>NW_027069592.1:121673-330651 GCF_002906115.3 Quercus suber | reverse complement strand
CTCACTGTCCGAAACAACTTCCCCCCTCGAAGACAAGGCTGCCATAACCTCCCCAGCTGCATTGCGAATCACCGCACCAACCCCTGAACCATAATCAAAAGTTGCCGCATCAAAATTCAGCTTATATAGCTGACCCGGTGGAGGCTTCCAATTCTGCAGAAAACCAGTAGATGCCGAACCAGCAACCAGTAAAGTCTGAGCATCACGGTATTCTTTTAGATAATCCGTGGCTCTCTTATTTAACTGCACAGGATGTTGCATGCTCCCACCATATAATAATGTGTTTCTACGGTGCCAAATAAGCCAGCTTGGGACTAAAAATATCTCAAGTTCCTCAACTGATAATTTGGCCATCATCCCTTGAAAAAGCTGCATAAAATCATCAAACACTGAACCACACTTCTGTATCCGAGCAGTGGACCCAGCCCAAACGTCTTGAGCCGCACTACAATCCCATATTGCATGAACTGTAGTCTCCGGGCTCCGTTTACATAGTTCACACTTATCCTCTTGTAGCACCTGTCGACGAGCAAGGTTCACCTTAGATGGCAGAATATCAAGGCAAGCCCGCCAGCCAAAAACTTTGATTTTGCTAGGCACCTGGAGTTGCCAAAGCTGGTTCCAAGTTCGATGATCACTCCTCGGTACTGAACACTCTTCCCTCCCATTGGTATCGCCATCCAACATACGAGCCACATGATAACCCGACTTAACCTCATACTTCCCCTTGCGACAAAACTTCCACACAATCTGTCTTGTATCAGTCTCCTGCTCAATGGAATTTAAGGATTGCCTCAGCATCAAACTGATTGAAACACATATAAATCCTTTCCCTATCCCATCCATGCACTCTCCAATCAATTAAATTTGAAACTCTCCATTCCCATTCGTCATTCTCAGTTGGAAATAGCACCTTATTCTCAGGATGATTTGGTATCCACTTGTCTTCCATTACTCGAATTGAGGAACCTATGCCCACCCTCCAATAGCAACCCGATTTTAAGATATCTTGGGCAGCCAACACACTCTTCCAAACATAGGAACTGTTAGGACAATCAGTCGCCTCCAGAAAACTACATCTTGAGAAATACTTGGCCTTGAAGCACAAAGATAACAGTGAATTTTGATCTTGGACCAGCCTCCAACCTTGCTTTGCTAGCATAGCTAGATTAAAGCTCCGAATATCCCTGAATCCCATGCCACCTTCCTTCTTTGGTTTTGTCAAAAATTTCCAACTCTTCCAATGAATTTTCCGTTCATCACCAGATTGCCTACCAAAACCGTCACAGAGGGCATCAAGCTCATTGCAAAGCTTTACCGGTAACAGGAACACTCCCATAGTATATGTTGGAATTGATTGGGCAACTGCTTTGGTAATGTCATTGCCATTATATTATTACGATTTAAAAGTAATAATATAATGGTAATGACATTTTTACTTAATAACAAAATATAAAAAAGAAAAAGAAATTTTCAATTGTATTTCAGGCTTGATCTAGAAATTCATGACCCACTTGAGATATGTTTGCATTAGAGTCAAGCTATTTAATATAGGTTTGCTGGAAACTTTGACTGTAATTAGTTGCAAACCATTTATAATTTAATAATTATTTTCTAAATTTATTGTAAATAATTTGCTCTCCTTAAAAATTAAACAATTTTAAAAGTAATTATCATCTCTATTTTTATAAATTTATAATTTTATTAATTTTTTTTTTTGTTTTTAATTGATATTGTTCTTTTTGAAGTGGTCCATATTCTTCTAATTATTGTTATTATGCATTATATTTTACTAATTTCTTTTGCACAACTAAAATTTTTAAGTTTCAAATTTCACATTCTCTTAAGGAGATTATCATTATAATCAAAATTTATCACATAATTACAATTGATATTATTCAAATAATTGATAGACACATTCAAACCGAGAGAGAGAGAGACATAATGGTCCAAACTAGACTAAAATGGACTGAATTGGATTGAATGGACCGAAGTAGACAAGTGAACTGATATGTTATGTTAATATGACTCAACACGAGTGAAATAACAATAAATATCATGCTTCAGCTTTTAAATAATATATAGATTGATATGGATATACGTTTGGTTAGACTCTTCCATAAGCATGTTCCATGCAGAATGGGTGCAACACATATACAGTGTAGTGTACACATTTGTAAGTTTATTTACGAGAAGTGTGATTCTGTCTTACCACCAGGTGCCTAGCAAAATCAAAGTTTTTGGCTGGCGGGCTTGCCTTGATATTCTGCCATCTAAGGTGAACCTTGCTCGTCGACAGGTGCTGCAAGAGGATAAGTGTGAACTATGTAAACGGAGCCCGGAGACTACAGTTCATGCAATATGGGATTGTAGTGCGGCTCAAGACGTTTGGGCTGGGTCCACTGCTCGGATACAGAAGTGTGGTTCAGTGTTTGATGATTTTATGCAGCTTTTTCAAGGGATGATGGCCAAATTATCAGTTGAGGAACTTGAGATATTTTTAGTCCAAAGCTGGCTTATTTAGCACCGTAGAAACACATTATTATATGGTGGGAGCATGCAACATCCTGTGCAGTTAAATAAGAGAGCCACGGATTATCTAAAAGAATACCGTGATGCTCAGACTTTACTGGTTGCTGGTTCGACATCTACTGGTTTTCTGCAGAATTGGAAGCCTCCACCGGGTCAGCTATATAAGCTGAATTTTGATGCGGCAACTTTTGATTCTGGTTCAGGGGTTGATGCGGTGATTCGCAATGCAGCTGGGGAGGTTATGGCAGCCTTGTCTTCGAGGGGGGAAGTTGTTTCGGACAGTGAGGAAGCGGAAGTGCTGGCCTGCCGGAAAGCTTTGGAGTTCGCTATTGATGCTGGATTTTCAAAGCTGATTGTGGAAGGGGACAACTCGGTGGTTATGTCTTCGGTAGTGTCAAACACTCCAATCTGGTCGCGCTTAGGGGTGGTTTATGATGACATTCGACATTTAGCAGCAGGTCTCCATTTTGTGTCTTTTACTTGTATTCGGCGCAGTGCCAATTCAGTAGCACATTCTCTTGCTCGGTATGCAAATGTTTTAGATGAGGAGGCTGTGTGGTTGGAAGATTCTCCACCACCAGCCAGAGATGCTTTGTATTTTGATCTATCTGGTTTAAATGAATGAAGTTTGATTTGCCTTTCAAAA
Source organism: Quercus suber (assembly GCF_002906115.3). Taxonomy (NCBI): domain Eukaryota; kingdom Viridiplantae; phylum Streptophyta; class Magnoliopsida; order Fagales; family Fagaceae; genus Quercus; species Quercus suber. The sequence continues at coordinate 327,473 of NW_027069592.1, read as the reverse complement.
AAAAAAAAAAAAATCGTAATACGATTCAAATATTTTTGAATCATGTTTGTGAAAAAGGCCTTCTTCATCAAGATACTTGGAAGTTGGAACAACCATTATTAGGATAATTTAGGATTTGTACCTTCTTTTTTCTCCTAAAGATTTAACAGTTTCCTTGGTGCTATTTATTGGATTCGCACTGCAGGTACAATGGAGCGTGGCTGATTACCCGGTGTGGCTTCCTTCTTAAGAATGGCTATGACCTTCGCGATTGGAACCTATGTATATTTATCCTCATCCTTATAGGAATCATTAGTCGTGTGATTGCATTTCTTTTTATGGTGACCTTCCAAAGGAAGTGAGACCAGACTAACTGACATTCTTGTATAGTATAAAAATGCCAAGTTATTTGCCAATTTTAAGACTTACAAATTATCATGACAATGAGTCATTGTTTCACTCTCACAACATAATAAATAAATATCCAAATTACTTCTTTGTAACCAGTGCTAATGAGTTTGTAAGTTTTATGTTGTAAAATTTATAAATGAAAAGTTAACGAATACTAAAGAACATTGGTTGAACATTAGTTTATAGTTTTTTCAGCTAATCTGCTGGCAAACTTCTACTTTCCAAGCACTGCTAATACTTTGCAATTCCATTATCATTTTATTTTAAATACATTCCAAATTAGAGATATCTCTGAGTATTGCGTGGGCTGAAAATTTGTAATGAAAGTTATGAATAAATATTCCTATGAACTTTTGCCATTAAGAACTTGCTGGATAAAAATTGCAAATGGTTTCTTCGATAACAATATACTGGAATCCAAACAAAGGGATACAAGATGATTGAGCATCAACCATTATATATCTTCTTTCCTGTGATGAATTGAACATATCTAAAGCCACTTTTATGTGAATAAATAATATAACACTTGTGACATTATCGAATTCCTGAGGTACAATTATTGGGAAATTTGTGTCCACTTTTCTTTCCCTTTTTCTTTATATAAACCAGGCCGGCTGAAAGAAACCATAACATATCGGGGTCGTCATTTTTCGTTGAGAATATATGCAAGACTAATGACTCTCAATTGCTGGTAAAATTCATGCCGAATAAATACATGGTTGGAATTTTTTTTAAACGGAAAAAAGTTTCTATACTCTGTCCAAACATTTTGGGGGCAAGAAGTACAGTGGGATCATGCAATCCATCCCAAATTCATATTGGTGCCACCCTTTTTTTTTGACATCCCAAAGTTCAGACTTCAGGATCTTTGTTAACTGACAGTTCCTATAACTTGGATGTGCCACAACTCTTGACCACATCAACATGCCAAGCCATACAATAAAAAGTGACTGTCATTGCTGCTGATGATAACCCAAAACATCAGTTCACTGAAATATAGTTCTCCAATTTCTGAAGAATAAGTGGGTTTTTCAGAGGCAAAGACTATGAAAAAGATTTCAGAAAAGTTTACCTTGTCAGATTGCAGATGGTCATTTCCAAATAATATCTCCCAAAAATTTAAGAGCTGGAACACCCCTAATCTCTACATCTACTAGTGGTGCCTGGATCAATTCCAAGCTGGAGAGTTCTGTGTCATTCCGAATCATATCAAGAGCACGCGACTGATCCTGAAATGTGTAAAAAAAGAATACTTTCCATTTCAACTATCCCCAAAAATACAGCAAAATAAAGAAAGAAAAGTAATTCAAACTACACGATGTTTTCTTCTAGTGTAAAAGGCAAATGCTCACAGTTTGATTGTTCTTGCATTAAGCAGGTTATCACAATCAATACATAATAAAGCATATAATCTGCCAATAAGTGTGTATACTGATTAATACCTTTCTTTTCATTGCACAAAACTTGCAGTCTGAGGCAGAAGGGGAAGGATCTGATTAACAATAAGCCTCTTTACAGGAACATTTTCCTTCTTCAAGGAGGCACGCAACCTAGAAGACTCACTAACCGCCATTACCTTGCAAAAATAGAAAAATATGAGTAATTAAGGTAGAAGCATATAGCCCAAACTATTCACTCAATAACAAGCTAATCAGCCATCCTACACTCATGTCAACCAACACTCGATTCATTTGAGGTAACTTAAAGCAAATGGAAGTACCACAGAGCAAATAAAGTAATAAACCATTTAGATGACAAGAAAAACAACTGGTATAGAACTACTTCTAAAGATTCTCACCGTGGGGATTGTTACTATGACGAACTCAGTTGAATCTGTGTCACGAAAAAGCTCACGCACTTTTACCATCCTCTCCCGCAGTTTCTCTAACTTGTCAGCCTGCATTATAAAGCAACATTAGGATATTTTGTAAATCAAAATCAAAAATGAAAATGCAACACCAATTCCTAGTAACATAAGGCTGACCGCATCCAGCCGGGTTTCTTCTTGCCCAAAAACAGATTTGATGGCTGAGGTGGCCGAAGCTATTTTCTGTCTGAACTGCAAGAGCCAATTTGAATGGAAAAAAAATGTCAATGAAAATGGAAAACAACACTAGAAACATTGCGTTGGAAGTAGTATGGAGAACTAGTTTTAAATATTCTTCTGAATTTGTAAGAAATGCTTACATTTACCAATCCAATCCAATAAGGTACAATCAAGTGATTACAAGTAGAATATAATTGAAAATGTTCCTTACCTACCCACAAAATGGAAAGTTAACATAAATAGCATCACAATTTTTTTGTCAAATGAGTCTAACTGGAAGTTTGGGATGAAGCAACATGTCAAAAAAAAAAAAAAACAAAAAAAAAAGGCAATGCCCATGGGACTCTTTTAAATCTAAGGTATGATACTTAGCGACAGTGTTGAAAACAGAATGATGAAAGTCTTGGCAATAAGTAATATGGGAAAAAATAACTCGGGGGGGGGGGGAAGAGAGAGTGTGTCAATGATGTCTGAACATAGTTATATGGACTAAAGGCGTCAAAAGAAGGGGATAGAGTCTTGGATTCTTCCCTCTTTCTCACACACACAGAGATGGATTCGTCATCACATGGAAAATCAACCATTGTCTTCCATGTTCCACTTGCTTAATCTAATAACATGACTTTGTCCAAAGAATATTATGGACATCATGATTCTCATGTTAACTTTACACCAATGGATAATTTCAAATCCACCCATTTTCAATGTTAATTCCAGAATTTTACAGATTCGTCTGTATCACTGTTATGATCAGACCTCTCTCTCTCTCTCTCTCTCTGATTATCAAAGCTATTCAAAGCTGTTGCCTTAGGGAGATATATTGTGTTGTACTCTTGTGGTTTATGAGTGGTACTCTTCTAGACGAGTTTGGAATTTCAAGTGAAGAGGTATCCCGATCAGCTGTTACCATCGGAATATTCCTCATCCGGTTGTAGCACATCTCCCATATACAAGTAATGAATTGTCTAAGGGTTAGTATCTAAGAATTTACAGCTCCTCCTTTTATGTACAAGATCTTTATCAATTATTCTCTTTCTTTAACAAAAGCAAAAGAATACAATCTACAAACTTAGCTTAGAATCAGCACTTTGCTATATAGTCATCACATTCTTTAAAAATGGCCAATTAAAAGCTATTAGAGCTGGAAAAAATTTTATTTAGTTGCTTTTCCATGACAAAGAGAGCCAGAAGTCAACTTCGGTCACGCATTATAGTCAACTTATTATAAATTATCAGTGTATCCTGCTAAAAGAATTAAGACACTGCAGACAACTCACATTCTCACCATGAGTGATAATTTGACTTTTATAATCATTAAATTCTTTTTCTTTTTTCTTTTTTTTTTTTGGGGGGGGGGGGGGGGGGTGTGGAGGGAGGGAGGGATTGCTGTAGGTTATTCTTACTCCCCATCCACATGGCTACCTTCAATATCTTGCCTATGGATGCATCCAGGAAGTCTGGCAAGGACAAAAGACGCAAAGTATGACCCTGTCAAAAATAATTCATTAACTTCAATAGATATTAGACAACATGCATGACACAGAACATTTTATTATGCGCTTACCGTGGGTGCAGTATCAAAAACTATACGAGTAAACATGTTATATTCTTGTGATTCCAGAAATTGCATAACCTGGCAAGAGGATTTCTAGTTAGTAAGGAAGCAAGGAAACTAAAAGATTTATTGTGCAAAACACTGAGCTAAATAAGAACTGCAGATAATACATACCTTGGATATTGCCATAGCTTCATCCAAACCAGGGGGAGGTGTCTCAAGCAGCTCTCCTAGTTTTAGCTCTCCTAACTTCATCAATCAAAAATACGTCAATCAAAGAGAATATGGACTGTGATCATTCAAAATTCAGGACATTCTTTCTCTTTCTTTCATTTTTATTTCTTAAAAAAAAAAAAAATTAAGGAAAGGTATATCATAAACTGTTGGGAGGAAATTTATGATGGGGAAAAATCCCGACTTCTCAGGACTTGACCTCATTTTGCACCATAAGTGAGCAGCTCTACTCGTGCATGTGCAGGTGCATGCATTTGTACACTTACACAGTCACCCAAGGAGAGAAATAAAACGTGGAAAAACCACTCCACTCAACTCAATTCTGGATAAATGAAGTTCTGAAGTTATTCTAACTGTAATATAGGGTCAACCATTGAGAATAGCCCTGGTGTATTGTTATAGTGTTCATATTGAGTAAAGATACTTATAATATAAGGTTATGTTGCAATATCAAGAATTTCATATAGAGCTTTACCTGATCAGCAAGCATTCCGAGGCCCATACCATTCATGAAATCCTGAACCCCAGTTCCACCATTTTTCTGAGTTGCACTGCGGAATTCTTCCCTAGCCTTCTCAGGGTTTATCTGGCATAAAACTAATGAATTTAACTTAAAGAAATAAGAAAAAAAGAAGGGGGGGGGGGGGCGGGGGAGGAAGAAGAAAAAGAATAAGGACAAGAGAGAGGATAATCATAGACATCTTTCTATACCTCAAGAGCAAACAATGGAGAATCAGGTCCTTCAACTGGTACCAGTGTCCCTCCAGTCAAATCCTAGGATAAATAATACAAGTACATACTCAATCCAATTAGTGAAGTGCTACTTGGCCTGCAGATATTTTAATGCAGAACAAGAAGAAAAAAAAATTTAAAACCTGAGCAAAAGAATCACTCAAGGAGTGTGCAGGATCAGTGGAAACCACTAGAGTGGGGTGCCCACTGTTAGCAAATTTTACTGCAAGTGAGGCAGCGCAACTCGTCTTCCCTACCCCTCCCTTTCCACCTAGCATGTAATACTTCCGCTTGGTCCCAGAAACCATATCATCAAACACAGTAACACCTTCAGCAGGAGTAGACACTGATCTCACTGCCAAAAAGTAGTGCACAATAAATATTCATTTTTAACATCCTAAGAAGTTTTTCAATGCGATCAAATTCATCTCTCTTTGGAACATTATTCTTTGGAACTGCTGGGGTGCATAAAATGAAGCAAAACTTGAATCATCACAGCTATTGCCTTCTAAATAAAAAATAACATTAGAACTCCCCACAAGGAAAGCGGAAGTTTTCATTTGCTTCTTTTCGTCCTTATACAAAAACCAAAATTATGACTTATTTCTGCTTGTACACAACCATGATACTAAATCATGATGTAACAAACTGGGTCGTACATAAAGGCCAATGGGTAATTGGGTGCAACTTCATGTGCTAGTGACTAACATAAAGGTACATCATCCAACAACTTTCATTCTGGCTTAAGTGAAAAAGAAGAGAAAGCAAGTCGAGTCTATGTTTCTCTTATTATATCTTAAAAAATGAAACATGGGCTCATTTAAACGATTTTCTTTTTGTGGTTTCATAAAATAAAATTTTAGATTCAAAATTTGGTTTTTCCCCTTCTCCTATATTTTCTTGATAACAGGGTAAAAGTTACAGTCTAAATGAATAGAGAATCAATGAATTCTACAATGGTACGTATCTCATTATGACCCAAAAGCACAAGACCATTCAAACAAAGTTCTTAGGAAAGAAAATTATAGCAAAATAACCGAGGCCTCCACACCCTCAAAAGTATGCTTGTTCCTTTCCATCCAGAAAGTTCACAACAGGCATAAAGGAACTAAGTTCCACATAATTGAAGAATATTTTCCAACCCAATCCATCCATCCAAAAAGTAGCTCTACAACATTCCTGGGCTTTACTATTGTGCAACAAACACTGGAAAGGTAAAAGTCCACAATTTATAGGTAATGTCACGATGTCAAAACAGATGATCTACAGTCTCACCACTGCTTCTACACATGCAACATCAAATTCTTAGATTAATGCCTCTCTTAACAAGGCTATCAACAATTAGAACCTTTCCCCACACTGCTGTCCACACAAAAGAAGCTACCCTCTTTGAAGCCTGTGCCCACCAAATACATTTCCAAGGAAATGTGTCACTGCCCTTGTGCCTCTTATAGCATCATAGTATGACCTAACATCAAATTGACCATCACTACTCAATCTCCAGTTCATTCTGTCAGGACCCTCGCTGCTTGGGAGATTTATTCTTTTCTTCATTCACACCTTTTTTACATGGAATTTGATTCAATCGGCACTTTGTGATAGCCTTGATTAAAAAAAAAAAAAAAAAACCAATCTTTCTTTTCTTTTACCAAAAAAAAGTTCTTGAAACACAAATGGACCTTGCTAAAATCTGTGTTCTGCCTTCCTTATGCAACAACCAAATGAAAACATTAAAACTTTTTTACCCCTTACCCTCCATAATTACCTTTTATTCTATATTTTATCATTTCTTCTCCCATAAAGAATTAGTTTCCACATTTTTTTTCCCTGCCTCCTATGTGCTTACTTCTATTCAAGTTCAACCAGACAATCCACCAATTACAACCAAAAAAAAATTTTCATTGCAAACAGACAATTGGTTGTTCCTACAAAAGTATAAATTTCATTATGTAAACCCCAGAAACACTCAAACCAATTAAAATCCTAGTGAAAGTTTCAGTCTTCATATTGACATACATACATATGAATACAGATGCAATTTTACCAGCCAAAAATAAAGACCCCCACGAAATAAATCACAACTTAAAAGAATTGGTATTGAAAAAAATTTTACCTTGGAGTGATTTTGTGAGAGGTTTCCTTGTGGTGGAAAGTGAGATAAAGTTGAAACTTTTGGTGAGAGAAAATGGTGTGAGGGTCTTGGGTGAGCAAGAGACCAAATCCAGCATGGCCATGGAACTTCTTGAAGCTAAGCTGTGAAGAGGAGCTGAAAAAGCAGACGGAACAAGACGAGTAGCCATAGTTTTTTCTGGTTGAAACTAGAAACTGTCCTTCGGCTTTGGACTATGGAAATTAAAAACCTCCTCTCATTTCCATTTTCTGAGCCCAAAAAAAAAAAAATCCTCAATTGTCTACCGCTATACGACAGGCACTATTTTGTCGTGTGAAACTAGTTGTTAATAATTACACAACGCCTGTCGTCTACTTTGTAGGACAAAAATTTTAGCCAAATCTAACTCAAAATTTTGCCTTTTCTAGTTAGTGTAATCTCTTTCTTAAATCTTAGTATTAGCTTCTTGGCTAAAAATAGCCTTGTTACAACAAACACCAAAAATTATGCTGAAAATTTTTTTAACTCTATTTTAAGTTGAGTTGTCATTTACTTCATTTAAATCTATGACAATACAAAAATAAAGAGAATATGTGAAATTTTCGAAGTGTCTAAAATTTTTTAGGGTGAAAAAGTATAATTCTTACAAGTATGGTGGTTGTATATTTTATAACTTCATACCATTCAATACTTGTCCTCTAGTGGGAATGAATGTGCCAATTGAACTAAAGATAATTAGTTGCTCAATGCTATTCATATTTGTCATATGTCTTGGCTCAATTGAAAATTTAATTGAACTAAATTAATTTCGTTATGCTGATTGCTGACTTGAAATTCAATTAAAACTTCGAGTTTGAGCATTCGTAAATCAATGCAAGTGTTTAATATGGTTATCTCTACCTTCCCAAATGCTTCATTTCCAAAATAACACACTTGCCTGCCCTCGTGAGTCGTGATTCTCTACAAAAACAAGGAAATCATTTTCATCTGCTTTGTTCAAATCATTTCAAAACACACCAGAAAAAAAAAAATAATAATAAAATAAAATCCTCATCTTTCCATAATAGTATTAAGATTGGATATATAGAAAATTCATTGGCTATGGAGGTGCATCTGTCACTTGGCTCATCGATGAAAAACATTCAGACATCATCTGGCTTGTGTCTAGCTCATAATGGTTCAAAACTCCAAATTCTGAACTGACCCTGCCAAGTTGCAGAATAACTCCCATCTGTAAGAGGGCCTTCATGCAAACATAAACCAGATACGCTACCATAATAATAATAATAATAATGGCAATAAGTTATCCTTGGAAAAGACAAAAACTGTTGGAAACTTTATTGATTACAATTAAGCAATTGGTGTTTGTCATTTTGTAATCCTCATGTTGACATTTTCCATCTTCATTCAATGGATTACCAGTATTTTAGCTGACAGACGCAGCCCGGCAATTTCATTAGATTATCAAGTGCATAATGCTATGCATAAACCATTTGTGATTGCTTATATGAATAACATGTATAGGCAACTTAATATTAAAAATATATCCAAAAAAAAAAAAACCATTTAACAAAACAAGCAAAAATTAGGTTCACAGATAATTATACATTACTCAGAAGCCTCATCTGAAAACTGCTATGTAATTCTTACATAACTAAGAAACATCATCTGAAAACTGCTATGTAATTCTTTCAAGGTTTGCTTCCTGCTAAATCTTCAAGCGTCAGATTCAGGGTATCAACAGAACCTTTCTTCACTTCCTCACCACGAGCAGCCAGATATTCTTCAATGCTCCCTGGTTGTCCAAACATTCCAAGGTGATCTGCAATCAGGTGTAGATTATTACACCCACCACACCGTGCCACCACCACCCCTTTATCATATGATTCGCGACAAACTGTCTTCACAGATCTTGTTTCACAGACCCTGCAAGTAAAGATCATGGCAAGATCATGCCTTGCGGATGGCTTCAAGTTAGAATTTGCAGAATACTTCACGGTTGAACTATCATTAGTGTTTATATTGGAGGGAGCATTTACTGAGTCAAAATCAGGCTTCAAAGTGCCCGTTTCATGATTTTCCAAATCTTCATTGGCATGGCTAGTTGGTTGTGTTTGTGTCTGAATCCCTCTTTGACAAAATTCGGATCTGCTAAAGCATGCATTTGCAGAAGGAAGAGCTTGAAGAGATTGCCAAAAAGATTCTGCCACCAATAAGCGAAAAGCCATACAGAGACAGAGATGACTAAGATATCAAGCAAATAATATAAACAATAATTCAAGCAGGAAAATATGTTACTTAGTAAGACATTCATCTAAACATTTAAATAACACAAGGAAACTTAACTGAACCAGCAAAGTCAGAAATAAACTCTTCTGCAGCAAAAGAGTATATTAGATCAATATAAGCACTTTGAACAGTCCTGAAGTGCTCATCTCTACTCTATCTTCTATAAATGTTTCCACCTCCTAGGTCTCAACATCCTTGGTCACCACTCTAGTTTTACTTATTTTAAGTAAAATGTTTCAGTAATGCAGTGGTGAAATGAGTAATGTGAACTTCCTACATGATCATAGGACAACAAATAGCTAGTATCATTGCTCTTAAGTAAGATGTTTCATTAGTATGGTAGTAACATGAAACTTGAGAAACACATCCATAATTCATCCACTTCACCAAAAGTTCAAGGAAGCATCTCAGTTTAAGGCCTAGAAACCGAGGAATCAAATAAATTTTAGTTTTAACTGAGTTGCCAAAGATTATCAAAACGCATTCTACCACACCCTTAAGATCAATACAAGGATGTCAAGGATATGTCTTCATCATCACAATATGATTCATCATTGCTTGCTAGATTTTTAAAAGAATTTCTCAATTTTTTAATCTTTAATTAACTGCATTTTTAATTGATGGTATTACTTTTTCCACCGAAGCTGGTAAGCCATCAAACCATTGCCAAAAGGGTTAAAACAAACCCCTAATAAAGACCATGTTCAATATTTCCTCATAAAATTCTAAATTCAATCAACAAATATGCAATCTTAACATATTGGTACTTGGTCTTCAGCACACTCATGTGGATTAATAATGCAAAAGAATAATAAGCTAATAATCCAAAGTTCTCTCTCCAAACTTCAAATCAAATGTACTATGTCTGACTCTCATAGTTGAAAAAAGCTATTGGGAATAATTATAAACCTTATTCAGTTGTTATCCCTTTGTAGCTTCCAACTCTATTCTCAACTCTTCTACACACTCAACTGCGAGTTTGTTTCTTCAAGGAAAACACAAAAAATAAATAAATAAAACCCACAGAAAAACCCTTCACCTGTTCAGCCAAGAAACTAATAATAAGTCAAAAAAGACCAAATTTTTGCTTTCAGTCTTTAATTTCATTCAACTTAACAAACTAAGACTAAGCCAAATATTCATCTTGAAAAAACCAATTTTTAACAAAACTAAACACAACCCACAACCCAAAACCAGCTACATCTTCACATTGTTAGTATTTGTTTCAATTTACCTCAGTTTTCTTAGAAACCAAACATAGCATACGGTAGTTTTAAACTTCCAAAAACGAAAACATAGTAATCAAAAGAACATTAGTATTATCTTAATTCGTAGAAATCACCTTTAGATTTAGGGAAATGGGTCTGAAGCTGAGTTTGATTACGGACAAAGAGAGAGAGTAGTCGCTTCTGGAACATCCTGGCCGCCATTGTTTGTGGACTTCGTAGGGTAGAGAAGCACACGTACGGTCCCAAATTTTTAGTGTTATTCAATGGAGGAAATTACAGTGTGCCCCGCAAGTTTTGGAATTTATATATTTCTACCCACAAGTTCAAGCTTTTTTATTAGTTTCCTTTGCATAATATTAAGTTCATGTGCATGTTACGCAAGCCTGAACAAAGTGGATAGCAACGAAACAAGCGGTCTTGGATTAGGTTAGGGTGCTCTATTTTTTATTGGAACGAGAGAACAATATTTTGTATCAAATAATACTAAGACATTTGTATCAAAATTCAATAAATAAAAAGTTTGTGTGTAAAAATAACTACTCACTAACATATGTCTTTCACTTATTGGATTTTGATACAGTTGACATGATAGCATTTGATACTTCAAATACTTTCTGTATTTGGTGAGAGTTAAGGCGGCTGAAAAATTAATGAACTAGAAATATAAGAGATAACTATTGAAACACATGATTGACCACTCAAAATTAAAATCTTTGTAATACTTAACCTCGAGTCCAAATCTTCTGTCCCATTTTTCCTGCTCTATTTTATGCTCCACCAATAAAAACTTGCCACATGTTCACTTAACTAATTTAATATTACCATTATTGACTTATTAATACTACCATTATTAATTAATGGTAATAATTAATTAATTAGGTGAATATGTGGCAAATTTTTATTGGTGAAGTATATAGTGGAGTAGAAAAAGTGGGACAGAAGATTTATACTCCTTAACCTCCTTTTGTGGATTTCGTTTTAACTCACACGAAAAATATGTACACGTGATATTCATGTGATACTTGGCTGATTTGGATCCCCAAAGGGGTACTTAAAAAGACCAAAAGACCATTCATTATTATTTTAACACCAAATCTCTCTACCGAAAAAGGACAACCCCTATTTGAAACTCTAAAAACAAAAAAGTTTACCCAGTAAATGCTATCGGTTTTTGAAGTTTGAAATTAATGTTATTGGCCTAAAGTTTACTGAAATAATGTTTTGATATATATAAGGTGCCACTTCATTTTTAAAATGACAAAATTTAGTTATAAAATTAGTTGTAACATAAAACTACAATCTTATTTGATATACTTTTAATAGAAGTGAATTTTGACAAATTCACCATTGGATCATATCTTCTTTTTATATTCTCTATACTTGCAAAATTTTTAGAAAATTAAATATCAATAGCTATAGCATCAATAAATTGTTTAAGTTATGAGTTTTTATAATTTAAAATTATGCATAAAATATGAATTTATAGATCATATAGGAAATAATATCCAATTAATACAAAATTTGTCATGTGTATTAAGACCGTAAAATTTTGACAAATCCACCATTGGATCACATCTTCTTCTTATATTCTCTATGCTTGCAAAATTTTTAGAAAATTAAAAATCAATAATTATATTATCAATAAATTGTTTAAGTTGTAAGTTTTTGTAATTTAAAATTATGCATAAAATATGAACTTATAGATTATATAGTAAATAATATCTAATTGACACAAAATTTGTTATGTGTATTAAGAGTGTAAAGAACATACAATTCAATGGCTAGATTTTCAAAATATGTAGTGTGGGGGGAAAAGGGCCCAGCCCAACATAATGGGTCGAAAGCCCATAGGAGAGCTATTTTGCGACCGAGAAGAAGGAGATGGAAAAGGCAGGACCCATCTGGAAGTGAGACCCTCAGAAGGAAGAATTATTACAATCCGAAGAGGATATCTCCTGTCCGAAGAGGTTGTAATCCTCTGACGCAAATATTATAAATCAATTAAGTGTGTGAAAGGCCAAAATGACCTTTCGAGGACTCCACTTGATCAAGATAAGCTCTGAGTATGCTGGGAAACGATAAGGATGGAGAAATATCTAAGGTGAAAGCTGCTACCACCGTATTTAATACTCTGCAGCAACTTTTCTGGCCGCATTTATGTGGAGAAGACCCCTGAACAGTGCATCATAACCTACCGCCACTCACACAAAGCTAAAAGAAGATACTTGACGTGACATGTACTCAAGCAAACTCATGGATGAGGAACAAGTGGACGATAGAGATGAGGAGAAGGGTGGCTATATAAAGAAAGAAAAGAAGAAGAAAAAAAAGGAAATGAGAGAACTTGATTGTAACCCTAAGACCTTTATTCATCAGATAAACAATAATATAGCTCTTCGGATTTTCAGGTTTTACGTGTAAATTCATGTTGGCTTGTGTTTGAAAATTGTGATTCGTTGTTGTCAATCCAATACTTAACCTAGCTCTTTCACCCATACTCTACAAATTTATTGTTTTGGGCTTGGGCCACAAATCCTAACCCTACATGTAGTAATATTTATTTTATTGAGTAAGGTTATAGTCTTAGGGTACAATCAATTTTGTAGTTAAATTTTGTCATTTTTAAAATGTCACCTTATTGTAAGAAAATTAACAAAAGTTACCTAAGGTATCAATAATGCTCAATTTTAAAATTTTAGGGACCAATAGCATTCATTTCAAACTTCATGGACCAATAACGCTCATTAAGTAAATTTTAGAAACTAACAATGTATTTTGACCTATATATATGATTCAAACTCACGTCCATTAGATATGCTAAAATAGCATAAGGTCCAAAAGTTGCCCAACAAATTAATTTTTATACTAAAATAGACATAAATTTTTATAGGTAGAATACAAACTTTCGATCAGAATAAAAACAATAGATTCTCTAACTTTGGTTGGCCAAGCACAATCCGTAGAAGATTGGTGGTTTTTTTTGCCTTTGTCATATTCACTCACAATACTGATTATTCAAGTACATTTAAGTTTATTTGTTTGAGTGGACACGATAAGGAAGCCATTAATGTATGGATTCTACTGGTCAAACTCAAAATGCATAGTAATACCACATTCCAGTAAGAAGGTTCACACCAACATCAAAAGGTGACCGTATATTTTTGCTACACATTCTTTTACTATAGGACCGTGGCTAAAAACGTGAGTATCATAAACAGAATTTACCCTTGACTATCGAAAAAAGAAGAAAAAGTATATGTCTCAATGTCAAGCTCAGTGAACATGCATGTCCAGCATTTGTAAGAATTAAAATATTCTCATATCATATGTATCTTCCTTGGCGGCAGACTTGTTAAGTCGATAGTCTTCTCTTGACTTAAGTCCTAGCACTCAGGATGGATCTCTCTCCTGTGTAGTCAGAGACTCGGAATTGGTCTCAATTGATCCTTAATTTGTTGTTCACCAACCAGGCCAAACCACATAAAAGTTTTACCAGACTGGCTCACAACGATTCTAAGCTAATGACAATGACATTTATATTACAATCTATGCTTAGACTTGAGAAATTTTCTAAAGTAATCATGAAAAGGAGAAGAGGGAAGGATTAGTGGATTACTTTGAAAATTATTAACTGTTAAAAGCAGCCTACTTCATGACTTCATAGAACATCGACATGATGTATTCTTAATTGATATTAGACAAAGTTTAACTACAAAATTTATTGTAATTTAAGATTATAACCTTACTTAATATCTTTTTTTTAGAGGTAAATTTTGACAAGTATACCATTAGATTACATCTTCTTCTTATATCTTCCAAACTTGCAAAATTTAAAAATCAATAGCTATGTCATCAACAAATTGTTTAAATTGCAAGTTTTTGTAATTTAAAATTATGTATAAAATATAAACTTATAGATCATATTATAAAAATATTTGATTGACACAAAATTTGATATGTGTATTAAGAGCGTAAAAAACATGCAATTCAATACTTAGATTTTCAAAATATGTAATAATATTTATTTTATTGAGTAAGGTTATAGCCTAAAATAATTACCAATTTTATAACTAAACTTTATCCATTGATATTACATCATCAATAAGAAAAGATGACCATATTTATTTCCTACTCATTCTTGTATTATACATCAAGCTAAATATACAAGTTTAGTACTTCTTTTTTAAAAATAATAATAATAATAATTTGATAATTATATTAATAGGAGGGAGGATTGGAAACATTGAACATCATCATTGGAAACACCACAAAGTATCACTTAAATGATATACACAAGATAAAATATGCAATGTCTTCATTGGTGGAGAACACTCAAGTTGACAATCCTTTATCTTGACTCCAAAAGCGTAGGGGCTGTTTGGTTTTTTAAAAACCGTCGCTCATCGCTCATCGCTCATCACTCCTCACTCAATTTTCGTCACTCATCACTTATCACTCATCACTTAAAATATCTCAATTCACTAAACCCCACACGTTTAGCACTCATCACTCAGTTATGTTTTCAACCAAAAAACTAAAAAAATTGGGACCCACACACTGACCCAATGTCATAAGACTTTTCTCTCTCTCTCTTTTTTTTTTCCCCCTGACTCTCATCTTTCTCTGCCTCTCCCCTTCATTTTTCTTTGCCCTTCCACGAACCCAGCAACGAAAATCAAGGTTTGAACCTACGATGCCAATCTCCACTGTCACCCAGCACTGCTTACCTCGTGGGCGTCGTCACCCAGCACCACAAGATCTCCTCTGTCATGCCGCGGTGGCGTAGATCTGTGATCATGGACATGGCTGACGACAAGGTACTCTTCGTCGTTTTCCCTGCCGTGCCGAGCTAGACATGGTTGACGGCAATATTCCTCATTCCACTGTCGTGCTGTGCCAAGATCCTTTTTGCTTCTTTTCTTTTTTCTTTTTTTTCTTTTTTTTTTTGTGTTTTTGGTTTGGTTTGATCTGAGATCGGAGTCAGTGCCTTCGATGTTTGAATCTTCATTCTTCTGCTTCTTATATCTGAGAAGGCTCTGATCTCTCTCTAGGATTAACAATCTTTTTCCTTTTTTTTTTTATACAAATTTTCCAAAATTTGGAGCTTAACTAAGTTGTTACTAGGACCAAATTTGTGTTTCTGAGCTGGATTTTGCTTTAGATTACTGTAATTAGCTCTTGAATAGGTTTGGTTTTGATAAACAATGGATTCTTTGAAGAAATTGGGTTTGATTCATGTGTGTTTGAAGAGGAAAAAAAAAAAAAAGATAAGAGTGAGAGAGAGCACAGGTGCATGAAGTTAGATTGATGACAAGGCATAAGGTGGGTCCCATCCGGTTGAGTAAAATTACAAAAATGTCACATAACTCTGTTTCTATAACTTGAAAACACCTAAAATGTGTTTTCAATTTCCATAACTCATCACTCAAA
Organism: Quercus suber; assembly: GCF_002906115.3. Lineage (NCBI taxonomy): Eukaryota > Viridiplantae > Streptophyta > Magnoliopsida > Fagales > Fagaceae > Quercus > Quercus suber. Next base: position 311,457 of record NW_027069592.1, on the reverse strand, counting down.
AATCAGAGAATTGAGTGGTGAAAACAAAAATTGGAAACACATCCAAACACACTACTTAGACTTGGGACCCACCAATTTTGAGTTATGGGTGATGGAAATAGAGTTCTGGGTGATAGAAACTGAAAATCCAAGGCCTTGTTTGGTTATTTTTTTCATCACTCATCACTTCTCACTCAATTTTCATCACTCATCATTCATCATTCCTCACTCATCACTTATCACTTATCACTTAAAATACCCCAATTTCCACTACCCCACCTCTTTGGATACTGTTTTCACTTTTTATCACTCAAATATTTCAACCTTTTTATGGGACCCATACCTGATCACCAAGTTAGACCCTTCTGTTAGCCTCATAAAGCATCCCACTAAGCCATTATATGTACCTCTCAAAATGGTTGAAATTGTTCAATTACTCAGGCACAGATATACACAAAGGTCTTAGACAGAAAACCAAAGAAGCAAAAAGAGAAAATATTCAAATTTGAAGAAGTGGGTTTCGAAGAAAAATAAGAACAGAAGTAAAATGAAGTGGAAGAAGGAAGAGTGACCTAGTGGCAGCGCGACCCAGCGGCGTGACCCAACCCTGTGTCTTCTTGATTTTTTTTTTTTTTTTTAATGGGTTTGAGACTGAGATGATGGTGCTAACGATGGAAATGGATTCACCAAACACGGTGAGGAAAAAAAAAAAAAGGTCAAACGTTGCGACTGACCTTTGACTAGTAGGTCCCTCAATGTGTGTTTAATTACCAAAATGTCATTGAAAACTAAAAACACCTAAAATGTGTTTTCAGTTTCCATAACTCATCACTCAAAAATCAGAGAATTGAGTGATGGAAACAAAAACTAAACAGACTTATCAGCCGTGGGTCTCACCATTTCTGAGTTATGGATGATGAAAACAGAGTTATGAGTTATGGAAACAGGAAATCCCCCAAACAACCCTATATATTCAAATTACGTCTAAGGTTTGTGATTTTGTCAATTAGAATTCTTTTTTTTTTTTGTTGGTAAACATCAATTAGAATTCCTAACTTATAAAAATCATTTATACTTAAAGTCTTTGCCAATCTCCATATGATATAGATGACAACAAAATAAAGAAAAAAAAAGAAATCATTAGTAAAATTTTGCATTTCATCCAAGACTTTTAACTTTTTCACATCTTTTTTTATATGTGCTTTGTTAGTTTGTCATTTGATATCAAAGTTGGATGGAATGACTAGCTCAACTCAAGTGAGCGAGTAAATTGGAAAAAGAAAAAATAATTAATTACTACTAATTTTAAAAAAAAATCTTAATTACTAATTTGACTATTGAAGTAAAAAAAATCAAGGGATTAAACTAAACTTTAGCCTTATTTTTTAATTAGCCAAAAATAGAAAGTCGACATATGTGTTGGAGTCTAATTTCAAAAAACTCCCATTGAGTTATATGATAAAATATATATATATATATATATATATTAATCAAAAAAGGATAGGGGGCAACCAATGTGGCAATTCTACTTGGGCGTGACCATAATAGCACCCTATCCGCTAGGTCCAAGCCCTGCTGAGGTGCTAGAGGACGCGGTGAGTTATAGCTTTCCAGCCCCACGAGAGACACTAGTAATCCTAAGTTGCCAAGGTAGGCAACCCCATGCAAGTCCATGTTCGGACTCGAATATGAGACCTCGCCCTTCTTTGTGCATCACCTAACACCACTAGACCACCCCCCGGTGGTATATGATAATATATGATATTCACATCCAAACAATGTATATGATATCCAGACTAAAATATTAAAATACAATATCCAGGAACTCCTATCAATTTCTTTTTTGGTAAGTAAGAACTCCTGCCAATTTCTTCAACAGCGTGTTTGAAAAGAATCAATCAAAGCCTGAGAGAACAAAACAATAACAACAAACTAGCAAGAATTGAACACGCGCAAAAATGCCCATTAAAAAAATTCGCACTCAACATAAACAAATGCCAACCAAAAAAAAAAAAAAAAAAAATTCTTTTCTTGTAAGTTATTCACATCATTTACAAGTATAAACAAAACTATCAATTCCTTTTACCCTCAAAACGAATCAATCTAACCCTAACTCATGCAAAAAATTTACCTCAAAACAAAATGATAAAATGATAAAAATTGAGTGTCGTATCCAATGAGTAAAAATTGTGTATCACACCTGTACCGTGCCGCGCATCCTAGTCATCGAGGGGCTAAGGAAACGGAAAAATCGGTGGGTAAACCAATCCGGTCAGCCCAATGCTGTGACTCCATATAAAACTTGGAAACCAAAACCGCGACCCGACCCATATCGGGTCTCTTATTCGGATCCTCCTCAACGCACTCCAACGCCAACCTCACCATCTTCTCCGCCACTTCCACCGGGTACGAGTCCCGCAATCTCCGGTCGACCCATTTCCTCACTCCACCGTATTCCCCACTCGCTTCCCTCGCCGTGTCGATCACGCTCACTCTCCTGTACCCGCCATTGTCGTCGAACGCGAACTTCAACGCTTCCTCGCCCGATAACAGCTCCAACACCACCACGCCGAACGCGTACACGTCGCTCTCCTGCGTCGCGACTCCCGTCTGCTGAAACTCCGGCGCCATGTACCCTCTCGTGCCTTCGAGCTTCACTTCTTTGGATTTCTGCTGCGCCGCCGGAGGCGTCGTCGTTTTGGAATTACCGGTGACCTCGCCGCAGAGCTCGGCGGTGCCGAAGTGGCAGATCTTCGCGTTGAGGGACTCTTCGGTGACGATCACGCTCGAGCTTTTGATGTGGTTGTGGACGAAGCCCGAGCTCTGCACCCCGTGCAATGGTGGACATAGTCGAGCCCGTGAGCGAGGTCCGTGGCGATTTGCATGCGCTTCAGCCAAGTGGACAGCACGGTGAAGCTTGGGTTTTTAGGGTTTCGGAGACAGTCTTTGAGGTTCGCTCCGGTGACGAACTCGTACACCAAGTAAATGTAATTCCCCGAGAGCGAAGCGCCGAGGAGCTTGATCAGGCTACTGTGGTGGATCCGGCAGATCGACAACAGCCTGTCTCGGAGCTCCGGCACCTCGAGCGGTCGTCGGAGCTTGCGTTGGAAGACGGCGACCTCCTTGTCGCGGAGACAGCACCGCCACGCGACGGAGGTGGAGGAGGCGGAGAATTTATTCGAGAGGAAGTTGTTGGTGGCGGCGGAGATCTCCGAGAAATTGTAGATGTGAGGATTTTCCGGCAGAGAATCCTTGAAGCTAGAGAGAGAGGCTCGGCTCGTAGCCGAAGATTTCGAAGAGTAGTACTTGTTGTTGTAGCTCGACCCGGACCCGGACCCGGTGGCGTAGTTGTTGGAAAACGGGTCAGGAATCGAATCGGTAAATGATTTCCGAGGCCTGGAATTGGAATTCGGACTCTTGGGTTCGATTACCTCTGTGCTCTTCTTCGTTTTGCACATTTGGTTTTTCTTGTTCATCAAACGTGCGCCGTCGATGGTAACGGCGTGTAACATAGTGGAAATGTCGCGGATTTGCGTCTGAAATGAAATGGCGGTTTTATATGTTTTTTTTTTTTTTTTTGGGTCAAATAAATAAATATATTATTATATTAAATACTGTAATTAAATCCCACTTTGCTTTGTCAAGCTGAGCTAATTGGATGTGTAGTGAAGTGTTTGTCTCTGATTATGATTCATGAACGGATTCTTAGGGAATAAAATCATATGTTTGCAACAAAAATATATATATATATATATATTTTTTTTGTCGGTAATAAAAAAGTATATTTATATGTTTTAAATTTTTTTGACAAAATCAAAAGATTATTATTGAATTGGCGTGCGGTAGTTGCTTGTGATTGATTAGATTACATTCAGAAACGGAAACCAATTACTTGAAATGCTTTTTTTGTATTAAGAGAATCTCACATAATTGTAATTGAATAAATTATATTATATAATTAATAAACTCTTCACGTTGTCACATGTTATATATATGGTGTCTTAATAATAACAGACACAACTTTCATTTTTTTTATTTTTATTAAATGTAAAGGCATAACTTATAAATGGTACGTATAAACGGTGAAGAAAGAAGGAAGAAATAAGAGGAGCCTAAAATTGGATTGACAACTAAAAAGCATATTCTTTATGTAAAAGCATGTTGATGATGAAGTATTGTTTAAGGCAACATGTGTCTCTTCTTTATTAGCTCTACTTGACAATAAGATATTTTATTAGTTAAATTCATGTTGTTTATAATGTTGATTGTGGACGGTAAAACAGTTTGATTGTTTATAAGATGATTTAAAGTTTTGTTTATAATTAAAAAGGATGATGGGGTTTTTTTTTTTTTTTTTTTTTTTTGGCTGGGAGAAAGGAAATTTGATAGTGACTTGAGGCTAATAGATTGGTGTGAACATGGTTACGGAAAATTTGGATATGTATAGTGACTTAATTATTAAACAACCCCTATCAACTAGTACTTTGAAGGCCAGTCATCAAAATATACAGTGCGATTAGAAGCCAATCTGACTAATAAATCTGATTCTCATTTCACCCTACGAAACTTTTGACTTCATGCATGAGGTAAGACACAAGTTGGCTAGTTGTGCAAGCCTGCCCTGCAAGTCATAAACGACTTTGTTTGATAACTTCCAACAAGCCAAAATCACAGAATGCATTATAGTAGTTTATACTTTATTGGAATATAGCCGATTGTATTGATTATAGTTCAACTCCAATAGAACCAAACAAACAAGAATAATATAATGTTTTAAATTATTATTTTTTGTTTGTTAAAATTTTCAGTTCAAATAGTTTGAAACTTGATATTTTTTCATTCAAAATTGGAATACAATAAAAAATTAGTTTTTAATTCATTTGAAATCATGCTCAACCTAAACCAATGCTCAAGAGATAGTTGTCCATATACTGATAAGGGATGTATGGATTCTTAAGAAAAGGGGAGTCGTGGTGGTCCTCCCGGACCACCTGGATCCCACGATTGAATAGAAAGTTGGATCTACATTGGATCTCACCTGAATCACCCCATCTATCCTCCTGAGGAGAAGTTTGGTTTCACTAGTGAGCATGAGCATCTTCCACCTAGTGAGCATGAGCATCACGCCTAGGTGGAAGGAGACAACTCAAATTGCCCTTTATAACCTATTTTTGGTTTATCCAAAGAAAAAATATTGTATTTTTAATGCACTCTCTCTAAATAAATTCTATTTATTTTTCTTTTATTTCAAATAAGATTTTAAACTTTAGTGGTTGAATAGTAATAAGTCTTACCTCAGTTATTGATTCGTGCATGTAGTGGGGGAGCTGTAAAGTCAAGCATAATTTTTTTAAAATAATTTTTTTTGAGTAAAAATTAGAAAAAGTCAAGTAAAATTTGTTTTTTTTTTTAGAGAAAGTCTAAGTAAAATTTAGACAACCTAATCCATAGCGACTTTTTTTTTAGTAAAGGTCGGGTGGTCCATATGAAAATGAATTAAAAGAAAAAGGGAAGATAATTTTTATTTAAAATATCAGGTTGATGTGGGTAGAAATTTTTTTGGTAATCCTCCACTAAATGCGAAAGGAATGTTAGCTATCTGCACTCATACATCCACATTATTATAGAACATATTGCTGGGTAATCGAAACACATTTTCCTACCTTATTAAGTTCTCAACCACAGTGCCTCTATACCCCTTTGATACTTATTGCATTTGGTTGGAGGTAAAGATTGAATTTTCAATACGGCCAAAGAGAAAATATTGTAATTATTTTTTAACACAAGCATAAACATATGCATCCAATATTTCTAACTAAACATGTCTTGCAGTCTATTTTCTATTTCTCATCAATTTATACGCGAACAAATATCACTTTTGATCAGAATAGTATCTCATTTTTCAATTTAATTGTGTAGGTATGAATTAGGGCTCTTCCAAATGAGCCCGACTTGCGGACCTTTTTGTTAGGGCCCAAATGTGATAATCCAGGAAAATTTCATTTAGGCTGTGTTTGTTTTGGGTGAAATTCATTTCCGGAAATGGTTTTCGAAGTTTTCGGGTGTTTGGTTGCGCTGGAAAATGCAATTTTCCGGAAATCATTTTCAGTTGACTCACGGTCAAGGGTGAAAATGATTTCCGGACTCATTTTCACTTCAAATGAGTTCCGGAAAATGGAGAGAAAGAGAGAGCATGAAGACAGAGAGAGGGAAAGAGAGAANAGATTGAGAATCTGGATATCCACCTGTTTTAAAGGGAATCCACGTTCCTATTGAGAGGGGTTTAAAGGGGAAATCCAGATTCCCCTGGCATTTAATTCTCTAACATAATTTGCAACCAAATATAAGAATCTTTAAATATTCCTGAGAATCTTAAAACATTACTCCATACCAAGCGCCACATAATGGTTTTCACCTATCAACATTCACTCAACATTAAATGTTGAATGACCCATCTAAAATTCTGAATAATAAAACAGTCATTAGAAGACCTACCATTACCACTAAACACAGGCAAAGGGATATTGACCGGACAACTCATGGGACGCTACACCCATCAACTAGTATAAATACCCACCCCTTGTCACAACAGAGACAAATAGATAGAGAGGAAAATAAAACCATTATGAGAGAGAGAGAGAGAAAGAGAGAGAAAAGAGAGAGAGAGTTTAATCATAATAAGAGCTTTTAAGGAAGAGAGAGAGAGAGAGAGAGATAGGAAAGGGGAATGAGCTTTTTGAGCTCCTTACTCATATTGTGGAATATTTTGATATCAATACAAATAAATTGTATATTTCTCATTTTTTTATCCACTATAGTAATAGTCAAGTTGTCAAAGTATGTAAAATTATTCAATTTAATCCATACACTAATTGAAAACTTATGTATCATACGACTCAGCACATTTTTATGATGAAATATGTCCAGTGACTTAAAAATTAAGAGAAATGTTATGTTCACAACAAATTCTAAATGACACGTTGTTATTATTAGGGTAAAAAAAGTAATTTCAGTGGTATGTTCAAATTTGAACTAATAATAAGTGTGGGGGAAAAAGGGCCAGCCCAACGTAATGGCCCAGGCCCATAGGAGGGCTATTTTGCGACGAGAAGAAGAAGATGGAAAAGGCAGGGCCCGGCTGGAAGTGGTACCCTCAAAAGAAAGAATTATCATAATCCGAAGAGATATCTCCTGTCCGAGGAGGTTGTAATCCTCTACAGCGATATCATAGATCAATTGAATGTGTGAAAGGCCAGAATGACCTTCCGAGGACTCCACCTGATCAAGATAAGCTCTGAGTATGCTATGGAATGATAAGGATGGAGAAATATCTAAGGGAAAGCTGCTGCTACTGTATTTAATGCACTGCAACAACTTTTCTGGCTGCATTTATGTGGAGAAGACCCCTGAACAGTGCATCCTAACCTACGCCACTCACACAGAGCTAAAAGAAGATGCCTGACGTGACATGTACTTCAGCAAACTCATGGATGAGGAACGCGTGGACGATGGAGATGAGGAGAAGAGTGACTACATAAAGGAAGGAAGCTCCTAACAAAAAGGTGGAGGAAAAAGGAAAACTGGATTGTAACCCTAAGATTTGGTTCATCAGAAAAACAAATATTGTAACTCTTCGGATTATCAAATTTTACATGAAAATTAATGTTGGCTTGTGTTTGAAAGCTGTGATCCATTTTATCAATCCATACTTAACCTAGCTCTTTCACCCATACTCTACAAATTAATTGTTCTTGGCTTGGGCCACAAATACCAACCCTACAATAAGTAACTACTTATAATTTATTGAAAATGTTGTGAACGTAGCACTTCTATAAAAAAAAAAAAAAAATTAAACACAACTCAATCTAAATGCATTAAAAATGACACGCGACCATAACCTTTAATCATCACATGACATTATGTTAAGTGGGATAACCCAAAAAAAAATATATATATATATATATACATATTTTCCACTTTTTAAATTTGAATTTAAATTTGTCGAACAATGCTCTATTCCATATTTAATTAATGAAAAAAAAATACGGATACAAAAAAGAAAAAAAAATTTAGACAATCATTTGACAATTTGTTTTTGAAAATTTGAAACTATAAACACCGAATTGAAGAATGAAAACTTTTTAAAGGCCAAAATAAGTATATTAAATAAATTAAAAAAAAAAAAGTTTTATGTTCCTCGGGTCCTCCTCCTACAGTCCTACTTATATATAGGACTGTATAAAGTCACCATCCGATCCGAAGTTCAACCGACCTAAAAAAAGGGCATTCTATAACTATTCCCTTTACATATATATATATATATATATATATATGTAATTCACCCCTGTTTCACATTCTCTTCCCTTTCGCTTTCTAGTTTCTTCTTCATCTTCACCGCACCAAGCTCTCTCACCGAAAAGACACAAGAACAAAAACAAGAAACAACATTTGCTCTCTTCTCTGTCTTCCAGCGATCATCACCAACAACAGGTTCGTAAAGAAAAAATAAATAAAAAAGCTTAATAAGAATCTAGGGCTTTGGGAATTGCATTTTTAATCCCTAATAAAGATTTGAAATTGAATAAGCTTCAATCAAATTAATTATTATTATTTTTTTGTGTTGAAGTTTTTATTATTATTATTATTTTTTTCAATTTTCAGTGTAAATATATAGTGCGAAAAATATCTGGTTCATGAACATTTTTAATTTTTGAACTTTTTTCCCAGCTGTTGATTTTGATTGATTGCTTTCATGTGGTATTGCTGCTGCTGTTGTTGTTGTTGTTTTATATGTTATTGTTTTGATTCAAATAGGTTGTTGTCATGTAGGTTAATTGGTATTGCCATAAAGATGTCGACTTCGATTGCAAGTACTATTGCCACACCACCCCAATTGGCACCAGGTATTTATATGGGTATTAATGAATTTTATTTTAGTTTCTTAGCTGCTATTGGAAGAGTATATATGCCCTTTGATTGCCGAGTTTTGCTGACACTAGGAAATAGAGTTAGTTATTGATCATAACAATTTGAAATGGAAATATGAGTTTTTTTTTTTTATTAGATCATGTGGTTTTGAGCAAGTAAATTGGACATATTATCAGTTTTTTATTTGGTGGGGTATGTGGTAGTTTAACAATATGTTTTACTAAGGAATAGAAAAATTGGTTTTAGCCCACTTAAAGTTATCTAAGAATAGGGACTTGAGAGATAATGCAAAACAATGATGCAGTTTGGTCGAAGAGATTATTTAGATTTTGATACTTACAAATGCTGCTTTACTTTTTTATGCATTGAAAGTGAAGTGTCTGTGAGGATTTTGATTTTGGTGATTCTACTTGACTGTTTATCTTTTCTGTATACAGTGAGAACATATGGTCTGCGCGTGGAGGGAATTAAGCAAACTGGATTTGATCTAGGGAGGGTTTGCATGCAGTTTCGACCTTTAGATTATAGAAGGGGACGTTTTCAGATTGCTAATTCTGGAGCCAGTCTTTCACATTTTGATAGAAGAACGCCCATCATGTGTTCCATTGGAATGTCTGTAATATGTGCTGCTGCCTCGGTATGTTTGTTTCTGTCTATCTCCTGTTCTTTGTATATGTGTTTCATGTCTTTATATTGCTAGATGTAATTCTTTTATTGGCGTCTTCTGTACGTTGATGGAAACCTATAGATTGCTATTTGCCAATGAGGGCTGGGTCAGATGTAATTCTTTTGTTGGTGTCTCTTGTATTTTGATGGCAACCTATAGCTTACTATTTGCCAATGATGTCTAGCTCAGTGACACCTCCTCTTTTTATAAGTGCAAGGTGGAGGGGGAGTTTGTGGGTTCAAGGCCCACTGGGGTGTATGTTACATACCAATAATAAATAAATAAAAACTTTACACTACTCTTCTGCTGCAATGCAGAAGAGAGTGTTTTTGTAAGTGATTTTTAGGAATATTGTTACATCTATACTGAGATTTCAACCTTCTTATTATGTTGTTGGATAGAATCTAACCTTTTGAATTAGGTGATTTATTGTCTCTGACAGCCTTAAAATTTAGAATTGCTGCAGCAAGCTCATGGTGAAAGCTTTTCAGGACTAGATGTGGGTGCTATTTTCTGTAAATTTTTTGTAATAAGTTGGATTGAGTATTAGTCTTAGTATTCAAACAAAGAGCTGGCTAAGAACCCAGTTAATTAACTATCTGATTTAGGAACTATACACTGATGCATGGACATTATTTTACTTCAGAATTTAAGCTACTGTATTTTTCTATTTGCAATCCGGTTGTGTATGAATCCTAAATGTTCTGTTCACACACACTTTGTTTGCAGAATGCAAGATGTGCTGGTGCTACTGCGGAGCAAACCCAGACTGTTACAAAGAAGTCTCCAACAATTGCTTCTATTCCTGGTAATTGCTATTTCTCAATGTTATTTATTACCAAACTGCATGTGGTTTGCACAATGCATTCTGTCCCTAGCCAGACCACTAAATATTTCCTTAGCTTGTAGGTATGTGAAGTTAGCTTTGTTAATTTGAGAGGATGGCTTTCACAGAGAAAAAAAAATGTGCATTTTGATTACTTTACCCTGCATCTAGTTCGATTCTCATTCTCAGTGTGGTCTCCTTTTCCATTTGCTATAGTAAAGTTGTGGTAATTGTGTGTGATATGTTCCTTTGATTTTTCAACTTTATGGCTCCAGTATAAGTTCTAGGATCTCCAATATAAATATGTGGGCATGTATTGAACTGTGCTTGTATGGCATTATTTAGTTAACTTTGCACTACCAAAGTGCATGTGGTTTGCACAATGCATTCTGGCCCTAGCCAGACCACTAAATATTGCTTTAGCTTGTAGGTATGTGAAGTTAGCTTTGTTATTTTGAGAGGGTGGCTTCACAGAGAAAAAATTATGTGCATTTTGATTACTTTACTTTGCATCTAGTTCAATTCTCATTCTCGGTGTGGTCTCCTTTCCATTTTCTATAGTATAGTTGTGGTAATTTTGTGTGATGTTCCTTTTGATTTTTCTACCTTACGGCTCCAGTATAAGTTCTAGGATCTCCAATATAAATATGTGGGCTTGTATTGAACTGTGCTTGTATGTCATTATTTAGTCAACTTTGCACTGGATATGTTTTATTGAAATTTTAAGGAAATAGTTTATAGAAATCCTTATCCCAGACAGTGCCAATAAGGAGCTCTCATTATGCAGGAATATTTCTAATAGCTGCGTAGAAATACATGAAGTTACCAATAAAAAGGAGATACATATAAAATAATCTACTAATGCATCTCAAGTTAAATACTTACCAAAAGGGAAAAGAAATGCCAAGTTAAAAATTTTGGATGGTTAATATTTTCCGCCTTGTGGACTGCCAGAAGGATGCTGCAAAATGCAGAGAGACCAGTTTTTTCTTGAATAATATTGTTGTTTAAATTTAATTTTTTTTTTAAGTGTCTATGGGAATAACTGTTCTACAAATGAATTAGAACTGTACTCTCTTTATTTTTGTGTAATCCTTTTTCATGAGTTTTTGATTTCTTATGTTTATTTAGAAGTTCATCTGCAGTTATTACAAGCAATGCAACTCTACTTTGGTCAAGAATTCTGATTTTCCTCTTGAATTTTATTGGATCATTTCAAGTAGCATAATAGTAAAATGAAATTTCAGGCAAGGAGATGTCACCAAGACTTGATGATGGTGGCACTGGTTTTCCTCCATATGATCGTGGTGGTGGCGGCGGCGGTGGCGGCGGTGGAGACATTCCATCGGGTGGATGGATCCTCTTTGGTTTTCTTGGTGTCCTTGACTTTCTGAAGGATAAAGAAATCAAGTGGCGTAATCAGGATGATAGGTGAAGATGAGTAAGGATTCTCATTAATATAAAATAGGGACAGTTTGCTTACATTTGTAGTATAGACTATATAGATTTATTTGTGCTGCTAATTCTTTTTCCATTGATGAATAAATTGTAATAGTTGGAAAAGGTCAACTTTGAGTTGTGGTTCATTAGCATATGGCTTGTGGACTCGGGTAGGAGATATTCTTGACACTACATTTTGTTTTTTATTTTTAATTTAGCATGCACTTTCTAAGCAATGTTGCATCTTCCCTATCATGCTCTGTTTAAATTCTCTGCTGTACAAAGTTGTGACCATTGCTTATCTAAATAATATATAAAGCTTGTATCAAACTAAACGAAGATCTTAAAACCAGTGTCAACGTCACTGGTTTAAGTAGGTTTAATGTGTATTTGATTCTCTCTCTCTAAGTTGGGCTTTCTTTAAACATTTTAGGACAAAGTTTAGCTACAAAATTAGTTGTAACTTTAGGTTACGACATTGCTTAATATCTTTTTATTGAAGGTGAATTTTGACAAATTCACCATTAGATTACATTTTTTTTTCTTATATTCTCAGTGCTTGCAAAATTTTTAGAAAATTAAATATCAATAATTATGTCATCAATAAATTGTAGTTTAAAATTATATGTAAATTATAAGCTTATAGATTATATAGTTATCTGTTGACACAGAGTTTGACATGTGTATTAAGAGCATAAAAAACATGTAATTCAAAGGTTAGATTTTCAAAATATGTGGTAATATCTATTTTATTGAATGAGATTATAATCTTAGGTTACAATCAATTTTGTAGCTAAATTTTAACTAACATTTTATACCTACACTAATTGCCTACAGATTGAAGTGAACTTTGAAGTTCAAAGTTCACTTCTGATAAAATCACTCCCAAATAGATCAACAATTAAAAGAAATTATGAACTATCAAAACGGACTTGTTATGCAGGTTAAATGGGTTTGAAGTTAAGAGATTTATTTATTATTATTATTTTAAAATTCATTAGGATTTGAACCTTGAAGTCCCCGACTTCTTGTTATAATGGCAAAACTTATTTACAATACCTTAGTTGCTGTTTTCTATTTTCTCATTTTAAGATTTTGCTATGTGGTTACTTAACTAAAAAATGCACTTCTATCTCATGAAAGAAAAGTCACATGGCAAAATCTTAAAATGGGAACCTAAGAAATAACACCTAAGTACTATATATATGACTTCTCTAGAAATTTTTCTCAGGGTATTCTTTAAAAAATATAAATTATACGATCTAATAAAAAGAGAAATTCATATATTGACAACAACAAAAATAAAAAAACACATAAACATATAAAGTTTATAATTGTCTTTTACGAGTTTTTATATTTTGAAATCGTTGCATGATAATTTCATTATCAATGCTACAAGTTATATCTCTTTTAATATATACAGCCAAGCAATCATTCGTCCACTGAACGTAGAACAAATTATGGAGCAAAATTTAATTTTATAGGTATAAAAAAATTGAAAGTGTTCTCAAAATTTTTTTGAAAGGCAGACAAATAAAAAATTTTAAATTATTATATACCAAAAAAAAAAAATTCAAGTCAAGGTGGTCTTGGGACCATCCTAGCCTTAAGGGGGCGCCGCCTCTAAAGATATAATTAGTTAAGTTACAAGACTTTAGTTGAAAGCTAAACTTATGAAATTAGACATAATTAGATGTAGGACCAAATTTAATTAGTTGAGCCTACTCTCTCTAGTATGGCGCAAAAACATTTAAAATCTTATTCGGTTGTATATGGCAATATGCGCTTTTTTTTTCACTATTATCTTGTTTAGTTTTCATGAATTCAATAATTTCTCAATCTTATACGTCACCCAAGATCAAATTGCAAAACCCATTCATTACTCCTGAAGGAAAATCCATCCACAGAGAATAGAAATGTTGCCAAAATTGACAGTTCTTCTTCTGACCCTCGCGACGCAGAAACCTCTTAAACACGCAAGCACATGAAGGTCACATACAGCGGCAAACTTTATGACGTCATTGTGGGCCTAAAACCCTACGTGGAGAAACGTAAGAGTTGCACTAGCCACTAGCACGCGACACCTATCCAAATCAAGTCGGTTTTCAGAGCACTTGCTGTTATTTTTGGATTATTTTGGTCCTCTCAACTCTCTAGTCTCAAGGGAGGGACCAAGAATCCTTGACTTTAGATAGTTCCAAGCTGCTCCTACTTTTTTGACTTTAGGGTCGATGGGCACGTGAGACCCCCACGGGTTCTTAATTAAAAAAAAAGGATTTTGGTGCACCATCACAAATTAAATTATAAATTGACATTTCAACATGCTGTGGATTTGGGTGAAAATGGGTGTCTTTAGAGTTTTTTTTGTAGCTTCGGGATATTTCTAACTTTTGGGTTGTTATTGTGTACTCCGAGTGCACAATCATTTTCTCTGACTTTCAATTCTTTCATTTTACCTCACGTGAATTCTTACTATCATCACTATCGTCATGACTACAATTGCCACTAATAATATTTTCTATTTTTGCCATTGTCATTACTATCATTGTCGCCCCACCACCAACACCATAGTTCCTATATCGCCACATCATACAATTTTCAATGTCTTTGCCACACTAGACTATCTCCAATGCTATTGTTACAACTAGTACTGTTATTGCCACCGTTGCCTACCTCTACCACCACCACCATCACCTCTCTACTGCCACTGCCGTTGCCACCACTCTTACTATCATTGCATTGTCATCATTGCTGCACCAATACCATGGTATTTTCTATTTTTGAAAATGATTTCTACAAAAAAAATTTATCTTCTTATACTTACAAAGTACAAATATATCATTTTATTATCTTTTGTGTGTTTGATTAATATTTTTTAAAGGTGAACTATATTTTTCTTACTTCTATTGTAATGTGCTATATTTGCCTAATATATAGTTTATAAAAAAAAAAAAAAAAAAAAAAAAAAAAAAAAAAAAAAAAAGCCTAATACACAACTAAATTGTATAAGTTTTAAAATTATTATTAAAATTTCTCATTTTTTAAGGAATAAAGAGATTATCATGATAATCAAAACTCATTACAAAATTACAGTGTTATCTAAATCAAAATTAAGATGAAACCAAAAGAATAAAAGATAGACTTTTGTGGGAAGGGTAAGATCTGAGCACATAATAGGGCCCGAGGGATGGAAGGGCCCATCTACGCTTAGGTTCTAACCCAACCTATGAATGCGAGTCCGAGGAAGGATGAGGAGGCCAACTCCCTGAGGAGCCCGATGGGCAAGCCCACCTCAAGAAGTGTTGAGCAAGCCACTTGCACCAAATGACAGGATACTGAGGAAGACAATAGAGACGTCCAAGTAAAGAAGAAGGGAAATATCCAAGTAAAGTAGCCATCACCTTTGCATTTAATGCACTATACCAACTCAGCTGGCCACATTAATGAAGGAATGACTCCCGAACAATAATCTTATAGCCCACAACACACTCTACCACCTCTAGCAGAGCCTTGATTGGACAAGCATCCAAACTAAGGCTTTTGGCTATACAAGTAGAGGGCTCAGATGCAATTTGATGGATTAATAAGAAAATGAAACCCCTCCAAACAGGGGGACAAAAAATTGAGAAGAGAAAATAAAAACTGTGTAGAATCATTTTGTATTAAGGACTTGAAACTTTTTATAAACGTTTGCACCTTGGCTAGACTTGAGGTAGTATTTTCAAATTTAGTTCCTCTTTTTATGATTCATTATACTCTTTCTCTAGTAACTGGGCAATTGGACCATTAAAGTGCATTAAAATTGACCTCAGAAGCCCACACTTTAACAAATTAATTGCGGTGGGCCTTTTAATCCTAACTCCATTATTCTAAGTGGGATTAGCCTTTTTTGGGCTCATACAACTTTCTAATAATTTATTACTCAAAAAATTGGTGGGAATATTCAAATTCATATTCATGTAGATTGTGTTTTGATATAAATTCAAATTCTTATTTCTAAAATAAAATAAATAAGTATAAAACCAAACTAAAATTCAACCGAATCTATAAGAGAGAGAGAGAGAGAGAGGACTTTGTGATGTGAAATTAAAAAAAATAAAAAACCTAAACACATATTTAAAATAAAATAAAAACTCATCAACCTTAATTAGAGTTATAAAAAAAGAACAAAAATCCAGAGAGAGAGAGAGAGAGAGAGAGCTTATAGTTTTTGTGTAGGAAAAATATGGATTGAATGAGAGAAATAATATCAAGTTTATAAAAAATAAAATGGGAAAAAGAAGAGTCAATATAGAAGAAAGAGAAAATGATGAAAGAAGTGTAACCACCAAAAGAGAAACAAAATTAGAGAAAGAAAGAGAGTATTAACTTATTTTTGTCATGGACAACTTGGAAGGAATAGGGGAGAGAGAGATGAAAATGAAGTAAGAAGAAATTTATATGAAATTAAGATGAACGAGGAAGGGTGGAAGTAGATGAAATGTTGAACAAAGTAAAACTGTAGAATTTAAGAAGATATAAAGGAAAAAAATTTTAAATTCTCTAACGAGAATCAAATGAATATTTTAAAAAGATAATGATTGGAGGGATGAGTTTATGGATGAGGCTTTAGTGGTGTAGCGGTGGGAAAGAAGTTGGCAACCTGGTGGATGAGCTTATGGATGTTAGGGATGTCAGATGTGGTGCCGAGACAAATGCGTGTGAAGAGCGGGTGACCCGTGGTGTTGGGTCAGGTAGTTCTGTGGTAGCTGGGGTTGGTGGTGCAGCCGCAGCCATTTTGAGATTTTTTTTTTTTTTTTTTTGGTTCATTCTTCTTGGTGTGGGAAAGTGAGAAAGTTGAGATTTTTAGTTTCTGCACTTAGAGCATCAGCATCCGGAAGTGGGAATGTCAAATGCAAGGGTTATTTAGCATTAAGAGCCACAAATCACTCAGCAATTGGAAGGCTATATGGCATATGTCAAATTTTTTTTGAGATTTTGCTACAGTACCATCTCAAATGTAAGATGGTACTGTAGCTGAATGTTATAAAAAAAAAATAATTTTTTAATACTTTCATTTCTCTCTCCTCTCTCATTTTAACTCGCCAGCTTCTCTCTCCTCTCTCATTTTTTCTCTTTCTTTTCTCTCTCTTCCTTCTCTCTCTTTCTTACTGCTCTCTCTTCTTCAACGGAATGGAGGCAACGGCGGCGTGGAGGCTCGATCAGAAAAGCTGCGGTGGAGGCGTGGAGGTCGTGGGTTTCCGACGTTT
Source organism: Quercus suber (assembly GCF_002906115.3). Classification (NCBI taxonomy): domain Eukaryota; kingdom Viridiplantae; phylum Streptophyta; class Magnoliopsida; order Fagales; family Fagaceae; genus Quercus; species Quercus suber. The sequence continues at coordinate 294,368 of NW_027069592.1, read as the reverse complement.
GGGTGCTATTTGGCGTTTGGCGTTTGGGTCGAAGATGGTGATGATGATGACAGGTCTGGGATGAATAGAGACGACGACCCTCTCTCTCTCGCCATCGCTGCCGGTGAGAACAGATGGGTTTGGGTTTGGTGAGAACAGATGAGTGGCGGTGTGGGTTTGCTGCCTGAGATTTTTTTTTTTTTTTTTTTGGTGTTGACGGTATTATGGGTTGCTACGTTGTGGTGGTGGATCGGTGGGTGGCGGAGATCGGTGGAGCTGTGGTGGGTGTTAATGGGTTTTTGTTTTTTTTTGTTATGTTTTGAAAAAAAAAAAAAAAATTGGGTTTTCTAGGTTGATATGGATGATGGATTGGAGGAGGCTGGAAGAAGATGAAAAGTAAAGTAACGGAGGATATATTGAAGGGACGGGTGTGGGGTAGAAAATTGAGAAAAAATATAAAAAGAAAAAATATATTTTATTACGTAAATATATTATTTTAATGAGTAGAAGAGGAAAATAGAGTTTTAGGATGTTGGAGTATTGTAAAATTGTATTGTATAATTGATAAAGTTGCTTTTTGAGATAGTAAAATAGGATGAGATATAGAAACCGGCTGCGGATGCTCTTATACTTTATCTTTGAGAATCTAAAGTTATACTACTTGAGTTTGGTTTAAATGCAAACAGGAGGAAAGAAATTTCGAGGAAAAAATGGAAGAGAGTTTTTTCTAACTTGCACCATTGTTACTATCAGTCATTGTCATCATTGCTCACCACTACCATAGTCATTGTTATGAAATATTAGAGCCTTTTTCGTGAAATGACATAACATGTTTTGAGATATGGAATTAGCACCAGCATCACACTTAATGAAATATCAGTGCATTTTCGTGAGAACCAAATGACATAACATGTTTCAAGCTCTGGAATCAGCACCAGCACCATGCTTACATATAATATTAGTACCTTTTCATGCGAACCAAATAACATAATAAGTTTTCAAGAACATTTTTAGAGTTGCAAGCAATTATAGAAAAACAAACGATTTTTTCCCAAAAAAAAATGCTTTTCCACAAAGTTGAGAGATTTTTGTAGTTTCCAGGGGATTCCCCTCCCCCTATAAAATAGATAATGATATTTCTTGTGAGTCACCTCAAATTGGGCTTTTGAGGGTAAAACTGCATTGGGTGCCCTGACCTCATTATAAGCATCTATTGTTAGCCTGCTCTACAATAGCCGATTCAAATATTTTGCTGCGTGACCATGAATGTAACTATAGTAAAAATGTGTTGCTCTCGGAAATGTCTTCCTCCTCTTCCCAATGATTCCACGAAATCTAAAAGTAAGCCTCATCCAGACTACTGAAGATGGTTTTATTTTATTTGATACTATGAACGAATAGATGGAAAGAAAAATCCTCTCTTCCTCAATACAAAGTGATTTATCCCACCATTTTTAAAAGGAAAAGATCAGCCATGGAAGAGTGCTAGCCAATTTCAAAAGAAAAATTTGAAACAACCAACCTAAACACACAAAACACCAGATATATTGTTACATGCAACAAACACCAAAGACAGTAAATTTGAGGGAACCAACTAAGGATAGCATTTGAAATTACTTGTTAAAAACATCAGGAATCAGGTGAGTCACAAACAAAACCCACACCAGATACAGCTCCTCTTTGTCATATATTCTAATCCACTTTTCAATTTCATTTCTTGAAATCTAAAAAAAAACTCACAAAGTACTAAAACCCCACAAAAAGAAAAACCCATTAATTAAATGAATTAAATAGCAGGATTGGCATAAGCTTGGAGAGCCTCACCAGTGAGCCTACAAATCCTCCATTCTTGCAAGACATTAGCACCCATTTCCTCATAGAACTTAATAGCATTCACATTCCAATCAAGCACCACCCACTCCACTCTCCCATACCCCATCTTCACAGCTTGAGCAGCCACAGCTGAGAGTAGCATCTTCCCAAACCCTTTCCTCCTATAACACTCCCTCACAAACAAGTCCTCCACATAAAACCCCGGTTTCCCCAAGAACGTCGAGTAGTTTGGAAAAAACAAAACAAACCCACCAACCACAACGTCAAAGCCACTATCTTTATCGTTGGATTTGAAGGTTTCGCTTTCTGGGTCATCGATGGGGAGGTCGAGAGTGGTGGTCTGAGTAATGGGGGAGAAGAAGAGAGGAGGAGAGGGAGAAGGTGGGAATGGGGCTTGGGAGAGTTCGAGGATGAAGATGGTGAAGGATTGGAAAGGTGGGGAAGTGAAGAGAGAGGAGGAGAGGGAGGCTTCGGTGGCGGAGAAGAGGTGGGTGAGGCGTTCGAAGACGGCCATTTGGTGGATGAGTTTGTGGATGTGGGGGATGTCCGATGGGGCGGCGAGGCGGACACGGGAGAAGAGTGGGTGGCCTGTTGGTGTTGGGTTTGGTAGTGCGGTGGCTGCTGGGGTTGGTGATGGTGGTGGTGCGGCGGCGGCTGCCATTGGATTTTGTGAAAATGTCGGTTTGGAAAGGGTTCTAGTTTTCACGGTTCTACAGTTTCCTATAAGATAGTGCGTGTGGCGGTTTGAGGGAGTAAAAAGAGATGAGAGATGAATGATGACAGAGTCTATGAATTTTAGGAGTTTGGTTGGGGTTGGACACGTGGGGTTTGAGTAAGATGTAAACATTACACGTGGGATTTAAGCCCAATTCTAAGGAATTGTTGTTTTTGGGCCTTTTAACGTGAACTATATATAGCTTCTTGGTTCAAGTCTCTTATCCAATACTTTGAGACCATAGTACCCATATCCAATGTTAGGACAAAATTGAAGTTCACTAGCTGTTCCTTGAGTTCTCTTAGAGAATCTCCAATAACTTAAGTAAAAGCAAAATAATCTTTATAATAGAGAATAAGACTCAAAAAATGGTCTCTAATAAATTCTCTAAATCATGATTTTTTTGGGCTCATGAACAATAGCTCATCAAATCTGATGGGCTACTGTACATTAGCAAAAGAATAAAACTAAATAAAAAATTAGCAAAGAAAGGAGTGGAGATGGGGATATGAGAATATATGTGTTAAAAAATGAAGGAATAATATTTAAACGAGATAGAGAAATAATAAAGAATCTATTGGAAGATGTATTTGAAAAAGTAGATAGGTAAAAGGTAAATGTCACTGTTCACTGTTCAAACAGTACAAAAATATAGAGAAGTTGTTGGAGATGCTCTTATGGGATGAAAATGCATTTTTAGTTAAATACAGTCATATGACTAAATTTTAAGAGAACTTAAATAATAGCAACTTAGTACCGTACCTAAATTTTGCGTTCAATGTTTTTAGGACAGGATGGCTTAAACTCATGGGTTCAAGGAGTCAAGGCAATGGAAAAGCATTCATCTTTGTCTGTGAACCATCTTTCAAGTCTCAGAATGAAGAAATGTGCGTTTTATTGTATGGTTTAAGGTTGTTTAAATTTTCAATTGACTCTGCCGAGTTGCAAAATAACTAGATCAACAAGCCCTTTTACCTTTTGGTCAAGGATCTAAGCACATTGAATGCCAGAGATACCCTATCCTATCCTTTTCTGTATGAGAGAACCTTCAAGCTAATACAAACTTCACTGCCATCAAAATCGATAACAATAACGTATCCTTTGAAATGATTTCAACCGTTGGAAAGGATTCTTATTCATTAACTACAAGAAAACAACTGGTGTTTCATTAAAGTGTAAGACTAGTGTACATTGTCAATAGATACCCAAGCGGAAAATGCTATGCATAGAGCATTTGCGAATTGCGATTACTCTTAAAAATAAGAATAGGTAACTTAATTTAACCCCAAAACCTTTAACAAAACAAACAAGAGTTAGGTTCACCGAAAATTATTTATAACTTAGATATCTTATCTGTAATACTGTTGTATAATTCTTTCACAGTATCCTTCCAGCTAAATGTTCAAGCATCAGATTCAAGGTCTCAACAGAACCATTCTTCACTTCCTTGTCACAAGCAGCTAGGTATTCTTCAAAATTTCCCTGGTTCTCTAAACCATATGAGAAAATCTGCAATCGGGAGTAGATTATTACACCCACTACAACATGCTACCACCACCCCTTTCTCACATGTTTTGAGACAAAATGTTTTCACAGACCTAACAACTAAAGATCATGGCAAGACCACGCCTTATTGATGTTTACAAATAAGAGGTTGCAGAATACTTTCACAGGAATCACAGCTGAACTTGCAATACTATTTATATCAGGATAGAACTTCACTGAGTCTCGATCAGGCTTAAAACTGCCAGTTTCATGACTTTCCAGATCCTCATCTGTTTTGTTTGTGTCTGAATCATTTGTTTTGTTTGTGTCAGAATTCCTCTTTACCATACTTGAATCTGCTAAACGATGCATTTGCAGAAGGAAGAGATTGCCAAAGCGGTTCTGCCACCAATAAAGGTAAAGCCACACACACACACACATACAGACAGGACAATGAATATGATCTCAAGCAGATATATATAATCTAATTCAATCAGGAAAATAAGTAACTTTGCAAGATATTCATCTAAAACACATAAATGGAACAAGGAAACTTAGCAGTACTAGCAATGACAGGAAGAAGCTCTAGTGCAGACAGACAGACAGTATTCTGGTCAATATAAGGACTTTCAACATTCCTGCAGTGCTCAACTCTAATATATTTTCATATTAAAGAGAAAAAAAAAAAAAAAAAAAAAAAAAAAACCTCGATTATATTTTCTATAATCGTTTTGGCCTCCTAAGCTTCATACAACCTTGGTCACCATTCTAGTAAATGTTTCATTAATGCAGCGGTCAAATGAGTACTGTGAACTTACTACATGAGCATAGGTCAACACATAGCTAGTGTCACTGATGTCCAGTAAAAAGTTTCATTGGCATGGGGGTGACATGAAACCTGAGAAAAACATCTATAATTCATCCACTTCACCAAAAGTTCGAGCAGCAATTGAGTTTATACTGTGCACTGCTAATAATTCATTTAAAAAAAAAAAAGTATACACGGATTAAAAATATGGATTTGAACTACCATGTTATAAAAATTGTATTTTCTGAATACACAGAGAATCCCATGACCATAAGATACAGGCAAAAATTTAAAAAGGGACATGAATCAACTTGTAAGTTGGGGACATAAGCTCAGGTTAGTCTTCTAGTGCTCAACTCAATCATGATCCTTTTGTGGATTCAGGCTCTTTTCTCCTGATGCTGTCCAGTGAATGATCTTGAATGCATTGTACGGTAGTAGTGTTGTTTTCCTTTAAAATATCAAAATTACCTGATGCAAAACATTGCCACTTTGTTTTGCACACAAACCAAAACAAAACTGTTAACACTCTTTGATACAATCTTAGTTTGCCTTCTTTCCCACCTATCCCAGGGAAAATTAAAGAATTTCCTATTGGCATAGTTCCATGCTAGATTTTCAGCACAACCCCAATGTTAGAGATTAGGCACATAACCATACTCATGCAGACGCACAGTCAATGAATTTAAAGTTACATAAATAAGGTTGGTTTCAGGATGGGTCATATCACGCGTAATAAAAGTGCGCACTCCATTCTTGAGCTCAATCCAACTACACCCTGGTGCCTTCTTCACATTTTGTTGCCTCATTGCCTGTCTAATATCTAATACATCTTCATATCGACCGCTTACTCCATAAATATTTGACATTAGTACGTAATTTCCACAATGCTCTGGTTCAAGTTTAAGAACCTGCTGTACAACTATGTCAGCAAGATCAGCATTGCCATGGAGCCGACATGCTGCTAACAAAGTCCTCCATACCACTGGATTGGCCTCGATAGGCATTGCTTGTGCCAATTCATAAGCGTCCTCAAGCTGCCCAGCTCGACCGAGCATGTCAATCACACAGGCATAATGCTCAATAGTTGGATCCACACCATATTTTGATTTCATCAGCGTCAATAACTCACGCCCATGTCTCACGAGGCCTGCATGGCTGCATGCAGACAATACCCCAATAAATGTGACAGCATCAGGCTTAATTTGTGCCTCACACATACGAGAAAACACATCCAAAGCCTCATCACCATGACCTTGCATGCCATAACCCATGATCATGATGTTCCATGAGGCCACATCTTTATTTCTCATCTTACAAAAAACTGAATGAGCATCTCTCATACTGCCACATTTTGCATACATGTCCATAATAGCATTGTTCACTAGCGCATCATCAGTGTCTTTATGATTGCCATCCTTCCCCAACCCATTGACTATCATATACCCATGAATCTGTCTTCCATGCATCAGTGCAACCAGATTAGAGCAAGCAGGAAGGACTGCTGTGATAGTAACCAAATCAGGCTTAACACCAGCACCTAACATCCTATCAAAAAGTCTTAAAGTAACATCATAATCACCGCATTGTCCATGAACAGATATGATTGAATTCCATGAAAATATATCTTTCTCATTTATCGTCTCAAAAATTTCCAAAGCATCTCCAATATGCATGCATTTCCCATACATATCAATCAAGGCATTGGAAACTGCAACACCTGAAACATACCCCATTTTCATCGCAAACCCATGAATTGCTCTCCCATTGTTAAACTCCTCCATCAAAGCTAAAACTGATAACACCCCGGTAACCGTAAATCTATTAGGAACAACCCCTTCTACACCCATTCTCTTAAAAACCTCCAAAACCTCATCCAACCTCCCAATTTGCGCATACCCATTAACCAGCGCATTCCAAAGCGCAACATCCCTCACAGGCAATTTCTCAAACACCTCCTGTGCCTCTACAATCAACCCAAATTTCAAATAGGTATTAACCAAAGCACTGCCGATAAACACATCCAACTCCAACCCAAGTTTAAACAACAGCCCATGAATCTTCCTAACCTCCAAAACCTCCACAATATCAGAACAAGCTTTGATCACACAAGGAAAAGTAAACTTGTCTGGCCTAACATCCAACACCCTCATACGCTTATAAAACTCAAACCCATCTTCCGCAAGCCCATTTGAAACAAACCCAGAAATTATTGCGTTATAGGCAAACACATTGCAATGATGGGCTTGGTGATTGAAAACCAAAAGGGCATCTTCCATTCGGTTGCATTTTGAGTACATGTTGATAAGGCTTGTGGTGGATACAGGAGAGTTGAGAAAGGCATTGGTGAGCATGTAAGAGTGGAGTTGTTTGCCTTTGCTGAGATTCTTGTGGTGGGCACAGCCTTGTAAGGAGGCAACGCAGGTGGAAAGGCTGTAACTTGAGTCATCGGAAAGTTTGGCATTGGATTTTGAAGCTGAGGAAGAGAAGTGAAGAGACAAGCAACAAGGTTTGTGGATTCTTGATACGCATAAGATGGTCCTTAGGTTCATTTAAAGAAAATCTAAGCTCTCTTTTTGTGTCATTCTAGTGGCTGCTTTCACTTTCACACAATCATATGTAGGTGTTCTGTAATCTGTATATTAACATCCAGAGTTTTTGTTTGCATGAATGAAATGAAACACTATATATATGTATATATATATATATATATATGTTGAGGCTTTGGGCATCGTTAATCGATAATTGGGCTCCAAAACTAAAACTAGTTTAAATAATTTAAATAAATGATGATATCTTTTTTTTTAAAAAAATATATAGGAAATGTAAAAGACCAAAAATGACGTTAAGATTGAGTTGTTATTAAAATCATGTATTATCATAGATTATTAAAATTTTAAAATAAGTAATATTTATTTTAATTTTTTGAAACTTTTGGTACTTAAAGTTTTAATCTGATTAATATATTAATTTATTGAAATTTGATAATAGAGTTTATGTTATATTAAATTAAATTAATCATTTAATGTATTTATTATGACACATGCTGAAAGTATATTATATGACATGTAACACTTTTGTTGAATCACAATAGCTCAAGTACAATTAGGTAAAACCTAACTCTTATCTTCAAAACGAAAAAAGAATTATGGTAGCTAATTATGAAAAGAATTTAAAATAAATAATGATATATTTTAATTTCTAGAAAATTTTGAAAATAATAATTTAGTCAAAATAATATTTTTAAGTACTAAAAACTATTTTGTTAGTCATGATAGAAGTTTTAGATGTATATAAAACACAAGGATAAAGCAACCATTTATGTAGCACAAGGAGAAAAAAAAGAAGAAAAAAAAGAAAGGTGGTCACTTGACATAACCACAATGTAGAGTACATATTTTTTTCCTTTTCTTTTTATATTAAACGATATGATATGGTATAATATACTAAAAGACCAATTATTTTAAATTACTTTGTTTGAAATTTATGCAAGTGACTTGGGAATAAACAACAACCTCAAGTGAAATTAAACCCACGTGAAAAGATGAAATCATATTAATTATCTCTCAATATCTCCCAAAATGTGTGGTTCATGAGAAAATAAGATATAAATAATTATTTTTATGAAAATTAATTTAAGTTTAATCTACAATTTTGAGTTTAAATGACAAGAGAAAGACGAATTTAATTTAAACTTAAAAAGTATCTTGACATGGGAACTTGAATTTCATGAAATACCATAATCATCATGTTTGAGTATAGATCAATTTTTAATTAACCTTAGTTTCTCTATTAGTTTCAGGTTGCTCGAAGTGATTCTCTAACTTCGAAGACTGGGGCTTGAGATCCAAAAATGCCTTAATATAGGATTTTTGGGGAAACGAGTGGATCAATTGACAATATTAATGAGAGAATCATAAGTGATTTAAGTTCCTAAATGACCAAGTCAAATTAATAAGCCCAAGTTACAAAGACCAAGTTATCAAGCCTAATTGAACTAAACTGATTTGAGGTAAATCATCTCAAAGTGAACTAATATGGAGTAAATAACCTTGAAGTGAACTAATCCCAAAAAAGTCATCTTGAAGTAAAGTAAATTGCTAAAAATATAATGGATTAAAGCTTAAATGATTACTTAACACTAAATTGATTTGAAGCAAGCAGGAGATCAAATTAGACTTGAATAAACAACTAAATTTTGCATCAAACTAATTGAATGCTTGCTTAGATAAGATCACAAGTACAAAGGGAACGAACTTACAAGCATAAAGTCTTTTACAAAGCCTAAGAACTACTTGAATGATCTAAGAACTACTAGATATCCCTAATTTAAGCACAATTGGTCTCAGAAGTGCTCTAATGTGTTATTAGTTGTGCGTGGTGTCCTTTACTTTTAGAATAATCCCCTATTTATACTTGAGGATTTTTTTTTTTTTAGAGAGTTTTAACCTATGGTGTCCGCTCCTGATGATAGCTCTTTATCATCAGACCAAGACACCAATCAGTTTTTGGTGTAGGCAGCGATTGAACTCCAAATCTCTTATACAACCATCAAAGACTTTACCAGTTGAGCTAACTGGAATCCACTTTTATACTTGAGGTTTTAACCGTTATGCTTGATTTCTTTTTCCATATGTCTCCCCTTAATTAAAATCATTGCCAAGTGTTTTGTTATTAGTTGGACTTGGTAACATCATATAACCACCTTGAGGCAATTGCTTCCTTTCCATCTTCATTTACTTAGCACGTGTCTTGCCATCTAAATATTTTTATTAACTGATTGAGATAATTACCCATGTTTTCCTCGAGGTAAGTTAAGTAACTTCCCAACATCGTATGTGCTTTAATTAATCAACTCGACTTGTCACTAATCTAGGTTTTAATATTTAGTCTAATTATATTCAACTTGTGCATCCATGATAACTACTTTTTTTTTAAGTGGTTGATCCTACTCTTCCTTCTGTTTTGCAACTTAATTAATTAACGAGTTCTTATATTACCACAAATAAACTCATTTTTATCACAACTTTCATACGTGATAGATTATAACTGGTTGTCTGTCACTTTCAAATAAAACTACAACTTTTTATCCACTAATCACATTAGACATGAAGAGTTGTGATGAGTGATGACAATTGTGCACATATTTTTGTGGTACTAAATTTTTTTAATAATTATTTGGCCCAAGTCAGTGCAATATCATGTTTATGTCTATTATCTTTTTTAGTTTTAATCTCTCTCTTTATTTTTATTTTTTAATTTTTACATCATCTTATCTCTACCTTAATCCTTTACCCTAACCCCTCCATATATTCTTATCTCTACCTTATTATTTTAAATTTAAGAACAAGGAATCACTTAATTTTAACCCCATTCAAAGAGTCTTATCCATTTAAAAAAAAAAAAAAAAAAAAATTCTTTGACAAGATTGTTAAAGTTGGTGGCACAAACCTCCCGCATAGTATGTATCTACAATCTCACAAGTCATTGTTAAAAAAAAAAAAAAAAAAGAAGAAGAAGAAAGTGTGGGTCTCGCATCATCACTGACTCGCGAAGGGGCTAGAACTTTGGATACGTGGAGAAAAATAAGAATTGCAATCCAATCATGTCGGATTCAGAGCACTTTTTGGTCCTCTCAAGAAAAGAACATAAGAAGCCTCAGCCTTCAAGATTGTTCCAGATTAGCCTCAACCCAAATCACTTTCCACAAAGAAGTCTCAGTCCCCAAGTCTGGTAACCCAGCAACAGCTTATTCAAATGTTTTGGAAAAGTGATTACTGATTTTATCCCACTATAATTTAAAAGGAATAGATAATCCATGGATGAGGATAAGCCAATTACAAAGATTTGAAAAAAAGAAAAAAAGAAAAAAATTGATACGACGAAACACACAAAGCACCATATATGTAGTTACATTCAATAAACACCAATGAAAGTAAATTTGAGGAACCAACTAAGCATATAGAAATCAAATTCCATAGAGAAAACATCAAGGAATCAAGTAGATCACAATCACACTCACATCAGCTACATCTTCCCCCTAGTCATGCACTCTAACCCACCGTTCCTTTCCATTTCTTGGAATCCATATACACACAAACAAATAAATAAAAGCCACAGAAAAAAGAAAAAAGAAAAAAAGAAAAGAGAACCCATTAATTTTTAGATAGCAGGATTGGCATAAGCTTGGAGAGCCTCATCAGTAAGCCTGCAAATCCTCCACTCTTGCAAGACCTTAGCACCTATTTCCTCATAGAACTTGATAGCATTCACATTCCAATCAAGCACCGCCCACTCCACTCTCCCATACCCCATCTTCACAGCTTGAGCAGCCACAGCTGAAAGTAGCATCTTCCCAAACCCTTTCCTCCTATAACACTCCCTCACGAACAAGTCCTCTACGTAAAACCCCGGTTTCCCCAAGAAAGTCGAGTAGTTCGGAAAAAACAAAACAAACCCACCAACCACAACGTCAAAGCCACAATCTTTATCGTTAGATTTGAAGGTTTCGGCTTCTGGGTCATCGATGGGAAGGTCGAGAGTGATGGTTTGGGTAATGGGGGAGAAGAGAGCTGAGTGTGGGTGGAGTTGGGGAGGGAATGGGGTTTGGGAGAGTTCGAGGATGAAGACAGTGAAGGATTGGAAAGGCGGGGAAGTGAAGAGTGTGGAGGAGAGGGAGGCTTCGGTGGCGGAGCATTGGTGGGCAAGGTGTTCGAAGTTGGCGAGCTGGTGGATGAGCTTGTGGATGTGAGGGACGTCCGATACGGTGGCGAGACGGATGCGTGTGAAGAGAGGGTAACCTATTGGGGTTGGGTCTGGTAGTGCTGTGGCAGCTGGAGTTGGTGCTGGTGGTGGTGCAGCTGCGGCCATTTTGAGTGTGTTTTTTTTGGTTCTTTGTTGTTGGTTTGGGAAAGTGAGAAAGTTGGGGTTTCTAGTTTCTGCACTTACACTTACTCTTCAAGAATCTACAGTTATGCTAGTTGAGTTTTGGTTTGGTGGTGGAAACAGGAGGTAAGAAATTTCGATGAGATTAATGGAGTAGTTTTTCTAACTTGTACGATAGTTTATAAAAAAGTTTGTCTTTGGAAAAGCAGTGGGCTCCTGGAAGACGTAACTAGGCTGCTGTTTGTTAAAGATTTGATCTTATCAAAAGAAACGTATAATTTTGGTAAAATATTTGACTAAGAATTTTCGTGTGGTACGTGGAAATTTCATACTTGACACAACAAAGGCAAAAATGATTTGTCTATCTTGGATAATTCAGACCCACTTGAGCATAAACTACAATGAAAAAAAAAGAAAAAAAAAAAGGGCAATCCAAACCCACAGCACATTATCCAAATCCACCTCTAGACAAGCGAAGAGACCCACAAAAGCATAGCAATGGACTTTTCTAGCCTGATCAATGGTACCCATCTCATCTGTCTCCTCCAAGAAGAAAGAAAAATACAAAAGAGAAGAAAGTAAAAGAAAGGCGTCAATATTCATTTCATATCTACATTTGGCACATTGTCAATCTTGAACAGACTCTAACTCTAGCGTTGTTTGATCTTTACCCCTCAAAACAAAGAGTGGTAATGTAGTCCCACGATTCATCTTCTTCATCCATTTACCAAGGGACAACAAAGAACATAGTATCTATCCTCACTAGTACAAAAAAATGAGAATCATCTTCTTAGATAACCAAATTAGTAGGTCTGACAATTTTGGCCAGCCAGGATTTGGCCACCCAACATGTAGCATTTCCCTTTTGTTTATGTTTTTTTTGGGGAGAGCTTCCTCTCCTGCTGATGATGCTGCTGGATCCTAAACGAAGAATCCAGAGAGAACAAGACCCTTAAGACTTCTCAACTATCAATGCATACAAATGATTGGAGAATGCCCGCCTACAAAATGATCAATCTATGTGCCTAACACTACACCTAACCAGAACAATGTAAACTACATGTAGCCTCAGAAACCCCACTTGATTATACCCATACTATATATTACAAAACCAGCTTGAACAAAGAGGACATATCTTCAGGCAGGTGAGTTCACATAGTGCCCTGTTTTCCGTCTGTGCCTGCTGTAATCTGATACGAACCTGAAAGAAAGGCCACATCCCTCAACCTTGCACTTGTATGGGCGCTCACCAGTGTGCACACGTATATGCTCAGTCCTAGCCCATGCCCACTTGAACGACATGGTGCAACCTTTCCATGGGCACTTGAGGGGCCTGTCATCGTCATGAACACGTTTGTGAAGCATTGCATACTTGTGGTTGCTGAACCTCTTCCCACACCCTTCATGTGGGCACCGGTTGCGTTTGTGCAAGAGAAGCTCTGCCTTTGTTTTGAAACTCATGCGGCAGCCTTCAAGGTCACACTTGTGAGACCCCATTGAGTTTTTATTCTTAGGAGGAAGAGGAACATCTGAAGCTTTGCTCACCTTCTTTCGCACCAACTTCTCCTCAACTATTTTACTGGTGTCAATTCCACATCTACTGGTTGCATCCTTCCCAGCCCTTGGCCTCAACCCTTCACATGGACTCCTGATAAAGTCACTGCAACCGAACTTGTTTTCCGTCAAATGGTCTGCTTCTCTTTTTCTTTTTCTTCTTTTATCTGTGCTTGATCTGGGTTCTAAAAGAGTGGACTCAATGCTTTCAAGCTCTCTATCATCCTGTGATGAACAAACTTCTTTGTGAAGCAGGTTTTCAACATGGGTGTCTCTTCGGATTCTGGAACGTTTCTGGATTGGGGCAGGACTAGGCGGATTTATAAGTGTATCATACTCAGAAAACTCCTCATCATTTTCATTTGTCAACTCTTTCTTTTGCTCCACTTCATTATCTAAAGCCACTCCACCACTCAAATTTTCCTCAGCATTGATCCCTCTTGGAACTTTGTAACATTCCCCCCCTGAGATAGTTACAGGCTCTTTTTCCACTTGCGTAATGAAACTAGGGACGGGCATCCCCTCATCTGTTCCATCTGAAGTCTGGATATCTTGTTGCACCTCAGTGTCTAAAGTCACACCATCATGCAAGTCTTCTTCAGCAGAGCACCCTCTTGGAACTTCAGGACATTGTTCCAGTGATACACAAGGCTGACTAACTTCCATTGGTGAAACAGAACTTGAGACAAGTTCCTCGTTATTTCTGTCTGGGGAATGGATCTCTCTTGATGCAGTAGGCTCATTTGTTGGTATAACATAACTTGAAACTGGTTCATCCTCAGTACTTCCATTTTCAGACTCAAGTTCTTGCTCCACTGCATCTGAAGACATGGCAATACTAATGTCTTCTGCAGCACGAATCTCTGTGGGACCTTCACAACTTTCTTGCATTGAGGCAAGAGTAGGCTGGTTTGTCACTGCAATATTACAAGAAACACCTTCTGTTGAGGCAAGAGTAAGCTGGTTGATTGGTGCAACATTACTTGAAAGAGGTCCATCATATTCAATTCTGCTGGTGGTATGGATCTTTTGCTGCACTTCATTGTCTAAAGTTGCACACACGAGAACCTTACTGTTGATGCAAGATTCCTCCAGAACAACATTTTCCATCTGTGCCTCAAAGTTTCTCACAACAGGATCAGCAATATGGGGAGTTGGAGGTTTAGAAAGATCAGAAACCTCATTCATCAAAACATCCCCTTCAGTTGAAACATTGCACTGCCCTTCAGAAACCAGATGAAAAGACTCATTTGTGATGCTGATTTTTTCCTTGCTTTGATTCTCTGCCTGCATTCCAGACCTCTCATCAGTTGCAATGATAAGTGGACTACCACATTTTTTGGCATAAGTTGTCTTGTCCTCCTCCTTGGTTTCATCAGTGCTCTTGATCTTGGGTTGCATCTCAGAACCATCCCATGTTGCTACATTACAAGCTTTGCCATCAATGTCAAAATCATCCAGAGTGTGATTCTCACTCTGTGTCTCAACAACCACTAGTGTATCAGAGGCAGGGGAATCTTCAATTCTTGATGGAGCAGAATTCAAGCTCCCACCACTGGTAGCTGCAAACCCTGAGGATTCATGCTGCATTTCAGACACTCCGGAAGCATTAGAGAAAACAAATACTGCATCACTTTTGGAATTTCCTTTGTTAGAAAGGTCATTTTCAGTAGCCTTCCCACTTTGCTTATCGCGGTCTCCATAAGTAGCAGCTGAAACATCTTTTGACAGATTCTTTCCAGGGCATCCATCAACTGTACTTGCATCTGTGGAACCACCCAGTTTTAACTTAGGATTCCTTCTTGAATATTGAATTAGTTTTTTTTCATTGTTGACAATGATGCCATTTGACCTTCCCCCCAACACTTCATCCTTCTTTGATTGAGCTGTGTCGCACACTTTACCATGGGAAGAATGGTTTGACTTTCTTGAGCGTGATCTTCTAGACTGCCATTTGACGGTCAAGCATTCTGAAGTGGCACTTTTTTCAGAGAACAATCCACCCAATGTCAGTGCATGCTGTACTTGCATAGATGGAGAGTTCTTTCTGACCTTGGCACAATACCGTAAATTGATACCCAGTTTTGATGTCCAGTCTTCTCCGCATTCATCATGTTCTTCATCATCAATTGCAAGATCTATCAAGTTCAGATCTTCTTGGGATGCAGTATCTAATGGAACCTCATTATAATCAAAAGGTTTACCAATTTCCTCAGAAACGGCCACAGCATGTGCCTTCATTTTCTGATAGTCTACATAAATTAAGAAAATTGAAGAATAATTATTGTTGAAATCTGGATGGTGCACATGTATGCTCATAATGGTTGGTTGACAAATAAAAAGATGTGTCACAGACTAATAGTAAACAGAAAGTGGGTATTAAACAATAGCTGAATGTGTCTCATTTAGATATTAATTAATTTCAACATCATTCAGAAACCAGGTTTATCCTTGAGAGAGGTAAAAAAAAAAAAAATCAAATATCATAAAATAAAAAAGGGAGAAGGTGATTAACTTTAAAATTAGGGGTGGGTATACAACTGTATTTTGCAGCATAAATCATTGACATAGTTAAAGCCTATCTTACCTGAATGGCAAATCATAAGCATGTTTACTCCACCTTTTGACTGCAAGAGTTCCACAATCTCAATGGCATGCTCCAGGCAGAAAATCCGTGGCCTCAGAAATTTACTAGAGGTGTTCCATTGCGTGTCAAATTTGGTTAATAGTGACATTTTCAGATCCTTTGGTGGTAGAGAAACATCAGGAACAGGAGGGAGATTCTCTGCAGAACAAAGCATTAATTAACTCAGTACAGCACTTGTAGAGGCCGAGTTTAGTGGTCAAAAGGATTAATCCTATTCAATTTCATGTTTTCGTTTGCTTTGATGAGAAGCTACTGGCACCAGTTGAAGATACATTTAAAAATGTCATTCTTCCCCATGGTTGTTTGGTCTGCTAATACATCTCCATAAGATGGGAGCCTAACTTATATAATGTGGAGACTTAAGACTAGTTCTATGCATTCTTCTACAATTCTTTTTAACACAGTTTTATGTACAACACATTTAGCTGATTCAGGGTCATGCCAGAAATACTAGTAGAAGTGGTAAATGCGTACATGTAGATGCTAGAATCAATGACAAACCAATCTAACAATATGATAGGCCACAACATGGTTACAGAATGAAGTACGGCTTTAACATATAATCCAGAAAAGTTCAATGACAACTTACTTTTGACAGAATAAGATTAAAGAAGTGAGCAAATTACCAGGCAAGAAAGTATGTAGACCAAATACCTGGAATATTGCTCTTAATAAACCCATCACAATCTGGAGAGGAACAAGCATTCTCAGGTCCTGAGACTCTGGGGCCTCCTTGAACCAAACGATGATCCATGGGCTGAAGTTTCAGGGATGCTTCTTCAGATGGTTGTACCACAGACATAAATGGAAAACCAAGTATTCCACAAGCCACACATGCCAATGTACCCGAATCAACTTGAAAGTCACATGATAAATCGTCACCATCCAGAGACAAATCATTGAGAGTCTCTATATACAAGTTCATCTCATGAATCAGATCATTCTGAATATTATTGTTGTTTTCAGTATGAATATGGGAAGCATTTTCTCTTGGTGAGGTAGAATCAGTAGCAACTATGCTGGGCAATTGAGAATCTCTACTTGGATATGGAAGTAAATCAGCATTCCATAAAACAGCATGGCAAGTTGATACTTTTCCAAGAAGATTAGATAGCTTAATGTTTTCTTTTAGAATATCTTCTATAAAAGCCTTCTTTACTAACAATTCTCTTTCTTCCTTTTGACGATCTCTCAGACGAGAACTGCGCACACCTGGTAGTAAGGATCTTGGCACTCTGGCATCAAAACAGTCCAGCAAATCAAACATAAGAAACAACTAAAGATATGGTATCCACATGATATTTACATGGACACAATAAGCAAAAACATATGATGTAAAAGCAGCATCGCACAAAGTAAGGGTAAATGCAACCAAAGTATCAATTTCAAATGCGAAGTGTACAGTAGAAATCTGCCTACTGAGCCCTTGTTACTCGTCTATGGCCCTAAGCAACAACTGATATGTTAATTATAACAGCACCATCTCCACAGAGAAACTCTTGTGGTTTCAACTGCCCCCGCAGAGACTCTCTAATGCATTAAATAAAAGGAAGAGCATTTTCTTTTAAGGATAAAAAGGAAAAATTAACAGTTATTACTTATTTCAGCTAATTCCACTTTCCAAAACAATTACACATTCCCTTCAAAGAATTTATTATATGAAAAATGAAAGTAAAACAATAATGCTCAATTATCAGTTTTCACAAGATGTGCATTAAGGCCCAACTCATTTCATTAGGACCAGTCTAATTATAAAGTTTCCAGCCCATATTCAGAATTAAAGCATATTTTGAAATAAACCTAATGAAATAATAAAAAGAAATCCCCCTCGACAATTGCAACTCTTACAGAATCAAAAGTACATTCATAAACTATTTTACAAATACATAAATTTACATATTCCTGGAAAAAATCAAATTAACATCTGTAAACATGTTTCAGAAGTTGTGAACCACCAAGATGAATGGCTGGAAACTTTGTTGGTCACGGATACCTGAGTCTGGCCATTGAACATCAAATATTTGGAAAATCTAATCTTGTAGAGGAATTAGGCAAGAATACTACAATCAATAAACATTCAAGAGAAATATCTTGTATAGATCTTCAGAGAGCAGTCTAAGAAGCAATGTGGACAGGATATTTCAGTCACTAATTTTGCTCAACAACTTAGGATCAACAGAATATTTGAAGGAACTATAGTGAGCTAACCTTGAGACAAAAGACATGGTCAGCAGGTATAGCAGCTGCTGATGAGAGAGCATGGGAAGATAATTCATTGCAGCTCTGCGCACTGCAGCTTCCTTGGCTACTGTGAGCCATTGTGGGGTTCCAAAGTTAGCAGCTTCCCCACAATTGAAACCTAATTTACAAAAGGAAGGCTATAATAATCCATTAAAAGGATAAAAATGAATACACTCTGAAAGAAAAATTCAAGGAAACTTCTTGTAATAGCAACATGCCTAATATAATCAGGCTCTCTAGTTAACTCTAGTCACTGAGACATTGATATTCTAAGAGCAGAATAAACATACAAATTACTGTTACAGACATCAATCAGAAACGCCAATGTTGAAAGGGAAGATAAAACAATATATATTAGCTACGACAGAAATGGATTAGCAATGGCCTTGCAGAAAAAGGTGCTTGCAAAGTGACTTGGCAGAAGAGTTGTAAGGTGTCCAATTAATTCTTTTGAGCATTTTAAGTCCAACTACACATTTTCAGCTCATTTGCAAGCCAAAATAGTCCTGCTCACAAAAAATTTGAATCCTTTGCTTTTACTAGAAACAAAATAAATGGAAATTTATTCATATTTTGTAAACCAACTTCCACTCCAAATTTTTACAGAACTTCCATCTTCTAGGTTGTCTTAGATTAACATGTGTTTCTCCAAGTTCCATACACCAGGTGGGATGTCTTAATACAGTAAGATCAGTATGTTCGGGGCAGGAGTTTATAAGTTAAAGAATCATATTTTCAGAAAAATATTGAAAATATGAAAACTATAAAGCAATTACCATGGCTGAATCCTACATGGTAGGCCCTTGGAAAAGTCACGACAAATTCACCAGGATTCTGTACTAACCTACAGGAAAAATAAGAACATTCATGAGTACAGCTCCAAAAAAAAAAAAAGAACAGAAACAGCAACTCAGTATCATAAGTCAAACCTAAAACATTTTCAATTACAGAAAAGTATAACCCTCACATAAATTTTAGAATGCTAATTAGAAAGAAAGCAACCCACCTACAACATGGAATGCCCGACGCAACAACTACCTCAGGTGATAGAAGAGTTGTCTTCTCGCCCAATAATGTGAGTGCAGCTGGAGATAAGAGAAACTGGACCTGAGTTACAAAAATGCTATAGAAGTGATAAAATCAAACTAATTTCAGATTGAAATGAACTGTCTACATTAAAGAAAGTAAAATAAAATGGCCAGACTAAGAACTGTGCCTCTATTTAAAAAAAAATCAATGAAAATTTGGCAAATTTGGGGTCAGTAAATTCCAGCTGCGTCAGGACAGAACTGCAAATTAAATACTTTGCGAAATTGCCAAAAAATCAAAATTATTTGTGGGACCAATTTTTTATTAAAGCTTCACCATCTTAAATTATTTAAAAAATCACCCTCCTACATGTGGCAGGTCCAATTTAGAACAACCTAATTGAATTTAGATTCCGCAAATTTAAAGTACTTCTTTGGGTATATATTTGAAATTCTATTCTATATTATTCATTTAATTATTTATTTTTGAAACCATTCTATATTCATATCAATTATGAATAACTAAGAATGAATAATTAATAGCCAAGATCTCAATAGCTTACTAAATTCTTAAACATGTGCAGTTCCTTCTTTGTGAGACCGCTTAGCTTACAGGTTAGAGCATTGCGTTTGAAATGCAAAGGTCCTTAGTTTGAACCCCGTGGATGGCTTCTCCTTAATTGCTTGCCTTATGACACAATTCCAATTCAATTTGAGAATTAACAACTCCTAACCCACAGATAAAAGTATACTCGTTTGGAGTAGTTTNCACAAAGAAGTCTCAGTCCCCAAGTCTGGTAACCCAGCAACAGCTTATTCAAATGTTTTGGAAAAGTGATTACTGATTTTATCCCACTATAATTTAAAAGGAATAGATAATCCATGGATGAGGATAAGCCAATTACAAAGATTTGAAAAAAAGAAAAAAAGAAAAAAATTGATACGACGAAACACACAAAGCACCATATATGTAGTTACATTCAATAAACACCAATGAAAGTAAATTTGAGGAACCAACTAAGCATATAGAAATCAAATTCCATAGAGAAAACATCAAGGAATCAAGTAGATCACAATCACACTCACATCAGCTACATCTTCCCCCTAGTCATGCACTCTAACCCACCGTTCCTTTCCATTTCTTGGAATCCATATACACACAAACAAATAAATAAAAGCCACAGAAAAAAGAAAAAAGAAAAAAAGAAAAGAGAACCCATTAATTTTTAGATAGCAGGATTGGCATAAGCTTGGAGAGCCTCATCAGTAAGCCTGCAAATCCTCCACTCTTGCAAGACCTTAGCACCTATTTCCTCATAGAACTTGATAGCATTCACATTCCAATCAAGCACCGCCCACTCCACTCTCCCATACCCCATCTTCACAGCTTGAGCAGCCACAGCTGAAAGTAGCATCTTCCCAAACCCTTTCCTCCTATAACACTCCCTCACGAACAAGTCCTCTACGTAAAACCCCGGTTTCCCCAAGAAAGTCGAGTAGTTCGGAAAAAACAAAACAAACCCACCAACCACAACGTCAAAGCCACAATCTTTATCGTTAGATTTGAAGGTTTCGGCTTCTGGGTCATCGATGGGAAGGTCGAGAGTGATGGTTTGGGTAATGGGGGAGAAGAGAGCTGAGTGTGGGTGGAGTTGGGGAGGGAATGGGGTTTGGGAGAGTTCGAGGATGAAGACAGTGAAGGATTGGAAAGGCGGGGAAGTGAAGAGTGTGGAGGAGAGGGAGGCTTCGGTGGCGGAGCATTGGTGGGCAAGGTGTTCGAAGTTGGCGAGCTGGTGGATGAGCTTGTGGATGTGAGGGACGTCCGATACGGTGGCGAGACGGATGCGTGTGAAGAGAGGGTAACCTATTGGGGTTGGGTCTGG
Organism: Quercus suber; assembly: GCF_002906115.3. Classification (NCBI taxonomy): domain Eukaryota; kingdom Viridiplantae; phylum Streptophyta; class Magnoliopsida; order Fagales; family Fagaceae; genus Quercus; species Quercus suber. The sequence continues at coordinate 273,310 of NW_027069592.1, read as the reverse complement.
TAGTGCTGTGGCAGCTGGAGTTGGTGCTGGTGGTGGTGCAGCTGCGGCCATTTTGAGTGTGTTTTTTTTGGTTCTTTGTTGTTGGTTTGGGAAAGTGAGAAAGTTGGGGTTTCTAGTTTCTGCACTTACACTTACTCTTCAAGAATCTACAGTTATGCTAGTTGAGTTTTGGTTTGGTGGTGGAAACAGGAGGTAAGAAATTTCGATGAGATTAATGGAGTAGTTTTTCTAACTTGTACGATAGTTTATAAAAAAGTTTGTCTTTGGAAAAGCAGTGGGCTCCTGGAAGACGTAACTAGGCTGCTGTTTGTTAAAGATTTGATCTTATCAAAAGAAACGTATAATTTTGGTAAAATATTTGACTAAGAATTTTCGTGTGGTACGTGGAAATTTCATACTTGACACAACAAAGGCAAAAATGATTTGTCTATCTTGGATAATTCAGACCCACTTGAGCATAAACTACAATGAAAAAAAAAGAAAAAAAAAAAGGGCAATCCAAACCCACAGCACATTATCCAAATCCACCTCTAGACAAGCGAAGAGACCCACAAAAGCATAGCAATGGACTTTTCTAGCCTGATCAATGGTACCCATCTCATCTGTCTCCTCCAAGAAGAAAGAAAAATACAAAAGAGAAGAAAGTAAAAGAAAGGCGTCAATATTCATTTCATATCTACATTTGGCACATTGTCAATCTTGAACAGACTCTAACTCTAGCGTTGTTTGATCTTTACCCCTCAAAACAAAGAGTGGTAATGTAGTCCCACGATTCATCTTCTTCATCCATTTACCAAGGGACAACAAAGAACATAGTATCTATCCTCACTAGTACAAAAAAATGAGAATCATCTTCTTAGATAACCAAATTAGTAGGTCTGACAATTTTGGCCAGCCAGGATTTGGCCACCCAACATGTAGCATTTCCCTTTTGTTTATGTTTTTTTTGGGGAGAGCTTCCTCTCCTGCTGATGATGCTGCTGGATCCTAAACGAAGAATCCAGAGAGAACAAGACCCTTAAGACTTCTCAACTATCAATGCATACAAATGATTGGAGAATGCCCGCCTACAAAATGATCAATCTATGTGCCTAACACTACACCTAACCAGAACAATGTAAACTACATGTAGCCTCAGAAACCCCACTTGATTATACCCATACTATATATTACAAAACCAGCTTGAACAAAGAGGACATATCTTCAGGCAGGTGAGTTCACATAGTGCCCTGTTTTCCGTCTGTGCCTGCTGTAATCTGATACGAACCTGAAAGAAAGGCCACATCCCTCAACCTTGCACTTGTATGGGCGCTCACCAGTGTGCACACGTATATGCTCAGTCCTAGCCCATGCCCACTTGAACGACATGGTGCAACCTTTCCATGGGCACTTGAGGGGCCTGTCATCGTCATGAACACGTTTGTGAAGCATTGCATACTTGTGGTTGCTGAACCTCTTCCCACACCCTTCATGTGGGCACCGGTTGCGTTTGTGCAAGAGAAGCTCTGCCTTTGTTTTGAAACTCATGCGGCAGCCTTCAAGGTCACACTTGTGAGACCCCATTGAGTTTTTATTCTTAGGAGGAAGAGGAACATCTGAAGCTTTGCTCACCTTCTTTCGCACCAACTTCTCCTCAACTATTTTACTGGTGTCAATTCCACATCTACTGGTTGCATCCTTCCCAGCCCTTGGCCTCAACCCTTCACATGGACTCCTGATAAAGTCACTGCAACCGAACTTGTTTTCCGTCAAATGGTCTGCTTCTCTTTTTCTTTTTCTTCTTTTATCTGTGCTTGATCTGGGTTCTAAAAGAGTGGACTCAATGCTTTCAAGCTCTCTATCATCCTGAGATGAACAAACTTCTTTGTGAAGCAGGTTTTCAACATGGGTGTCTCTTCGGATTCTGGAACGTTTCTGGATTGGGGCAGGACTAGGCGGATTTATAAGTGTATCATACTCAGAAAACTCCTCATCATTTTCATTTGTCAACTCTTTCTTTTGCTCCACTTCATTATCTAAAGCCACTCCACCACTCAAATTTTCCTCAGCATTGATCCCTCTTGGAACTTTGTAACATTCCCCCCCTGAGATAGTTACAGGCTCTTTTTCCACTTGCGTAATGAAACTAGGGACGGGCATCCCCTCATCTGTTCCATCTGAAGTCTGGATATCTTGTTGCACCTCAGTGTCTAAAGTCACACCATCATGCAAGTCTTCTTCAGCAGAGCACCCTCTTGGAACTTCAGGACATTGTTCCAGTGATACACAAGGCTGACTAACTTCCATTGGTGAAACAGAACTTGAGACAAGTTCCTCGTTATTTCTGTCTGGGGAATGGATCTCTCTTGATGCAGTAGGCTCATTTGTTGGTATAACATAACTTGAAACTGGTTCATCCTCGGTACTTCCATTTTCAGACTCAAGTTCTTGCTCCACTGCATCTGAAGACATGGCAATACTAATGTCTTCTGCAGCACGAATCTCTGTGGGACCTTCACAACTTTCTTGCATTGAGGCAAGAGTAGGCTGGTTTGTCACTGCAATATTACAAGAAACACCTTCTGTTGAGGCAAGAGTAAGCTGGTTGATTGGTGCAACATTACTTGAAAGAGGTCCATCATATTCAATTCTGCTGGTGGTATGGATCTTTTGCTGCACTTCATTGTCTAAAGTTGCACACACGAGAACCTTACTGTTGATGCAAGATTCCTCCAGAACAACATTTTCCATCTGTGCCTCAAAGTTTCTCACAACAGGATCAGCAATATGGGGAGTTGGAGGTTTAGAAAGATCAGAAACCTCATTCATCAAAACATCCCCTTCAGTTGAAACATTGCACTGCCCTTCAGAAACCAGATGAAAAGACTCATTTGTGATGCTGATTTTTTCCTTGCTTTGATTCTCTGCCTGCATTCCAGACCTCTCATCAGTTGCAATGATAAGTGGACTACCACATTTTTTGGCATAAGTTGTCTTGTCCTCCTCCTTGGTTTCATCAGTGCTCTTGATCTTGGGTTGCATCTCAGAACCATCCCATGTTGCTACATTACAAGCTTTGCCATCAATGTCAAAATCATCCAGAGTGTGATTCTCACTCTGTGTCTCAACAACCACTAGTGTATCAGAGGCAGGGGAATCTTCAATTCTTGATGGAGCAGAATTCAAGCTCCCACCACTGGTAGCTGCAAACCCTGAGGATTCATGCTGCATTTCAGACACTCCGGAAGCATTAGAGAAAACAAATACTGCATCACTTTTGGAATTTCCTTTGTTAGAAAGGTCATTTTCAGTAGCCTTCCCACTTTGCTTATCGCGGTCTCCATAAGTAGCAGCTGAAACATCTTTTGACAGATTCTTTCCAGGGCATCCATCAACTGTACTTGCATCTGTGGAACCACCCAGTTTTAACTTAGGATTCCTTCTTGAATATTGAATTAGTTTTTTTTCATTGTTGACAATGATGCCATTTGACCTTCCCCCCAACACTTCATCCTTCTTTGATTGAGCTGTGTCGCACACTTTACCATGGGAAGAATGGTTTGACTTTCTTGAGCGTGATCTTCTAGACTGCCATTTGACGGTCAAGCATTCTGAAGTGGCACTTTTTTCAGAGAACAATCCACCCAATGTCAGTGCATGCTGTACTTGCATAGATGGAGAGTTCTTTCTGACCTTGGCACAATACCGTAAATTGATACCCAGTTTTGATGTCCAGTCTTCTCCGCATTCATCATGTTCTTCATCATCAATTGCAAGATCTATCAAGTTCAGATCTTCTTGGGATGCAGTATCTAATGGAACCTCATTATAATCAAAAGGTTTACCAATTTCCTCAGAAACGGCCACAGCATGTGCCTTCATTTTCTGATAGTCTACATAAATTAAGAAAATTGAAGAATAATTATTGTTGAAATCTGGATGGTGCACATGTATGCTCATAATGGTTGGTTGACAAATAAAAAGATGTGTCACAGACTAATAGTAAACAGAAAGTGGGTATTAAACAATAGCTGAATGTGTCTCATTTAGATATTAATTAATTTCAACATCATTCAGAAACCAGGTTTATCCTTGAGAGAGGTAAAAAAAAAAAAAATCAAATATCATAAAATAAAAAAGGGAGAAGGTGATTAACTTTAAAATTAGGGGTGGGTATACAACTGTATTTTGCAGCATAAATCATTGACATAGTTAAAGCCTATCTTACCTGAATGGCAAATCATAAGCATGTTTACTCCACCTTTTGACTGCAAGAGTTCCACAATCTCAATGGCATGCTCCAGGCAGAAAATCCGTGGCCTCAGAAATTTACTAGAGGTGTTCCATTGCGTGTCAAATTTGGTTAATAGTGACATTTTCAGATCCTTTGGTGGTAGAGAAACATCAGGAACAGGAGGGAGATTCTCTGCAGAACAAAGCATTAATTAACTCAGTACAGCACTTGTAGAGGCCGAGTTTAGTGGTCAAAAGGATTAATCCTATTCAATTTCATGTTTTCGTTTGCTTTGATGAGAAGCTACTGGCACCAGTTGAAGATACATTTAAAAATGTCATTCTTCCCCATGGTTGTTTGGTCTGCTAATACATCTCCATAAGATGGGAGCCTAACTTATATAATGTGGAGACTTAAGACTAGTTCTATGCATTCTTCTACAATTCTTTTTAACACAGTTTTATGTACAACACATTTAGCTGATTCAGGGTCATGCCAGAAATACTAGTAGAAGTGGTAAATGCGTACATGTAGATGCTAGAATCAATGACAAACCAATCTAACAATATGATAGGCCACAACATGGTTACAGAATGAAGTACGGCTTTAACATATAATCCAGAAAAGTTCAATGACAACTTACTTTTGACAGAATAAGATTAAAGAAGTGAGCAAATTACCAGGCAAGAAAGTATGTAGACCAAATACCTGGAATATTGCTCTTAATAAACCCATCACAATCTGGAGAGGAACAAGCATTCTCAGGTCCTGAGACTCTGGGGCCTCCTTGAACCAAACGATGATCCATGGGCTGAAGTTTCAGGGATGCTTCTTCAGATGGTTGTACCACAGACATAAATGGAAAACCAAGTATTCCACAAGCCACACATGCCAATGTACCCGAATCAACTTGAAAGTCACATGATAAATCGTCACCATCCAGAGACAAATCATTGAGAGTCTCTATATACAAGTTCATCTCATGAATCAGATCATTCTGAATATTATTGTTGTTTTCAGTATGAATATGGGAAGCATTTTCTCTTGGTGAGGTAGAATCAGTAGCAACTATGCTGGGCAATTGAGAATCTCTACTTGGATATGGAAGTAAATCAGCATTCCATAAAACAGCATGGCAAGTTGATACTTTTCCAAGAAGATTAGATAGCTTAATGTTTTCTTTTAGAATATCTTCTATAAAAGCCTTCTTTACTAACAATTCTCTTTCTTCCTTTTGACGATCTCTCAGACGAGAACTGCGCACACCTGGTAGTAAGGATCTTGGCACTCTGGCATCAAAACAGTCCAGCAAATCAAACATAAGAAACAACTAAAGATATGGTATCCACATGATATTTACATGGACACAATAAGCAAAAACATATGATGTAAAAGCAGCATCGCACAAAGTAAGGGTAAATGCAACCAAAGTATCAATTTCAAATGCGAAGTGTACAGTAGAAATCTGCCTACTGAGCCCTTGTTACTCGTCTATGGCCCTAAGCAACAACTGATATGTTAATTATAACAGCACCATCTCCACAGAGAAACTCTTGTGGTTTCAACTGCCCCCGCAGAGACTCTCTAATGCATTAAATAAAAGGAAGAGCATTTTCTTTTAAGGATAAAAAGGAAAAATTAACAGTTATTACTTATTTCAGCTAATTCCACTTTCCAAAACAATTACACATTCCCTTCAAAGAATTTATTATATGAAAAATGAAAGTAAAACAATAATGCTCAATTATCAGTTTTCACAAGATGTGCATTAAGGCCCAACTCATTTCATTAGGACCAGTCTAATTATAAAGTTTCCAGCCCATATTCAGAATTAAAGCATATTTTGAAATAAACCTAATGAAATAATAAAAAGAAATCCCCCTCGAAAATTGCAACTCTTACAGAATCAAAAGTACATTCATAAACTATTTTACAAATACATAAATTTACATATTCCTGGAAAAAATCAAATTAACATCTGTAAACATGTTTCAGAAGTTGTGAACCACCAAGATGAATGGCTGGAAACTTTGTTGGTCACGGATACCTGAGTCTGGCCATTGAACATCAAATATTTGGAAAATCTAATCTTGTAGAGGAATTAGGCAAGAATACTACAATCAATAAACATTCAAGAGAAATATCTTGTATAGATCTTCAGAGAGCAGTCTAAGAAGCAATGTGGACAGGATATTTCAGTCACTAATTTTGCTCAACAACTTAGGATCAACAGAATATTTGAAGGAACTATAGTGAGCTAACCTTGAGACAAAAGACATGGTCAGCAGGTATAGCAGCTGCTGATGAGAGAGCATGGGAAGATAATTCATTGCAGCTCTGCGCACTGCAGCTTCCTTGGCTACTGTGAGCCATTGTGGGGTTCCAAAGTTAGCAGCTTCCCCACAATTGAAACCTAATTTACAAAAGGAAGGCTATAATAATCCATTAAAAGGATAAAAATGAATACACTCTGAAAGAAAAATTCAAGGAAACTTCTTGTAATAGCAACATGCCTAATATAATCAGGCTCTCTAGTTAACTCTAGTCACTGAGACATTGATATTCTAAGAGCAGAATAAACATACAAATTACTGTTACAGACATCAATCAGAAACGCCAATGTTGAAAGGGAAGATAAAACAATATATATTAGCTACGACAGAAATGGATTAGCAATGGCCTTGCAGAAAAAGGTGCTTGCAAAGTGACTTGGCAGAAGAGTTGTAAGGTGTCCAATTAATTCTTTTGAGCACTTTAAGTCCAACTACACATTTTCAGCTCATTTGCAAGCCAAAATAGTCCTGCTCACAAAAAATTTGAATCCTTTGCTTTTACTAGAAACAAAATAAATGGAAATTTATTCATATTTTGTAAACCAACTTCCACTCCAAATTTTTACAGAACTTCCATCTTCTAGGTTGTCTTAGATTAACATGTGTTTCTCCAAGTTCCATACACCAGGTGGGATGTCTTAATACAGTAAGATCAGTATGTTCGGGGCAGGAGTTTATAAGTTAAAGAATCATATTTTCAGAAAAATATTGAAAATATGAAAACTATAAAGCAATTACCATGGCTGAATCCTACATGGTAGGCCCTTGGAAAAGTCACGACAAATTCACCAGGATTCTGTACTAACCTACAGGAAAAATAAGAACATTCATGAGTACAGCTCCAAAAAAAAAAAAAGAACAGAAACAGCAACTCAGTATCATAAGTCAAACCTAAAACATTTTCAATTACAGAAAAGTATAACCCTCACATAAATTTTAGAATGCTAATTAGAAAGAAAGCAACCCACCTACAACATGGAATGCCCGACGCAACAACTACCTCAGGTGATAGAAGAGTTGTCTTCTCGCCCAATAATGTGAGTGCAGCTGGAGATAAGAGAAACTGGACCTGAGTTACAAAAATGCTATAGAAGTGATAAAATCAAACTAATTTCAGATTGAAATGAACTGTCTACATTAAAGAAAGTAAAATAAAATGGCCAGACTAAGAACTGTGCCTCTATTTAAAAAAAAATCAATGAAAATTTGGCAAATTTGGGGTCAGTAAATTCCAGCTGCGTCAGGACAGAACTGCAAATTAAATACTTTGCGAAATTGCCAAAAAATCAAAATTATTTGTGGGACCAATTTTTTATTAAAGCTTCACCATCTTAAATTATTTAAAAAATCACCCTCCTACATGTGGCAGGTCCAATTTAGAACAACCTAATTGAATTTAGATTCCGCAAATTTAAAGTACTTCTTTGGGTATATATTTGAAATTCTATTCTATATTATTCATTTAATTATTTATTTTTGAAACCATTCTATATTCATATCAATTATGAATAACTAAGAATGAATAATTAATAGCCAAGATCTCAATAGCTTACTAAATTCTTAAACATGTGCAGTTCCTTCTTTGTGAGACCGCTTAGCTTACAGGTTAGAGCATTGCGTTTGAAATGCAAAGGTCCTTAGTTTGAACCCCGTGGATGGCTTCTCCTTAATTGCTTGCCTTATGACACAATTCCAATTCAATTTGAGAATTAACAACTCCTAACCCACAGATAAAAGTATACTCGTTTGGAGTAGTTTAAGGGTTATTAAGACTCAACGGTTCACAACCCCTACCCTGAACCTAACCAAACACTCATATCTTTACTGTTCAAATGGATAATCACTGACTGCGTGTGTGAATTACCAATTGAAAAAAAAAATGGAATTGTAAGTCATTCATCAAGTGAAACATCAATTGATGACAGGATAGAGATGATATATTCAGCGAAAAGATAAACATGCTGGCTAAATGAAATATAATTAGGAAAAAAGAAGAATTACATTCAAAAGGTAAAACAAGAGCTACAAATGCTTCAAAATCTTAATAGCAAAAAAAAAAAAAAAAAGCTTATTTAGTGGCTCATCATTTGAAAGTCTACATGGTCCAACCAAGTCAGTCACTTGTGCTCACTGTCATATCACATGGAAACAATGTTGAGTCATAGATATGCACAATTCAGGTATATCTATTGACAAGTGGCCATGCAAGATGGGGTAAATGCTAGCAAAAACATTGTGAGCCCCTGTTACTGTTTAAACAGAGCACTCCTCTCCATCTATAAATAATACAGAAATATAGCCTTCATTATTAAATTTTTTTGCTTTGTGAACATAAAAAACCCCAAATTAACATTCCAAGAAAATTTGGCAAAAATATACTAGAGTTCGGCAAAAAAATGCTAGAGTTTGTCAAATTAGTAAACTCTCAAAACATTTTCCTAAATAATCATCTAAAAATATTACATACCTAAATGATCAATGTTGACACCGTAAGCCTCAGAGCGAATGACTTCCTCAAAAGCAAATGCATAATCTCCAGGGACTGCATACCAAGTTTTTGCAGAGCCAGTATGGAGAAAATTCATGCTATGAAGCTCATGATCTTCAACGTGCCAAGCAAACCAGCTGAAAAGCATACCAATGTAGACCATAGGAGAAGTAACACCTGGAATATCATCCGGCATGAAACGTGTAAGTGAGCCGGGTGAACGTGCAATTATTTGTAAGTTCCATGGACTATTTGACAGCTTCCAACCCGCAGTACCTTCCATCTCATTAATAGCACTTGAGCTCTTTCGCCTAGAGCATCGTGAAGTGTCATCTGATAACAATGTTGATGAAGTAGTAGGTGGCTTTGGTGTCTCCAAAGAAATATCAGGTTCATTTTTGGCAGAAGAATCTTTAATCTCATCATTAAGTGAATCCGTTACACTATCTATCTCATTATTCTTGCAGTCAGAGTTCTCTTTACTCCTTTGGTAAAAATTCCTCTTCCTCCTCCTCCTATGAAAATACCGAGACTGACCCTCCGGTTCTCCAAACCCAGACCCAGGAATATCATTTGCATACTCCACATAGATTGGCTTCTCAGAAGTTGCCTTCCAAAACATTGCTTCTACAACCAATGGCGATACCTCCTTAACCATTCCCAATATGCTCCGTGAAAAAACCTTAGACTTAGACTCAAACTGTTCCAATGAATATATCTCCCCACTTTGCCATACTTGCTTATGAACACCCAATTGCGGACTCTGCGCCGCCCCTTTTGTTCTCTTCACACTCTGCCCCAATTCTTGGTGCCTGGTAGTAAACACAGCCCGCGCCTCCCCGTCATTACCCCCATCCCAGAACCCGTTTTCGACGAAGAACAAACGCCCGGACAATTCACATCAGAACCCAATTCCGGCGACTTTGAAAGGACTTATTCAAGTTACAAAACACATATTTCTTAGAAGGCTTGGGCAATGGTGGGATAATCTTACAAATACCAAAGGCACTAGCTTGCTTCTCAATTTTCGATATATAGGCAATTGGGTCAGCAAATTCAGTGTCAGTTGGTCTAAACTCAGGTGCCAATGGCAACCCTTTTAGCCAATTGGGTATTTCAACATTACCCATTACACAACCAAGATTTTTTCTCAATACCAACACATGAAATGGAAGTCAATAGTATACAATTACAGTACACCACATTAACAAGGGTGGTACTCAATCATACACAATAAACAAATCATTATTGAAAAAGAAAAAAAGAAAAACCCTAGATTGGAACATTAATGGTGAAAATTGTACATGGGTTTTGTTGTGATTGAAAGATGAACCCACATTAAAGCATGGAAATTTATTATCAAACAGCAAAAAATGCAAAGCGCAATTTAGCAATAGAACCTGAAACAGCGAAGGAATAGTGTATGATTGACCTTCTAAAAGCACCACACAAGAGGGGAGAGAGAGAAGAGAGAGAGAGGAGAGGTTTTTGTTTGTCTAGGTTTTGAGTGACAATTCTTAGCCGGCGCAAGATAGCGTGCTCTGTGCGATCAGGCTAGGTTACGCCGGGCGGCATAGTGCACGGGTCGGTGGTTTCGTTTTGGCTAAGGTTTGAGGCGAATGGGGTTTGGATGTGTTTTATATACCATCGGGTGTACGTTAGCATGTAGCGCCAAGCGGCCTCGCTGTATGGATAGGGATGTCTATGGTGTGTAACAGGAGTACGTTGTCCAGTGATGATCAAAAGAATTTTCATTTTTTTGCAGATATATAGATCAGAGATACTTGTGGGGGTCCACATTAATTTCCTCACTTCCCAACTTGACGTGGCACTATTCATTGTATTCAATTCTTTTTTGAGTTCAATGAATTTTTTTTTCCATTTAACTTTATTATTAGAAGGATATTGTTAGTTGACAAGTTGTGAAAGAAAATAGAAAACTAGTCTCTCGAGTTTTTAAAACTCAAGTTCAATAGCAAATTGAGTTTTAAAAACTCAGTTCCAGACTTTTGACTCAATGATGTGGCTAAAAATTCAACGTAGAACTCAAGTCTCTAAGACTCGACTTTCAGTGCGTACTAACCCTGCAAGAAGAGGAAGAGATCCACGAAGAAGAAGAAAAGAAGAAGAAGAAGAAGAAGACCTAAACAAAACTATCTGTAACCTCTCAAATTTCATTCAATTTCATCTCTCTTCCGTAGCTTTTTCTTTCAAATCATTCACATCTTTATGAGTTGTGTGTAATTTGTTTAGATCGTTTGCTCAATGATGGAGATCGTGAACTGTACCGTAGATGACGATTGGGATGTGCTTGATGGAGACTCGATTTGTGTGTGTTGTGGGTCTTCTTCTTCTTTCTTTCTTTTTGCTGGGTTTCCTTCTTTCTTCTTTCTTCTGTATTTTCTTCTTTTTCTGGGTTTGTATTTCTTTGTTCTGTGTATTTTGAAATCGAGTGTAAAAGACTCGAGATCTATGTGGCATTAACGTGTCCAACTCGGCAAGTAGGAAGCGAGTTTTTAAAACTCGAGTTTTATATGGAACTTGAGATGCTAGTTTGCAAATACCTTTCATACCGTGCTAACTTACTATATTTTATCCCCTCACTATGCTAGTCTCCAAATATCCCCAGAGTTCAATGGCTAATAACACATTTTCAACCCCATTTTTCATTTTTTTTTATATTAACTTCACCTTTATTTTATATACTATTAATAAGAGTTTTTTTAAAAAAAAAAAAAAAAAAAAAACTCGCTCTCAACAGTCCAAAAAAAAATGGAGAAAGCAAAAAACGAAGGAAAAAAAAAAGAAAAAAAGAAAAAGAAAAAAGAAGAAAGGAAAGTGAGAGCCCTGAAAGGCGGGATAGAAAGTACTCAGAGAGACCCACTCACCCACCCTATGACGTCGCCATCGCCCATGCCCACGTTGTGTCGCCGTGACACTTGCGAGAGCGAGACCCATCTTGATCTTGCTACCCAGTACCCACGCCGGCGAGACCCACGTGAGACCCACTTGTCGCCATCGCTGATTGCTCGAGACCCACTTGCCGCTGCCGCTCACAGGTATTTACTCTTATCTTTTCCTTCAAAACCTAATAAATATAAAATGTTTATGATCTAATCTGAGCATCTGAGATTCACAGAAGCTGTGCTTGTGCCTTGTGGACTTGTGGTGTTTCATGTTTGTGTTTTTACTGATGAGTGAAGATTGATTAATATTGTGAATTGAATCTGTGTTACCTGTGGTGTTTTTTTTTTTTTTTGGCTTTGTGACTCTGTCACTCTGTGTTTGTGACTCTCTCTCTCTTGTATTATATAGATAAGAGAGAGAGAGAGAGAGAGAGAGAGAGAGAGTAGAGTTTGTAGTTGTAGAGATTAATTTTTTCTTTGTTGACTGGTAGTTGGGCATAATAGGGACAAGTGGAGTTGGGCAACAGACAAGTGACAGAAAAAAAAGGTAAGGTTAAAGAAAAGTATTTAGTGTCAATAGTGGGATTCATTGGGTTAGTGGGTCAATGTTAGAAAGATAGAGGCAACACAAAGACATAAATAAAGGCAGACCAAAGACAAAAAGGAAAAAACAAATCATATAATATAGAAAATTGTCATACAAATTTAAGAAAATAATGGTGATTCTTATTTTATTTGTAGATCATGAAAAAAATCAACTACAATGCTTGATTTTTTCAAAAGAAAAGGTTCAACTTTAAATTCTTCTGAAGTCAACGTGGAATTGCCCACATCTAATGTTGCTATTCCAATTCTAGAAAATGTGGATGTTCCAATTCTAGAAAATATATATTTCCCAATTCTGGAAAATGTTGATGTTCCAATCTCTCAAACACAATTTCAAAGAATTGACCTTGATTCTTTGGATTATGATCCCCGAACAAGCAAGCAAATATGGGAATATCATGTTAATCAACGTGATGAAATTTGATAGGCTTACATTATAAAAGGTCCGCACCAACCTCCTCTAAAGACATTCAAAAAAAGTGGAAAGCACAATCATAGCTTTCAAGCTTCTTGGTTTGGATATAATTCAACATAGCTTGAATATTCTCCTACGACGGATGCAATTTATTGCTTATCTTGCTTTGTCTTTCATAATTCAAATAGGGTTGTGGGAAAAAATACATTTATTGTTGGTGGATTTAGAAATTGGAGAAAGGTTGGGGGTAAAGATTGTTATTTTCATGGTCATATAGGAAAAGATCCTAACTCAGCTCATAGAGTTGCCGAGCAAATGTGTAAGGATTTGATGAACCAATGGTAGCATTTACAAAGGGTAGTTGATCATTTCACTACTGAACAAATTGCAAATAATCGGTTGTAACTGAAGGCCTTAGTTTTTATTGTCCGATATCTTGTCTTTCAAGTTATAGCTTTTAGAGATCGAGATGAAAGTTTTAGTTCATTAAAGTGTGAGAATTTTTTTGAATCATTGGGTATTGTGACTTTTTGGAATGAGAAGGTTGTTGAAATAATAGAAAAAGTTCCCAAAAATGCAACCTACACATCACCTATGATTCAAAAGGAAATTCTACATGTTTTCTCAGCCAAAGTGAAGAAGGCCATTCGGGAAGAAATTGGTGATCCAAAGTTTTGCATAATGGTAGATGAAGCTCGTGATAAGTCCATGAAAGAGCAAATGGTTGTGGTTTTTAGATATGTTGATGCAGAAGGTTTTGTGAAAGAACATTTTTTTGGGCTTATTCATGTTGTTGACATTGCGGCTTTAACTCTAAAGAAGGGGGTATATTCTTTGTTATCTCAACATTGCTTAGATATACAAAATATTCGAGGGCAAGGATATGATGGAGCAAGCAATATGCGAGGTATGTGAAATGGATTACAAGCTTTAATTTTGAATGATTGCCCATATGCTTACTACATCCATTGTTTTGCACATTACTTACAATTGGCATTAGTAAAAGCATCAAAACAAGTTGTTCCCATTAGTCATTTTTTTTATTACATTGCTTTTTCTCATCAAAATTGTTAATGCTTCATGCAAGCGCAATGAGCAATTGAAAGTTGTCAGTGCTAATAAAATAGCACGTTTGATTGATCTTGAAGAGTTTGAGACTGGAAGTGGACTTAATCAAATTGGCACTTTACAACGACTTGTAGAAACACGTTGAGGTTCACATTTTAGATCAATTTCTAGCTTATTAAGGATGTTTACCTCAACTGTTGAAGTTTTACAAAATATAATTGACGATGCAATTGATGGAGAACATTGGGCAAAAACAGAGTCAGCTTATGATGGTTTAACTTCATTTGAATTTGTCTTCATCTTGCATCTTGAGAAGGAAACTATGGAGATTATTAATAAACTTTGTCAAGCTTTGTAAAGCCAATCTCAAGACATTTTAAATGCCATGCATTTAGTTTCATCTACTAAAGCACTTATCCAAAAATTTAGAGATGATGGATGGGATGGCTTACTCACCACTGTGATATCATTTTGTGAGAAGCATTGCATTGATGTCCTGGATATGAATGCTTGTTATGTTGCGAGACGAGGTCAAGCTCGTAATCAACAAGATAACGTTACAATTGAGCATCATTATCGAGTAAATATTTTTTATGCTATAATAGATTCTCAACTACAGGAACTAAATTATTGGTTTAATGAAGATGCAATGGAGTTACTTAGGCTTAGCTCAACTTTAGAACCTCGAGAGGCATTAAAATCTTTCAGAAGTAGTGATCTTTGTTTGTTGGTAAAGAATTTCTATCCACAAGATTTCACAGATTATGACAAACAAGTGTTGGAGAAGGAGCTCTATCATTTTGAGCATAATGTAGTCCAAGACTAGAGTTCAAAAAATTGAAAAGTTTATATGAGTTGTCTCAATGGTTAGTGAGAACTGGAAATTCAGAACACTACAAACTTGTTTATAGAATGGTGAGACTTGTGCTTACTTTTTCAGTTTTTACTACTACTACAAAGTGAGCATTTTCAGCTATGAAGTTGTCAAAACTAACCTTCGAAATAAAATTGAAAATGATTTTTTGACGGACTCTTTGATGTTATACATTGAAAATGATATAGTTTCGACATCTAGTTTGGATTCAATTGTAGATGATTTTGAAGATTTGAAAGAGCATTGAGTTCCATTTTCATAGATGATTGTATAAAGAAACAATAGTGTTTCGTGTATTTTGTTTTTGTTAATAGATGATTGTATCTTAATATATTAAGAAACAATGATTTTTGAGTATTTGTTTTGGTTGATAGTCTATTAATACTATATGGATGCGTATTTGAATTTTTTTTTTTACTTATCTTCGGCCCCCCCAGCTTAAAATCCTGGGTCTGTCCCTGACTCACATTATATATACCATCCTTACCCACATATTGAGAGAAGTGCTTTCAAAGAAAAAACCCTAGCCATAACCCTTGAGAGTTAGAGATTGTCATACCCACAATCCTCTACACAATCTTGTGTGATTTTCCTTAACTCCTACCTCTCCATATCGAAATCCTTGAGAGGTTGATAGCCCAAACACTTACTGCACCCATTCTGAGTGTAAACTGAGGTTTTGGTGCTGTTGGAAAATATTGGAAGAAGCCATTTGTTTGGTGGATGCAATTGGGTTGAATTGCGTGATTCGGAGAGTTAGAGAAGACAAGGCTTCCTCAAGTCAGTTGGTAGCAAGAGCTTGGAGGGTTTAAGTATATGGGATAGACTAGGCTTGGATGGTCTTTTGTTATTTGTGTACTCCAACTTATTCTCTAGTGGATTGATTTACTGCTTGGAGGGCGGCGGAGAGGTTTTTCGCCAAGTTCTTCGGTTTCCTCTTCGATAACACATCGATGTGTTATCTTGTGTGTGCATTCTTCTTCCCTACTCTTTTAGCTTTCATTTTATTGTTAATATTTAATTAATATGGCTTAGAGTAGCTATATTGTTTGATTGCTCACATTTACTTTATTCTGCATTTAGTTTAAGTTAGAGTAAAATCAATCGAGCCTTAATTTTTAATTTGGGGGTCTACACGGCTCTTATGTTTTCACACAAATTTGAGCTTTCATAAGTTATTTAGTGGGGAAAAAAAAGAGAGAAAGAGAAAAATTTACCCTTTAATTTAAACTATACCTCATTTTACACTTCCTCTCATGAACTATCGAAATACAAGATTGATCCCCAAAATTATAACTCTATAATACTTGACTCATTGTCGTTTGTTTTGTGGTTAAGTCAAATGAAATTTAACATTAAAAGACAAATTTACCCTTCATTTCAAAACATATGATAAAGGGTAAATTTATCTTTTAACTAAGAAAGTGACGGGACAGGGTAAAATGTTACATGAGTTTTTGTTTAGAAGGCCGATCAAGCATTCTTGTAGTTCAAGGGATGTAAATGTAAAATGGGTTCGTTGTGGAAAAATGTGATTTGGAAAAAAAAGAAAAAAAAAAAAGAAGAGAGAGAGAGAGAGAGATGTTGTGTGTTTGGGCCATTTGCATCTTTACAAGACTAATTTGTATTGGCCCAGCTAAGGATGGCCAGACCTAATGGTTATCAAGTACCCGACCTGAACCTACTTGAAGTTGTCGAGTATTATCTAATATATCATGGGTAAATATAATCGGGTTGGGAATTACCCAGAACTCGAATTTTTTGAGTTGGGTTTGGGTATTACCCGAATCCGATTGACAAAAAGTAAATATGATGGCTTACTCACCACTGTGATATCATTTTGTGAGAAGCATTGCATTGATGTCCTGGATATGAATGCTTGTTATGTTGCGAGACGAGGTCAAGCTCGTAATCAACAAGATAACGTTACAATTGAGCATCATTATCGAGTAAATATTTTTTATGCTATAATAGATTCTCAACTACAGGAACTAAATTATTGGTTTAATGAAGATGCAATGGAGTTACTTAGGCTTAGCTCAACTTTAGAACCTCGAGAGGCATTAAAATCTTTCAGAAGTAGTGATCTTTGTTTGTTGGTAAAGAATTTCTATCCACAAGATTTCACAGATTATGACAAACAAGTGTTGGAGAAGGAGCTCTATCATTTTGAGCATAATGTAGTCCAAGACTAGAGTTCAAAAAATTGAAAAGTTTATATGAGTTGTCTCAATGGTTAGTGAGAACTGGAAATTCAGAACACTACAAACTTGTTTATAGAATGGTGAGACTTGTGCTTACTTTTTCAGTTTTTACTACTACTACAAAGTGAGCATTTTCAGCTATGAAGTTGTCAAAACTAACCTTCGAAATAAAATGGAAAATGATTTTTTGACGGACTCTTTGATGTTATACATTGAAAATGATATAGTTTCGACATCTAGTTTGGATTCAATTGTAGATGATTTTGAAGATTTGAAAGAGCATTGAGTTCCATTTTCATAGATGATTGTATAAAGAAACAATAGTGTTTCGTGTATTTTGTTTTTGTTAATAGATGATTGTATCTTAATATATTAAGAAACAATGATTTTTGAGTATTTGTTTTGGTTGATAGTCTATTAATACTATATGGATGCGTATTTGAATTTTTTTTTTTACTTATCTTCGGCCCCCCCAGCTTAAAATCCTGGGTCTGTCCCTGACTCACATTATATATACCATCCTTACCCACATATTGAGAGAAGTGCTTTCAAAGAAAAAACCCTAGCCATAACCCTTGAGAGTTAGAGATTGTCATACCCACAATCCTCTACACAATCTTGTGTGATTTTTTTTAACTCCTACCTCTCCATATCGAAATCCTTGAGAGGTTGATAGCCCAAACACTTACTGCACCCATTCTGAGTGTAAACTGAGGTTTTGGTGCTGTTGGAAAATATTGGAAGAAGCCATTTGTTTGGTGGATGCAATCGGGCTGAATTGCGTGATTCGGAGAGTTAGAGAAGACAAGGCTTCCTCAAGTCAGTTGGTAGCAAGAGCTTAGAGGGTTTAAGTACATGGGATAGACTAGGCTTGGATGGTCTTTTGTTATTTGTGTACTCCAACTTATTCTCTAGTGGATTGATTTACTGCTTGGAGGGCGGCGGAGAGGTTTTTCGCCAAGTTCTTCGGTTTCCTCTTCGATAACACATCGATGTGTTATCTTGTGTGTGCATTCTTCTTCCCTACTCTTTTAGCTTTCATTTTATTGTTAATATTTAATTAATATGGCTTAGAGTAGCTATATTGTTTGATTGCTCACATTTACTTTATTCTGCATTTAGTTTAAGTTAGAGTAAAATCAATCGAGCCTTAATTTTTAATTTGGGGGTCTACACGGCTCTTATGTTTTCACACAAATTTGAGCTTTCATAAGTTATTTAGTGGGGAAAAAAAAGAGAGAAAGAGAAAAATTTACCCTTTAATTTAAACTATACCTCATTTTACACTTCCTCTCATGAACTATCGAAATACAAGATTGATCCCCAAAATTATAACTCTATAATACTTGACTCATTGTCGTTTGTTTTGTGGTTAAGTCAAATGAAATTTAACATTAAAAGACAAATTTACCCTTCATTTCAAAACATATGATAAAGGGTAAATTTATCTTTTAACTAAGAAAGTGACGGGACAGGGTAAAATGTTACATGAGTTTTTGTTTAGAAGGCCGATCAAGCATTCTTGTAGTTCAAGGGATGTAAATGTAAAATGGGTTCGTTGTGGAAAAATGTGATTTGGAAAAAAAAGAAAAAAAAAAAAAAGAAGAGAGAGAGAGAGAGAGATGTTGTGTGTTTGGGCCATTTGCATCTTTACAAGACTAATTTGTATTGGCCCAGCTAAGGATGGCCAGACCTAATGGTTATCAAGTACCCGACCTGAACCTACTTGAAGTTGTCGAGTATTATCTAATATATCATGGGTAAATATAATCGGGTTGGGAATTACCCAGAACTCGAATTTTTTGAGTTGGGTTTGGGTATTACCCGAATCCGATTGACAAAAAGTAAATATCCACAATACACACATTACACACCAATTCCCA
This sequence comes from Quercus suber, assembly GCF_002906115.3. Taxonomy (NCBI): domain Eukaryota; kingdom Viridiplantae; phylum Streptophyta; class Magnoliopsida; order Fagales; family Fagaceae; genus Quercus; species Quercus suber. Next base: position 254,320 of record NW_027069592.1, on the reverse strand, counting down.
AATCTTTTTCCTTTGCTTTGCCTTTGCGACTTTTATTCCCAAGTACGACTGCTTTAATATCATTCCCAAATCTGAGCTGCTCTATTTCATGTTCCCTTCGGCTTCTTAGTTCTCTTCTCAGTCTTGCCTAACTACTTGGTTTTAGACTTTTAGTAGTAAGTTTTTTTTTTTTTTAATTTTTTTAATGAGTTTCTTTCAAAGTTCATGTACTTAAAGCTGAATATGTAAGTGAGTTTTGTTTTAATGTTATTTTTTATGTTGTTTAGTGATATAGTTGTAGATCAGATGCCTATGCTTGATTTTTTTGATGAGTTTCGTGGCTTTTGGGAATTATTGGGGCCTTGGCCTCATGGGTTATGTTTTTTTCTTACATTTTCTTAGCACTCAAACGATTTGTCTATTGATCTATTGTTTTTCCGTTGTTTTTCTATCTTTTTATCTTTCAGTAATGTATGCATGTGTGTATATGCACTGTTTGACCAATTGGATATTTGTCATTTTCTTGCTATCTGGCCATTGAATATGTTATGAGCATGGAAATGTGGAATACTATTGTTGTTGGGCTTTAAAAAATAATGTAAGAACCAATGTAGGGAAAATATTTCTTGAAAGTTGATACTTTAGTTTAGTGATTTGTAGGCAGAAGAAGATTATAATAGCGAAGCTGTACTCATGTTCAATACAAATTTTTATGAACGTAGAGATAAGCGATATTCTTCAAGGTTTGGAATTTGGAAGTGTAAGAGGAAATGCTAGGAAGGAATTGTATGGATACATGGTGGAATAAATAATAGGTTGTGATAAGAAAAGGATATGATCCAAGATAGATGGTCACTTGTAGAACAAAGTCATGTGTAAATTTCAATGAGTAGGAGGTATTAGGGATTTGTAGGGTTGAGCATTTCTTTGTTCAATTGTGTTAATTTCGTTTTAATTTTATTTATTTATTTATTTTTTGTTTTATTTTTATTTTTTAAATTTGATTTATTGTTCTTATTTGTTTCCTCCAGCAGTCAAGAAAGTTTAATTAGACAAGAAACATGACCCACTGATACTATAATTGGTAAATGGCCCAAGCTCAACCATGTTATAGAAACTGGGCTGCTTGATGAGGCATGCTATATTTGTTTAATTTAACCATGGTCCAACCTAGAGTACCCTCACTCTGTTAATACTTACTACCTATAACACGACTCTTAACATCCACTAAAATCCATATCCAAATCAAAACAGGAAATGAAAAAAAATAAAAATAAAAATAAATCTAGAAACATCTTCAGCTGAAATAAAATTCTTTTCTTGACAAAGAAAGAATTCCAATCATATGATTTAGACGACCGAGCTAATGATAACCATACATGAGTTATAAGTGCCATGTCCTTCTCTCTACCCATTTAAATTTTAAGGAATATATTCCACTCCTATGGCCACTTAAAATATTCCATTAAGCTTATAGCTCTGAACTGATTTTCATTTGACTGTTACAATTATAGTGTAGTTTTCCATTGTCAATTGGGCGCAATTCATGGCAAACTTTGTACCAAATTGGTACGTGTGCTGTGGGTTTCAATTAGTTCAATTAGTAAATTTTATTATTATCAAATAAGATATTTGAGGTTCAATTCCTGCTTGCACTAAAATTAATTGTTATCTTGATCTGATGATAAAGAACAATTATAAAAAAGGGACAAAATAAGTTGAAACTCTCTAAAACAAAAAAGTGATACTTGTGTTCTTGTAGGTATGATGTTTAACAAAGTCTCATAACACTCCCAGTGGCACAACAATGTATATGGTTAAAAAGGATTTGAAAGTTGAAACATATTAGTCACCGTCGAGGTTTTTCCACAACTAAAATTCTTTGCCGCAATCTTACGAACCAAGGAAAAATCTCAAGGATTGATATTAGTCAATCAGGTATAAAATGAGAAGTGGGGAAGGGGTCCAATGATGCTTTAATAAAATGTTCTCAATGCTTTACAGGAATCCTCATTACTCAAGACATGTCTAGAGGTAGTGCATGAATGAAATTTCTTGATTGTGGTGTGGGTCTAGTAGTCCCACAAAGTTTTTTTTTGAAAAACAAAGAGTTTAGGATTCCATTCCTTAAGCACAAAAATGATGCTTCTACTCAAATGGCCATCAAATCAAATAGAATTAAAAAAAGGAAAGTTGGAAAAATAAGTTAAATTCCCTTGGCTAATTGAGAAGTGCTTCCTCTCTTTAATTTCTTCTGTAATTAATCAAGTTCACTTGTAATATTAAGCAAGAAACGCTTTGGACTTCAAGACTAATTTTTCGTTCTGACGTCCTTATCTGATGCAAATCCAATCTCTCTCTCTCTCTCTCTCTCTCTCTCTCTCTCTCTCTCTAATTTGCAATTTGATAATCCAGTTTAAGTGCTCAACTCTCTCTGCATCAATATTAGCAAAACTGAAGCTCTTACTAGAGAAATCTGTAACATTTGCCATGTGTGATGATGGAGGATGAAAAATAGTCCAATTCAGAATGGTGTCAATTTCATCTTGACAACATTTGGACTGTCATTTATAAGGTGGCTCTAGTTAAAAGTTCAAACTGTAGAGAATAATGAATTCAATCATTTAGCCATTAGTGTAAAAGTAATTGCTTCAAGCAACCAAAGAAAGTGAAATCAAATAAGAATCTCTTGCAAACTCAAAGAGCCGGTCTCCTGGCTGCAAGTCCAAACCAGCTTCTTCTTATATTAGAACGCAGTTTCTTGTACACAAGCCCTCCTAAAAACAAAACTCCTGCCCCTGCCAGCACTGCAATCACTATTCCTACCTTCTGTCCACTGTTCAGTCCTCTACACAAGCACTCCTAAACACAAAACGCCTGCCCCTGCCTGCACTGCAATCACTATTCCTACCTTCTGTCCACTGTTCAGTCATCCAAAAGAAGAAGAAGAAGAAGAAGAAGAAGTAGCTGTTGAGGTTATGGAGGATTAGTATTAGTGGGTGGAGGAAATTGAGGTGGAACATTTGTTGGCAGTACAGGCGGTGAAGAGAGTGGTGTAGTTGGTTTTACATGCAGTTTATCAACTAGGAAGCATAGACACGGATACGGTATGACACAAGAACATAGGAAATCTTTAAAAAATTATAACATGACACGAAAAATATGACACCGAGTATGGCACAAATACGATACCTAAATGAAGTGTTCATGCTTATTTTTATTCCCTTAAATGTATGCAAAAAGCTGCCACTTTTGAGTCTAGAAAAGCCGGAAAGGTGATTGATATGCCCCATTCGTAACAAATATAATTAGTTATCCATCAAAACATTCAATAAATTTAATGTTATGTGATTATTTTATATTCCTTTATTAGAGTTGACCTTATCAACCTTTCACATAATATTCATTCACAATATTGTTATGTTGATGACTTTTTTTTCTTTTTTTTTGAGAAAGCTGTTATGTTGATGACTTAATATAATTGTATCTTATCAATTTTATAATATATCTTTTTGCTTTCTTAAACCCTGTATACTTCTTGTATTTTTATTTTCAGTTTTAATAAAATTCAATTACTTATAATTAAAAAAAAAGGTGATGGGCTTTGATGAGATTTAATAAAAAATTTTCGAGACAGTATCTTATACGTATCATTCAGCATATTATTCAGCCTCAACATTAAACCTGCTTTGAAACTCTTGGTGGCAAGACATACATGTACTCCAGCAATGTACTCCCCATCATTCTTAGATGCCAATTCATCATACCTCAAATCTGTAGTCAGTATCTTATACATAAAATAGCACTCCTTTTTTACGCAAAACCATAGTCCAATATCTTATTATACGCACAGTATTCAATAAGGGATAAAACAGTGCAGAGTAGATACTAGATTGGACGTGGATAACTCATCCAAATTCTATGTATTACCTGTTGTTACCAGATACCACCATGTTTCATCTTACTCTGATTTAGCTTGGACAAGCTGTTCTGCCATTCACTGATCTATTAACGTATTGCTTATTGTTGTAACTTGTAACTCGCATTTAGTTATCTCAGTAGCACAAACACACCAAATAATGAGAGAAGAACGAAAAATAAATAAGATCCATATTCATATATTATACCAAAAATACAATCTTAATCATTAAACAGTACATCCCTTGTCACGAGTTAATGTAATACAAGTTTAGAAATACCAAATACGACCAAAGGAACTTATTTATCAAAATAAGTTGGAGTGGTACATTACATATTTATCAAAGCAAAGCAAACTGCAGGCTGCAAGTAGATATCGAAGGTGAATATTCAATGTAGTAAATGGTTTATTTTTTCAACGGAAAATGGTGAACCGGGATCTTGGCCGTTTCTAATAATAATGGTGCAAATTTGTCTGCAGGCAATGTCACATGCAGGAGGAGTTGCCGAAGGATTCTGTTTCAAGCACTCAGGCGTGCATAGAGAGAGACATTTCACCAAATCTTGAGCCTCGTCTGCAAATGCCATCACAACCAGCATGGAGGAGACAATAAGGAACATGGCAATGGTATTCTTGGTGTTCATGTCTTATATTGTTTTCTTTTTATTTTGAATAAAATATTAATGGAAAGGATGAAGAAAGTTATGGTGCCTATGGATCATATATAAAGGGCACATATATATATGTTGCTCCTCACGTGTTAAAGGAGGTTGAAACGACGCGTGAAGGTTAATATTTTTCTCTAAATAAAGGTAGTTTGGAGTATGTGTTAAAACAAAAATGTTGTAGAATGATTTTGAATTGGTCTTGAATCTGATCTAGCTAGCTAGTTATGGTTATGGATGCTAACCAAAACTATAGGAAGTAACCATTTAAGTGATTATTTTTGCATTTAAGAGTTTCACTGGACAGAATCGTGTAGAATGATTCTGAATCAGTCAAAAATGTTATGGAAGTTACTAACCAGAAAATCTAGAAATCATGAATTAAATACTTTCAAAATCTTGGAGAATAAACATCGACTTCATAGATAATTTAGTAAATAATTTGGACAAATACATTGAGTCTTTCCATATTGAGAAAGTTTCTTTTTCTCTTAATTTAATGTGAAAGTACTTAGGAACCTAATCATTCTTATATAAGGTAATTAAGTAAAAAAGGGTTAAAAACTGATGTACACAACAAATAATTAAGTCCAAAGTTGCCTTTTAAGTTTTTGAATTAAAAATTCACACACAATGTATATCAATGAACTCCCAGTATTGGTCTAGTCAACTCATATGGGAGCTATAGGGAGATCCAACTGCACTCTTTGTTTTGTGGCGCAAAGAGCTGGCTCTTTTTCATAATTACCATTTGTTGGATATACATGAGTAAAATTTCACATTAAATAATAATGACAAGAGTGAGTAGTTATTATATAACATAGTTTGATCCAAACTTATTAGCTTACACATTTGGGTTAAGTGATGTCCATATATATATATATATATATTAAATTATTAACAACTCAATTGTCACTTCTTATAAAAAAAAGAATAAGAAAAAACCTCAATTGGAGTCTTCCAATGTGTTATCTTATCTCCTCCAACAAGTAGTATCAGAGTCTATGTCTGATAGTGTGGCAAGGTGACAAGGTTTTCAAAATTTCTTTTTCAATTGGAGCTAAATAAAAAAGAATAGTACATGAGTTTATAGACACCCACGTATGAATATGTTTACTTTCATAATCTTGCCTCTACACCTATTTATTGCCAATGGTACTATCATTTACAATCAAACGTGTGAATATATTTAGTTATTTCATTACAATACTTTTTATTTATAGTAATAAAACAACCATTCCTATTATAATTATCATTCCATGCGTTCGCTTCTCTATGAGACTAAATTGTATTGGCCCAGCAGTCAAGAAAGTTGATTAGGCTAGAGATATAGCTCACTAAAACTATAATCGGTAAATGGCCCAAGCTCAGCCATGTTAGAGAAACTGGGTTGCTTGATGAGGCACGTTATGTGTGTTTAATTTAACCGTGGCCCAACCCAGAGTACCCCCACTCTGCCAATACTTACCACCGATAACACATTAACATCCACTAAAATCCATGAACAATCAAAATAGGAATTGAAAAAAAAAAAAAAAATTCAAGAAATATCTTCAGCTGGAATAGAATTCTTTTCTTAACAAAGAAGAATTAAAATCATATGATTTAGACCACCAACCTAATGATAACCATACATGAGTGATGAGTGCCATGTCCTCTCTACCCATTCAAATTTTAAGAAGGAAATATGTTCCACTTGCTATGGCTATCAAATGATTCAAATCAAAGAGAATTAAAAAGACAGTTGGAAGAATAATTAATTTTCCTTTGCTAATTGAGAAGGGCTTCCTTTTCCACTAGCTTTTCCTTTCTTTAATTTCTTCTATAATTGCTTCAATAAAAAAACTTTATTCTATAAGTAGCCAAGTTCACATGTTATATTTACACAGAAAAAGCAAGAAACACTTTGGACTTCCAAGCGGAAACTAGAATAATTTTTCATTCTGACTTCTTTATCTAATTCAAGTCCAACCTTGAACTCTCTCTCTCTCTCATTTGTAATTTGAAAATCAAGTTGGCATCTATGATTTAGACATGCAACATGAGGCAAAATCCAGTTTTAAGTTTTCAACTCTCTGCATCAATATTAATCAAAACTGAAGCTCTTTCTGGAGAAATTTGTAACATTTGCCGTGTATGATGATGGAGAAGGAAAAATAGTTCAATTTAAAATGGTGTCATCTTCACAATATTTCGACTATCATGCACAAAGTGGCTATAGTTAAAAGTTTAAAGAGTAGAGAATAATGAATTCAATCACTCAGCCACTATACCTATCCATATTATTATTATTATTATTATTATTATTATATATAAATGGAGACGTAGCAATAATTTTTTTTTATTCTATCATAGTGTCACATTATTCATTTACTTTCAACCTCTCTCTCTCTCTTTTTTTTTTTTTTTTTTTTTTTTTTTTTTTCTTTTTAAACTTTTCTTCTTTTTATTCTTAAAAAAAAAAAAAAAACTATTTTTCTCCCTATTAGTCAACACCTACAGTTAGTTTGTTACACTCTCTCTCTCTCTCTCTCTCTCTCTCTCTCTCTCTCTCTCTCTCTCTCTCTCTCTTTGCTTATCTATCTCTCCACTACTCTCTATTTTACCTTTACACTTTTTCATCATTTTCTCTTTATTATATTTTGACTCTTTTTCTCCATTTTTATTTTATACTAACCTTATTGTACACGCTCTATGCGTGCATGAGAAGAAATTATAGAGTCCTGTAGTGGATAAGTGATGTGGTCAACTATTCTACTAAAAAATTTTCAATTGTTTAAAATTGCTGAGTTAGTAATTAATTTCTATTTAAAAAAATTTTCTAACTAACAATTTTAAACAGGTAGAAGTTTTTTAGTAGAATGGTGAACCACATCACTTGTCTACCATGTGGATCTTATAATTTCTCGTACATGAGACTTTTTATTTATTTATTTATTTATGTGTTTAGTGTAATTTCTATATATTAAGAGGATTTAAAAAGTTAGTTACTTCTACCTCTATTAACTAAAATAACCCAGATATATTATATTATCATTACTCTTTAAAAATAAAAGATGGGGCATATAAGGAAATTTAATAACTAAATTCAAAAATAATTATTTTTTAAAAATCAAATCCCATGTTCGAGAGGTTCATCCGCACTACCAAGCAGTTACTCAACCTTTATTTTAGTAAGATTTTCAGGTTTTATTTTTAAAACTCATCCAAAATGTAAGCATCTTTATTTTTTTTTTCTTTAAAAAAAAAAACATTTTTAACGTGAAATTTGACTTGAACTAATTTTTACTCTTACCAAAATTTTCGGTAAATAATAATCACTTCAAGGTTTCTATTTAATATTGATCTTTGGACCAATAAATCCAAGTGGCACAAGTAGAGAATCAGTATATGTTGCTTGAATTTAGAACTAATTTACTTGAATTTAAACATTGCTAGCAATCATGTGATAAAATTGATGTTAGATTATATTTTGACATTTGGAAGTGTGTACTTCAATTCTATCAAAATTGATATATTTGTTATGTTTGTCTTTGTTTTTAGGAAAATATTAACTAATGCCCTAAGGGTATTGGTTTAAGAGTTATTTTTAGAAATATTTTATTGGGAGAATGATAAAATAATAAATGTTGTTGACAGTTTTTTATATTTCCCATAAAAATGATGTCAAAATTTTCTTATTATAGTTTATCAACAATTGTCCTAGCCCCTAAGGGCATCCATTAACATGACCTTTACTTTTATTATTTTTTCTTGGTAGAATTCTATAACTTTTTATACTTTGAAGGAAAATTTTACAATTAACATAAAAATTTTATGACAAATACGTCTTTTAGTGTCTTTTGGTCAATGATTTTGTCCTATGATTTTGAATTTCATTTTAGTTAGTTATTTGGTGGGTGATTTCGTTTTAGCTATCAATATTTTGTAGTATAATATCCTTGCATTTTTTTTTTTTGATAGGTAATATCCTTGCATTATTATTATTATTTATTTTTTTAGAGAGTTTCAACCTATGACGTCCGTTTTTTTATAATAAAGATATTATCAGACTAAGACACTAGTCAGTTTTTGGTGTAAGCAGGGATTAAACTCTAAATTTCTTATTTAACTATCAGAGATTTTATCAATTGAGTTAACTAGAACCCACCTTATTATGTTTTAGAGAGTGAGAGGAAGAAGATTAATGTGAAAATTCAACATAAAAGAGTTTATAATTACATTTATTTCCATCTGACTATAAATACTGTTTTTTTTGTTTTTGTTTTTTTGTTTTTGTTTTTTGGGTATAATGAAATAATTTCATGTGGCATAGATCAATAGCTCCTATTGGTGCTTTTCTTTCATCTACCATCTCTTTATTTCCGTTGACTGGTACTAATTCTTAAGCAACACAAGTCTTAAGATAGCATTTTTCCTGTAGAGGCATTCCATTTTTATTTTTTTTTTCCCCAAATCTTTGGTAAATTCGAAAGTGGCTCTATCATATATTTATTCTTTTCTATACGGTTTATAATTCTTTTGTTTATTTGTCTAAAAGTTTGTATTCTCTTTTTTGCATTGCTATAGATGATTAATTAAATGTAGTTTAACATGACTAGAGGATAGTCCTTAAATCACTTTGTGACGTGAAGGTAAGCCATCACTATCATTATCATATTTTAAATTATTTTTAATATTATTCTTGAAAACTTACTGTAGGAGTGAAAGACCCAGGAAAATATATCTACATATGTATTGGGCTGGGGGCCCAATCCGGGGAAAGTAAGCAATCTGAGGACGGGTAGACACTGTCATAGGATCCGTGTCAGTAGGTAAAGGGATGAGGTCTGATCATGATAGCCTATGAGGGTTGTCCGAGGAGGAATGCTACCTCAGCTGCACAAAGCCGTGGTCAGAAGGTGTGGTTTGCCATCAAGAGCAACGTTCTGAACCATTCCATGGATGAGGATAAGTATCAGGAAGGAATAGGACGGGGAAAAAGTTATGAAATATCTAAAAGAAAGCTGCTACCATCGCATTGAATACTTTGCAACTAACTTTCTGGCCGCATTAGTGAGGAAGTGATACCTGAACAGTAGTTTTCAGCTTTACAGCTACTACCCAAAGACTTCAGGAAGGTACTGATGAGACAAGAATCAACACCAATAATTTGATCTGCATGTGGAGAGTGGAGATGAAAGGGAAAGATAGTATAAAATGGAAGAGATACCCTGAGAGAAAGGGATCGATAAATGAAGATAAAAACACTGTAACAATCAAGAGTTGAACTTGTAATCAAACTTGAGAGAAATATATAAGAATTGATTTCCTCGGACTGTGCCGAGGACGATTTTCTTTAGATTAAACAGTCTATCTTTATTTTCTTGTCGTCTGAATCCACTTTACTTGTTGTCTGATTTATTAAAGCCTAGTTTTCCAATCCATTCTCTACAAATTCATTGTATTGGGTTTTTTTTTGGCCTAAGTTCATTCATCCTTTGGGCTAAGGACTCAAATTGCGCCCTTACAATTACTTATAGTTGTTTTAAATTTTTTTGATGCGTGGATGGAGATATAATAGCATGCTCTCAAAAATGAAAATTATGGATTTTAGATTTTGTGTTTATCAGGAATACATGTACTTTTGAAGGGGATGAAAGGTCGATTAAAGTTGAAGTTCTTTCAGATTTTGTTTGAATGGGCAAATGCTTCGAATGGGCAAATGCTTCGGGTGTTGTTACTTTCATATCTCTGCCTGACATGCTTGATTTTTGTACTTTCACTATTGTTTAGTTTCTCTTTTGTTGTTGCCTTTTAACACACTGCTTGTATGCCTTGTTTTATCTTTTTGTCCTTATATCAATTTTCAATGGAGTTAATTACTTATTAAAAAAAAAAAAAACTTTTAGCAATTGCTTAATGAAATAGTCTTGTTGAAACAATGTTTAATATTCATTTTCATTTCTCAATATCCTCAAAAAACAATGTCTAATATTAAAGCCTGTTGTGATAGAATCATAATATTGCTTATTTAAGCCTCTTCGATTTTCAAGACCTTTTATCTCTTTATTTATTTATTTTCACTTGTAACAAGTGGGAGAGGGTTTGAATCCAAGTTTTCCATGTGAAGAGAATTGACCAATTGTATTGAACTACAAGGCTCTCTCTCTCTTTTTTTTTTTTTTTTTTTTAGATAGGAGAGTTACATTGCTCTTGACCTTTCTTTGATAAAAATGTCTCCCACACAAGTCACGAGTTCAAAACTAGTATATATAAAATAGCACTCCTTTTTAATGCAAAGCCGTACTTCAATATCTTATTATACGTATGGTAGGGGATAAAACAGTGCAAAGTAGATTGGACAAGGAGAACTCATCCAAATTCTATGTATTAACCTGTTGTTACAAATTACAAGTTACAACATGTAGGTGCAAACACAAGAAAAATGGAAAAATACAAGAGAAACTAAATAAAAAATAATTTTGGATAATATTTATTTGCGAGAAATTACACAACACTTTGGATTGTGGTGCGATACTCGCTCTTTTTAAAAAGATTCAAGTTCTCAGTTGGTTAAGCTTTATAATAGGTGTAGACTTTCTCTAATTTATCTCTTCCAAGATTCAATAGTTCAACAAAATTTGTATGACTAATTTATTAAGGCATTACTTGTACGTTGTTATCCATTTAGTTATCTTATTAGCAAAAACACACCAAATAATGAGATCCCCAGAACGAAAAAAATAAATGTAGTTTGGGAAAAAATAAATCCATATTATTAGCATACTCTCTGGAGTACTAAAATAATGAGATCACTAGTACACCAAGATCCTCGTTCACTTGCTGAAAAAATAAATGCTTTAGGTAAAGGTAAATTCATTAAATGTATTCACTTTCCAGCTACTTCATCAACCTATTTACACTACAAAACACACGGGTTATAGACACGTTTTTTTAAGCCACGTTTGCAAAAACGTGGCTACAGGCGGGCTATAGCTGCATTTTTAAAAAACACAGCTTAAAGTATTGAACAATAGCCGTGTTTTAAACGTGCGGCTATAGAATATGTCTACAACCGTGTTTTTAGTGTTTATAGCCGCATTTTTTTGGGGTGGAGCTATTGCCGCGTTTTAAACATGTGGCTATAGGACCTTCTTATTTTTATTTTTTATTTTTTATTTGAACTATGGCCGCGTTTAAAGAATGTGACTCTAGCTTGCCTATAGCCGCGTTTTATAGACGCGGCTATAAATTTAGTCTGTAGTCGCATGTTTAAAATGCGGCTTTAGTTTAGGAAGTGACTGCGTTTCTTAAACACGGGTTAGTTTATACTTTAAACCCCAACCCCATCTCTATATTTTTCCTCTGGTATCCCAAGTCTCAGAGATTCCAATGGCTTCCTGTGAGTCTCTCTCTCTCTCTCTCAACCCCAATGACAATATGTTTTACTTGTATATTTGGTTTCATTTTGTGTGTGTGTGTGTTTTTGGCTTTTTAGTTCATCATCTTTGCATTTAGGGAAGTGGGTATTTCAAAAGTCAATGCTTTTTTTAATTTTTGGTTTTGTTTGAGAGATTGGGGTGCCTGGGTTTCTGGGATTTGTTTATTAATGTTATTGAATTTGTGAGCAGTCGAAATCATAAGTAAGGATAGCCATGCATGACTATTATAGAATTAAATGCTTATAGTTGCTTTGAATTTTTTTTTTTTTTTTTGGTTCCTTTACTTTTTGTTAATAATTTTTTAATGTAGGGATATTTTTTTTTTGGGTTGGAGTGAGTGATTTATATAAACAAAAAGCAAGTAGATTCTATTTGAACAGATGAAATGTACAGCATTGAAATTAACTTCAGTGAATAAACCAATTTAAAGTAATAATAATGTATGAATTTTTGAATGCTACCAGTGTGGTTTTAATCGTGTAACTTTAGTGTTACTGTGGAATCTCTTTGTTCGGCTTCGAATTTGATGTCTCAATCAATTTTGTGATTGTCACTTAGTAATTGAGGGATGAATAGATTTTAGTCCAATGAAGGAGAACTGTTGATATAGGTTTCTTTAAAATTAAAGTGTGGATTGGTAGAAAATGGATAAAAAATGCAGAAGAAGAAGGAGGACTAGTAGAAAAGAAATGTGTGATCACACCGCTAAGGAGAATTGAACTCACACATTGATTATCAAATGTTCATTAGCTTCGAAAGAGATGAAATTATGATATAGAATTTAGCATTTGTATGAGTTTCAATCATCCCATATACAAACTACTGTAAACCATAAATTAAGACTTAAATTAGGAGTCATGAAATCATTATGCATATAGAAAATAACAGTCTTTACATAACTATTACTATAGCAAGTTTCTGCCATGTAATAGCTGGATAAAGTTGTTACTTAACTTCTACTATAGCAAGTTTCTGCCTTGTAATAGCTTTATGTAGTCTTGGTGAATGATTGAATCCAAATAATTATGAGGCATATGGCTCAAAGTACATGCTGTGGCTTTTAAGCCTATCACATATTTGTATAGAGATGCTATTCTGAATACTTTTGTTGGATGGTCCACTTGTAATTTTGTTCCTATGGTTACAAGGGCAGAGCAGGGCTGGGAACCGAAATCATTTCTCTCTTTCATTGACTTATTTTTCTATTCAAACATCTGTAGTGATTGGTTATATAGGATGGTATGGTCCTTGTTAAAGAGTTGGAAGTTTAAGGTCAAGCTGCCAAGGCTTACCATTGGTCATATATGCCTTTTTCTTATATATATATATATGGCCCCCATTACTGCACTCATTAATATCTTGATTATAAATTGTCATCATATAGGCTATTGATATAGTGTCATTTTAATACTTAAATTTAAAACTTATTTTTTCTCAAAAAAAAAAAAAAACTTATTTATAAACCAACACTACAACGTTTTTCAAAAAGTAGAAAGCATTACCAATGTCTTTAGTTGTTGTAGCAATAAATGGAACAATAATTAAGTGAACATATATACCAACCATTTCCATTTTCAATTTATTTATTTATTTTAATTAATGCAAACTTAACCGTCTCATATATATTCTTTTCTTCTTTTTGTTAGTTCTTTTATCGCTTTGTCTTCTTCACATCTAAATCTCACAGCCAACAACACACAGGTTTACATCTCTCTCTCTCTCTCTCTCTCTCTGATAAAGCCTTTGTTTGTTTATTTGATTTTCTTTTTGTTTGCTCCCAGGGAAAATTATTTTTATTTTTCCTAGAAAGTGTGGTGTTGTGATTGGCTGATTTCAATTGCATGCTTGGTGAATTGTATATATATATTTTTCATGATGTTTATGCATTATGTGAATCAAATATTCATCTTATTATTGTATTCTTGTTTTCTGTTAATTTAATGTATTTGTTATTCTGTTGTAACAAACAGAGTCTTACTAATTGGTGGACTATTTGTTTATAAGCTGCTGAATATCCTTATAGATTCCTTTTGTGTGTGTGTGTTTGTGTCAAGTATTTATTAGGCTACTTCGTTATGCTGCTTAATCTGAACCTTAACTTCTCCTGTTTATTACAGGATTTAGTTCTCTGAAGTTAAATCTTTTTGTATGCCAATTTTTTTGATGTTCTACATCTAAATTTTTTTAAGCCATTTAATGCCACCATACAAATATGGGTTTAACTTAATATGCTACTTTTTTTTTGAAAATTGTAGTTATATGAACACTGGTGTTACATATTTTTGTTGTTTTCAGGAGATTATTCCCTAGTAGTCCCCAAAGAAGAGGTCTAACAATTTTGACCAAGCCAATAACTGCTTCTAGTTCAGGTAAAGTAACTTTAAAGACACTTATAAATTCATGCAATTTTTTTCTTCTTTCCCTCTTCGTTTTGTCTTTCTTCCTCCTCATTGGTAGTAATGCAGTTTGATCTCTTACCCCTACATTTGTTTTTCGTAAGTAATTAAGTATTATGTTGTTTTGGAGATGTAGGTCTTGAGGCATCTATTACAGATCAGAAGGGAAAAACAATAAAGTTGAAGAGTGCTAAGATAGTTAGAGTCTCAAGTGAGCCTGCAAGATTAAATTTGTATTACTCATTTCTTTTGTTGATAGATAATCTAATATAACAGATTTTTTGCCTTTTGTACAAGGTGATATGATGTTTCTGTGAACTAAATCTTATGCTTCTTTCCTGCTTTCTTTTCTCTTTAATTATGCGTGAAAGTGAATTAATAAAATAATTACCAAATATGAACTGATCTTCTACTTGGTTTGGCTAAGCATGTTTGATTTGTGACTTTCTCCATTCTGGTTATAGTTTTAACATTTCGTATGTCAATTAACGAAAATGGATGAAGACAGAACTAGTTTTGTCTATATTAGAAATTCCAATACTATTTTTATCAAGTTGGTTATATAATTCATCTTTGGAGGATGCATCTGAATGGATCTTTATTAAAAACAATTGTCCTGTGGACAACATATGGTTTCTTAAACCTTTTGTGAAATAGATGGCCAAATTTGGTTGTGTTTCTTGGATTGCCTCTACTTAGGTGTCTTGGAAATTTATATTGCAATGCTCTCATGACATTCAATTGGTAGATACAAGTGGACTTGACTGGGGATGAGATGGAAAAAGTGTTTGATTAGGTTTTTACAAATTTGGCTCACATAGCGCCACCTGTTCCAGGATTTCGCAGGCAAAAAGGAGGTAAAATTTTGATATCCCTTGCCAATGTTGTTCAAGTTATGACCGCGCTTTGTGTTTGTTCTCTTTAGAAATAATTAGATAGGTCATGGCAAGAAGTTTCTCAAGATAGGGGCTTATTTTATCTAATGGGCATAGGTGGATACAAAACAGATTATGGTTATTTTATTGATGACCTCTAAAATTCTCAGATGCTTTGTAATTTCATGAAAACAATAATCTCTGTGCTTATTGGTGTAACCACACTTCACAACACTGGGCTAACCTATGGTGGGCTTGTTTCTTTAGCTTATGGATGGTTAATAGCTGGTGTGTTCACCATGTTTGTTGGGTTGTCTATGAGTGAGATTTGTTCCTCTTACCCAACCTTTGGTCGTCTCTACTATTGGAGTGCAAAGCTTGCTGGCCCAAGATGGGCACCCTTTGCCTCATGGATAATTGGCTGGTAATCATTTTCTTAAAAAGTTACTTACTTTGTTGGTTTGAATTGTAGTAATAATAAGAAGAATGAAAAAGATAAATTGGTTTGACACCTTAATTGCTTTTATCACCACTGTTTAGTTGACATAATAAGTGCTTTGATTTCAGACTAAGCTTTAGTATAATTGTTGTTGTTGTTGCTACTGTATATTTCAATGTTTGTTGAGGAATTCAAGTTGTGCTTGGAATTAATGAGATTTGCAATACTTAGAATAAGGTGGTGGTTGACTTTTTATTGGGGTTTTAGAGGAAGTGGATAGAAAAGGATCTAGGATTAGATTAATGAAACAATGTACAATTGGGGTGCATATTTGAAATGTGAGAAGCCAACAATGGCCTAATGTCCTCATGGGGAAATGGTAAACCTCAAAAGGCTCTATTATTCGAGTGTAGACCTCCATTCTTTGTTAACAGGTCTGCACATTTGTTACACTCCTGGTAAGCACGATGCAAGCCTCTGGGCGCAGTGGCGACTCCAGGAAATTTTTTCAGGGTATTCCTCAACAAGCATAAATTACACAATCTAATAAAAAGAAAATTTTATATATTGACAACAACAACAATCAAAAAATACACAAATACATAAAATTTACAATTGCCTTCTACGAGTTTTCATTTTTTGAAATCGCTGCATAATAGTCTCATTATCAATGCTACAAGCTACATCTTTTTCAATATACACAACCAAGCAATCATTCATCCATCGATCTCCCATTCGATTGCGCAATTCATTCTTTATATATTTCATTGTTGAAAAACTTCTTTCTACTGTTGCAGTAGCAACTGGAAGGGTCAAAGCTAGCTTCACAAGCAAGTAGACTAATGGATAAGTCTCGTGTTTTCTTGTGCTCACTAACTTTTCAGCAAGTTCACTAACTCCTTGAAGCTCTAAAAAGAAGTCATTGCTGCACATATCAAAAATGTAATTCTGCAGTTGAGAGTCAAGTGCCAAAATATCTGTCCCAAGAAAATCAAAGGGATAAAACTTAGCTAGACGTATCAACTTTTGCTTACCGAAAGCCACAAATGAATTACTTGGATTCAAACAAGCCATACAAAGCAGCAAATCAGTATTTGCCTCAGAAAAGCGGTTGTTAAGCTCTTGAAGTTGCATATCTATAACTATGTAAAATAGCTCAACAAGATAATGATGTAAATTTGAATTTTTTTGGGTGTTGCGTCGCGGCCTCCCACTAACTACAAATACCGCTTCCATGTCCAAGATAGGAATATCATGTGAGGTACAAAATAAAGATACTTCAACCAATAAAGATGCCCATCCATTATCTCTTATCACTTGCAACCGTTGCTTAGACACTTTAACAAGATCCATAGCATTTACTATATCTGGATTTTTTTTTTTTTTTTTTGGTAATGCTATTGACAACTCATTTGTGATCCCTAAAATATTTTTCATCAAGTGTAGAGCAAAGATAAATTCAAAAGAGAGAATTGACCTTATAATAGATCGAGCTTCAACTTTTTAGTCGGAGAGGCCATCTTCTTCAATAATATCTAATACATCACCAACAGCAGAGAACATCAAAATCAAGTTAAGAATAGTCCCATAATATGATCCCCAACATGTATCACCAGGACGTTTAAGATTTGTCTCTTGATTCAAACCTTGCCCACTTCTACGTACACTATTCTCCAAATCTTCTTTAATTTTGGCAAATTGTGTATCTCGAAGAGCATCTCGTCTCTTACAAGAGCCTCCAACAACAGTTACTAAATTACTAACCACATAAAAAAATTCAGCAATGTTAATGTGATTTTTAGCAACAACAACAAGTGTCAATTGAAGTTGATGAGCAAAACAATGGACATAAAATGCTGACTTGTTCTCTTTCAAAATTAGAGTTTTGAGACCATTGATATTACCTTGCATATTACTAGCCCCATCATAACCTTGGCCACGCAGTTTCGATAAACTCAAATTATGTTCACAAAGTAAACATTCAATAGCATGTTTAAGTGACAAAGCGGTAGTACTTGCTACATGTACAATACCAAGGAATCGCTCTATAATAATTCCTTCTTTGTTCACATAACGAAGAACGAAGGCCATTTGTTCTTTCATTGAGATATCACGTGACTCATCAACTAATATTGAAAAGAACCCATTGTCAAGATCCTTGATGATAGCTTTGGATGTTTCACGTGCAATTGCATTCACAATGTCTTTTTGAATATCAGGGTAGGTAAGCTTGCAATTTTTTGGAGCTTTTTGCAACACTTCATTGATAGATTCATTGTGATCTCCCAAAAATTGTACAAGCTCAAGGAAATTTCCTTTATCACTTGAACCTTGAGATTCATCGTGACCACGAAAAGGTAATCCCCAGCATAAAAGGAATCTTATGCAATCAACTATTGCATTTAATTGAATCCGATATTCAGTTTTATCTTGATTTGATTGCTTAACAAAAACACTTTGAATGTGTTGCTTCTCCTTCAATAGATCTACACTCTTCTGGACAGCTTGGTTATGAGCACTATTACTCCTCCAACATGGAATTTAACTTATCTTTCTGATTCCAAAGTTTGAATTCCTTCGTTACAAAAGTGTCACCTCCTCCTTGCTTTCCAACATCTTGCCCAAATAGGTAGCAATAAAAACAAAATACTGCATCCTTATCTATACTATATTCCAACCAGTATCTATTTGTATACCATTCGGATATAAATCGACGGGGTTTTCCAGAAAAATATGATATAGGGTAATCATCACTGTGTAAAACAGGTTGACAAGGGCCTTTGGTTAAATAATATATTCTTATTTCATCATGATGATTAGGATGATAAGATGATATTTTTTCTCGTAGCCAGGATTTGAAGGAAGATTCTCTAAGTTAAAGTCAACACGAATTCGCTTAGAAGATGAAGATGAATCTTGCGCAGGAGCTGAATTTGGGTATGTGGTTTTCTTATCAAATATTTGTCCATAATTCTAGCAAAAGAATAAACAATAAACTATAATTTATTTGAAATATTAATAAAATTATTAATTATTGTTGTTTAGTTGTTTCATTAATTTGTTTATCTTTTATAAACTATAATTTGTTATATTATTGTTTCATTAATTATAAAATTATTAATTATTATTTAGCCTAACATAATTTAATTTATTTGTCTTTTATAATGTATTGGTTAATTATACTGTTTTAATTATTGTTGTTTAGCGTAACAATAAACAATATTATTTTAATTTTTTGTCATTAATTTTATTATTTTAATTTGTTATATTATTTAGTTCATTGTGCACATTACACTAAAATAGCCAAACATTATAGCATAATAATTAAAGCAGTGTAATGTACAGTACATTACATTGCTTTAATTATTATTTACTACCCGGCCCATGTGCCCATCAGCCCATGTACCCTCACCTACTAACACACAAGCACAAGCCATCCTCAATCACAACTGCCAATCAGAAAATTTCACAATCACAGTACACATTACACATTTACACTAAAGACAATCAATATCACTTGTACTGACACACATTGACCAACAGCAAGTCAGCAACGGATAAGACAAAGGCAAAAAGCAAAATAAATTGAAAGAGTAAAGTTGTAAAGATTGGTTCTCAAAAAAAAAAAAAAAAATCGGCAGCTAATCAGACCAACAGCAAGTCAGCAACGGATAAGACAAAGGCAAAAAGCTAAAATAAATTTAAAGAGTAAAGCACTAAAGCAGTAAAGATTGGTTCTAAAAAAAAAAAAGGGCAGCCAATCAGAGTCTTATAGTCAAAAGGANTCCTTATCTATACTATATTCCAACCAGTATCTATTTGTATACCATTCGGATATAAATCGACGGGGTTTTCCAGAAAAATATGATATAGGGTAATCATCACTGTGTAAAACAGGTTGACAAGGGCCTTTGGTTAAATAATATATTCTTATTTCATCATGATGATTAGGATGATAAGATGATATTTTTTCTCGTAGCCAGGATTTGAAGGAAGATTCTCTAAGTTAAAGTCAACACGAATTCGCTTAGAAGATGAAGATGAATCTTGCGCAGGAGCTGAATCTTGGGTATGTGGTTTTCTTATCAAATATTTGTCCATAATTCTAGCAAAAGAATAAACAATAAACTATAAGTTTATTTGAAATATTAATAAAATTATTAATTATTGTTGTTTAGTTGTTTCATTAATTTGTTTATCTTTTATAAACTATAATTTGTTATATTATTGTTTCATTAATTATAAAATTATTAATTATTATTTAGCCTAACATAATTTAATTTATTTGTCTTTTATAATGTATTGGTTAATTATACTGTTTTAATTATTGTTGTTTAGCGTAACAATAAACAATATTATTTTAATTTTTTGTCATTAATTTTATTATTTTAATTTGTTATATTATTTAGTTCATTGTGCACATTACACTAAAATAGCCAAACATTATAGCATAATAATTAAAGCAGTGTAATGTACAGTACATTACATTGCTTTAATTATTATTTACTACCCGGCCCATGTGCCCATCAGCCCATGTACCCTCACCTACTAACACACAAGCACAAGCCATCCTCAATCACAACTGCCAATCAGAAAATTTCACAATCACAGTACACATTACACATTTACACTAAAGACAATCAATATCACTTGTACTGACACACATTGACCAACAGCAAGTCAGCAACGGATAAGACAAAGGCAAAAAGCAAAATAAATTGAAAGAGTAAAGTTGTAAAGATTGGTTCTCAAAAAAAAAAAAAAAAATCGGCAGCTAATCAGACCAACAGCAAGTCAGCAACGGATAAGACAAAGGCAAAAAGCTAAAATAAATTTAAAGAGTAAAGCACTAAAGCAGTAAAGATTGGTTCTAAAAAAAAAAAAGGGCAGCCAATCAGAGTCTTAAGTTCAAAAGGGGGAGAGATATTGAATTAGACAAGTAAGACTAGAATAAAAAGAAAGAAACATCCAACGGACCAACATTCATTTTCATTTTTCATCTCAGGAGAGAGAGAGAGAGAGAGAGAGAGAGAGAGAAGAGAGAGAGAGAGAGATGAGAGACTCAGAGACTGAGAGAAAAAGAGAGAAAAAGGGAGAGAAATACCTTGACGCCAAGGCTCCGAGCACCGGAGCAGCGAGATGGCGAGACGAGACCGATCTGCACTGGAGTTGCGACAGGTCACAAGGACGACGAGCGACGGCTAGAGAGGCAACAAGGACGGCTAGTGAGGAAGACGATGAGCGACGGAGCGAGAGCGAACTGTGCCTGCGAGCGACGGCCGACGTGACCGTCTCACCGTGGGTAACTGGGTTTGTTTTGCTCTGGGGTTTGGTTTGCTATGTATAATTGTATTGGGTTTTTTTTTTTTTTTTTTTTTTTGTTTGATAAACACCTCTATATTGCAGTATTGGGTAATGGGGTTTGGTTTGATTTTGCTCTGTATAGGCTGTATTGGGGATTGGTTTTTTCTACAACGACGTGACCGTGGTTTGATTTGCTCTGTACTGTTTTTTTTTTTGGGTGAGAATCCATGGGTTTGCTACTGTTGGGCGTGCCATGGGCAGTGGGCTTGGCTTGCCGTGGCCAGTGGGCTTGGCTTTGTCACAATTTTATTTTATTTTATTTTTTTTTCAGATTTTAGTTCAATTTTTTTGTTGGGTTTTTTTTTTTTTTAATTTGAGGGTGTTCCTAATTTTGTGATTGAGGGTGTTCCTCATATGGATTAAATATAATTTTTTTTTAAATTTTTTTTAGGTTAGGGTGTTCCTGGGAACACTCTGGCCTGTATGTGGCGCCGCCACTGTCTGGGCGGAAGGTCATCATCAACCACCTGCAGTCATCAGCAAGCATTCTCAAGATTTGATTTGCATTAGCTGTCTTAATCTGATTCTGATTATGACCTCAAGGGGCATTTAGTTCAATTATTAGGGAAACAATTCCTAGGGGTGTCAATGCTAAAGCTTCAATCATAGTAGACCATGGCATTAATTCCCATATAAGCTTAAAGTCTTTATCCTACATAACTTCCCAATTTCTTAAAATATGATCGGTTTTTCTTATTTGGTTGCCAACTTCCCATGTAGGGAATTTAATTTCTAGTGAAAAAAGCTATATTGATCTAAGGTGATTGAGCCAACTTTAAATTGTGCTCAACACGGCTTGTTTGCTATCTCCTTTTTCTTTTCTTTTTTCACAACCTGTAATTATAGTGCTTGTTACAGTATGCATTGTCTGTCATAAGTTGATATTTATTTGAACAATGAATGAAAAGTCATTAGTTAGTGTCGTACATCTTTAAAAAAAAAAGAGATGGTCAGTGTTGTTTTCCTGTTGCCACTAAGCCTAAAATTTTAGGTATTTTGTTGGGCCAGTTGGTCAAGCCAATCATAAGATATAGGAAATTTGCAATTGCTGCAATCACATCTTAAATGATTTTTATGTTTATGCATGTTCAACATTGTTGGTCAGGTATTACTGAGCATCATCTGTCCTGGTGTTTCAGGTTCTTCAAAATCCACTAGGAGGCCAATAACAATGAGATTTGTTCCTCTTTTAGTGGATAACAATAGATGTTGATAGTTTCTTCAATTGGAATTTTTAATGACTTGTACAAGTTGATAGATGTTAAGATTTCTTTCAACAATTAATTTGTTGGTTGGCACACACTTGTCCAAAGTTGGTGAGAGATAATATTCTTTACTAATGATAATAATAATGTGTGTGCCTTTGTTGCATTTCTTTTAGTAAATTTACTAATCTTATAGTATACCCCATTCATTTGGTTTAGGTAATGTGACACCAAAGGGTTATAGCCACGTTTTTAAACCATGGCTATGGCCAAATTCAAAAAAAAAAAAACAAAAAAAAAAAACAAAAGGTTATAGCCTCGTTTTTAAAATGTGGTATAGCTCCCCTATAGCCGCCTTTTATAAATGCGGCTAAAGTATGTCCTATAGCCGCATTTCTAAAAACGCGGTCATTGGTCTTGGCCTCTATAGCCGCATTTGTAAAAATGCGGATATAGACCCCTCAAACCTATAGTTACGGGTTTTAGGCCACGGCTGAAAATGTGGCTAAAAAAAACCTATAGCCGCATTTTCAGGAGCTATAGCCACGTTTTTAAAATGCTATAGGACCTTTTTTTTTTTTTTTTTTTTTTTGTAGTATTGTTTTGCATTAATAAATGAATGTCTACCACTTCCCAAACTATATTTTTTTGAGGTTCTCTTGTGGTCATCAAGAGTACTCTAGGTATATGTATTGCAATAAGGGCATACAGTACATTGCAGCAGTTAAGCAATAGAGATATATATAACGTTGCTCCTCATGTGTTAAGGAGCTTCAAACAATGCGTGATGATTAATTAACTCCCTAAATAAAGATCATTTGAAGTGTGTGGTAAAACAAAAAGATTTTGAATTGGTCATGAATGTGCTCTGGCTATTTTTGGCATAATTTTCAAAAAATTGTATTCTATTTTCTTTGTTTAGAATCGGATTTTGAAAATGGTTAAGGTACATTAGCTTTATTCCCTTATTATTATCCCAAAAAGAAAGTAATTTATCGATTCTACACGTTTCTTTTTATAATTTTTTTAAAAAATCTCAAAAATAGAAATGATCTCTTAAACATTTTTTTATTTAGTATTTTGGAGATTTTTCTTAAAATTTGGAGTCAAACATGACTAATGGAAAATTATTATCTAAAAACTAGTTTTGATGAGTCCAGAAAAATCATTAAGGTCATCCATTAATGTGGACGACCTTGCATCATTAGTAGGGTATCAAAGATAACCGCACAATACATTTAATAACGACCATTAAAGGTCTTAAACTCTCATCAAGAGAAAGAACATTACAATCAAGGTAATAATTACCTTAATTTATGTACAATAACTACCTAAGTCACCTATAAAGTGGAAAATCTGTCTCATTAGTTAAGTAATGTCAAAAACCACTACAAATTACTACAAAACACAATCTATATATGAGAGATATGGGCTAATACTAACTTAAGCATCGGAGGCTCTCCCCTTGGGCACAACCTTGTGGTCTCTTCGATCTTCCTCTCCTTTATCTTGCAAGTCCTACAAGATCATATAATGCTCTAGATTGGATGAGTGACCCAATTGATGATTTTGGCATCATCAATTTGGCGCAGTTTGTGGGAAGAGACTAGCCATTTACCTCCTCCTGAGACAAAAGGTTACTTGGTTCAATCTAGAGCCATGAATGCTGAAAATGCTCGTCCCAAACTACTGACAAAAAATGCATATACACCCGTCAAGAGACAAAAAAATGATCACAGTCACTGTAGTGGACAACCCCAAGTAATTGATCCGTGGATATGTCCATGGCCATTGCAACGATGCCACCAGCTAACCTTGATCTTTGGTTAGATCAAAACAAACCTCACTATCCCAGACACTTTCAGAAAAAACAAATCTCCCTCATCATCCATAACAACAACAATTGGCTCCTTAAGCACCACATCTCAACTTTGAAAATTTCAACTCAGAGTGGAAGGCAGCACTTAGATAGTAAATGAAGGGCCAGATAAAAGAGGAGGCAAAAGAGATCAATTTCGTGGTTATTTGTGTTTAAACTGGAGAGCCCTTATTTCAGGGAAGGTAACTAAGAGCAATTTGTTTTCTATGAAAGATGGGAATTTTCTCTTTAAAGTTCAAACCAATATGACGCCTGGTATGCTATCTGATAATTTCCACTCGATATATTTTTTATGATTAACAAGTCTAGGCCGTCCATTTGCCAGAAGATGGGGAACCCTAAAGCTCGTGTGTCATGATTCATGACTCATAAGTTATAAGTCTATTAAGTCAAGAGGCTAGATGGGTAATAAGACAAGGGGGGTGTAAACCACCTTTTATTCAGCTTAACTATCTACCCATCAGCCAAGCCTTTTGTTATCCATTAGCAGCACGTGTCGTCATGTGCCTTTCATGTTATTGTTTCTTATGTCATTTGAAATGAATCATTAAACAAGCCTTTGAATAACTAATTATAGGCTGAAACCAAATAAAGAAATAATCAGGAGATATTATTTCGGTTACGAATTAAAACCCCTGGATTATCTTCTTTACATGGTGAATAAGTTTGTGGTGCTTAAGTTTTGTAATTAAGGACCATTTAAGGTAAAGGCTCTACCAAATTTAAAGCTACTAATTTTGAATATTAAAGAAAAATGAATCCGAAAATATACCATCTTACCAAAATTATATATCGTAATTTTGGACTTTAAATATATGAAGTCAAACCTTAATGCCTTTCAAGATTTAGAAGGCATTAAAACCAGAAGTTATTGGGTTGCCATTTTAGAATTTTGAAATTAAATTTAAGAATTTCAAAGAATTTTTGGGTAAAGAAAGTTAGTAAATATATGTTTCTACTTTCTAAAGTTACTTTCCTAATGAAAGTTAATTTTACAAATGCTTCTTAGAGTAGTCAGTCAAATGTGTTTGTTAGTTTCAAGAATACTACACTAGATATCAAACAAAGTTGAAAACTTCATATTGGTTAGTAAAGAAAGATACAAAGATGCTTTATCACCGCTCTTCTTTCCTAATATGTCATGCTAAAATAGGAAAGGTGAAATCTAGTATTATTGCCTTGCCAAAGTTTTTTTTTGTCCTATCGAAATTATATTATGATTTTAGAGTTTAGACACTAAAGAAGCTAATGTCAGATTTTATCTTACCAAGTTTAAAAGCACTATATTTGGACACAAAAGAAAGTCCAATGAGCCTGGCCAAACCTAATCAATATTAGGTAGGTAGAAGCCAATGACAATGAATATACTAGTTTTCCGCTACAATTGCACCTTGTGAAAACTTTCATGATTTATGAATGATTAATGTAGGTTTAAATAGATCTATTATACATGAGATACAAGTCTTGCATAAGCATTATATATACAATTAAAAAAAAAACTAATGTAGCAGCAGTCACCTAAAAACATCCACACAGAAGAGGATATGATAACAATTATAAAATAATAATGTTGACTGCAACACCATGGATTTTCTATGTTGATGATATACAGTCTAAGAATATGACCAACTGATAAAGAGATCAAAAGAATTATACATTTATGTAAAAAGCAAAATTTACATCTCTACGTATTAGAAACAAAAAATTGTGATATTTGGGCAATATCTAATCTGAATCTTACCAAGAAATTGTGATTTCACTTTTTTTTAAGAGATATTTTTACTGCTTAGATGACTTCGTTTGAAAAGTCATAATGCCTCTGGGCTCAAGCCGCAACAAATTTTATACATTTGTCTTAATATTATTCGTGATTTCTTGCTTGACAATGTTGCTTCAAGCCTAATGTTTTACGCAGCAAGAATACATATTGTACAACAACTAAGCTAGTTTTACTAGACTATCTCAACTGTACAATACTCTCAAGTCTACAAGATTAAGCATGAGAACTTGTCAAGAACAGCCTGTTAAGAAGGAGATCAGAGGTATGTAACGTCATATCACCCTATATCTCTATCTATATATATATAATTGTACGGGGCAAGGCCCTAGGCCCATTGCTCCTTGGGCCCTAGCCTTGTGGTACAGTACATGACCCTATCCCCGTTGGACCTATGGCCTTGATTCGGACACACTATAAGGCCTAATCTGAGCCCAAAAACCACAATGTGTCCATCCTGTCTCGAACATGTCAAAAGCAAACCCCTGCCAATCAACTTTAACTTGGTTGGGAGTGCGATTGCTCAGGGGTACCTAAGTTCTCAGTAGCCCGATATTGCCTTAGGGGATATTGCTGTTGAGCTGACTTTTGAAGGCTAGAGTAAGTTCCAACGCCATTACCACTGTTTCGATCAGAGCGTATTTCCATCAGGAATAATTAGATTGAAGCCTACCCACATGAGTGAGCTGAGAGAATAATCATGACGCCTCCACCAACGTGAAGCTATAAAAAGGAGAAGAGAATGAGAAAGAAGGGGTTAGCAATCCTGGAGAGGAAAAGAAGAAAGTAAGAGAGAGAGAGAGAGAGAGAGAGCAAATAAGCAAAACTCGGGAGTGAGTAACAGAGAGAGGAGAGTAAGGGTGTTTATTGGGATTAAGGGAAGCTATAGAGTGATTTGAGGTGGAACTGCCCATACTAGGAAATACTAGGCCCACTATACAAGTAGATTGTGAGCCCAATTCTAAGCCTGATCCATATAGTAGAACTTGGGTACGCACAATAATTGTTGACACTGCTTTAAGTAATTTTGTACAAAGGCCAAAAATCATGG
The DNA here is from genome assembly GCF_002906115.3 of Quercus suber. Taxonomy (NCBI): domain Eukaryota; kingdom Viridiplantae; phylum Streptophyta; class Magnoliopsida; order Fagales; family Fagaceae; genus Quercus; species Quercus suber. The sequence continues at coordinate 227,347 of NW_027069592.1, read as the reverse complement.
AAAAGCCTAGACTCTTTCTATAGCATCATGGATATTTCTTTCTTTTTAAAAAAAATTATGCTATATCATTATGCTATATGTTTGTTACATAGTGGCTTAGATAATAATATGTAAGAGACGTGATGTTAAAACATTAGCTTGAATATGTATTGAATATGAAAGTATGATGATAGATCACGTGTCAAGCATAAGTACTCTCTTTAAATTGTAGTATATGTGTAACCAATTAGGCATGTAATAATAGAAGCACATGGCATATCCTTCGTCCCTAAAGGAAGGAAATATAACCTCGAATGAACAACGTGTCCTAGTCCTTGCACCTTCAAAAGAATGAAGCAAAAAAGATCTAAGCCTCAACATGAAATAGCATGTTAAGCTTAACAAAAGAGATCTTAAAACTTGTCAAGAAGACTACAACAATGAAAAGAACAAGGTACGTACACAATAGTATCGTGATTTAAGGTCTTTTGTCGAGGTAACTCATTTATTTCTTTCTTTTTAATTAGCCATGCAAAATATTATCTTATTAGAATTAAGTGCATATGAAGCTTGCATGATTATTTACAAATATGTACATATAAATCATGTTGAAAATATTGCTATAAAATTGTTACAATTATCATAGCTAATATGACTATATTATTAGTAGCATATGTTCCATCGTCATGAATATGAGAAATTCTATTAAGTCTCCTAGACTTAAAATGTTAGATGATCGTGTTCACATTATGGTCATGAGTTTAAGTCTTAATAAATTTCTGCTATCTCCGTCAACTCACCAAAATCTTTTTAAATTGCTTTAAAAAGTATATACGGTGCAAGCACCTAACAAAGCTCAATTTGAAACAAGCATATAGTCAAATAGCTTCAATTTTTATATATCATAGAATACTTCTCTATGATTCATATAGAATGCACTTCGTCAATTGACATCCATAATTGTATAGCATGCAATTGCATATTTGCACATTGTCATTCCTAACAAAATGCAGCTAGCACTAGTGAAGTGACTTAAGCGTACAATAAGAGAAGAAGGAAGAGGAAATTGCTATTACAAACAGCAATGACCATAGTCGTCAAAGCACGCAAAAAAAAAAAAAAAAAAAAAAAAGAAAAAAAAAAAGAAAAAAAGAAGGGTTCAATCATGATGCCATTAGTTGCAACAAATGAGAATTGCCCTTTTCATGTTTGAACAGGGGCAACAACATGGCCTAGTTTTTACGCCTTCAAAAAATTGAAGAAAAGAGATCTAGGCTTTAGACATGAAGTATCATGTTGAGTTAAAAAATCTTGAAAAGAGAAGAGCTCGTTATCTTAAAAAGAGAAGAGCTTGTCAAGAAGATCCCAAAAATAAAAAGATAAGGTATGTGACAAACTAATGTTGTCATTTAAGGTAACACATTTATCTTTGTCTCTTTTATATTTGTCTATAAAAATTTACACCTAGTAAGGTTTCAGGCTAAAATGTATGTACTACTAGAAGATCACAAAAGAGGTAAAACTCTAGGATTACAAGAAAATAAGAAAAAGACCCACCTAGGCCATTGGTAACTTATTAGTCATGTATGAATTGTTCCAAAATTCTTGTTTAATCAAGTCTTGGCAAGCTATGTGCTACTTAATGCAGATATCAATATGGCCTCAAGAAGGTCCAAAATGACATAACGTCAAGGAATCTTTCCAACAAAAAATTATGCAAATTCCCCAAGTGAGAATATAAATCATATGACAAAGTCAAGTGATAAAAATCCTTAAATGGATGTAAATCCCCAAAAATGGCTAAGTGATAAAATTCCTTAAATTGATGTAAATCACTGACGAAGCCAAGTAAATGGATGTAAATCACCTAAAAATGGCCAAGTGATAAAATTCCTTAAATGAATGTAAACCACCTAAAAATGGCTAAGTGATAAAATTCCTTAAATGGATGTAAATCATTGATGAAGCCAAGTGATAAAATACCTTAACTAGATGTAAATCACCAACAAAACTGAGTGATAAAATTCCTTAAATGAATGTAAATCACTGACGAAACCGAGTGATAAAATTCCTTAAATGAATGTACATCACTTAAAAATGGCTAAGTGATAAAATTCCTTAAATGGATATAAATCACCTAAAAGACAAGCTAAATGTTATGACCCCTAAAAGGATATGGATCACTTTGACAAGGCTAAAGGAGGTAGACCATATGGCAAAGGTCAAACAAAAAACAAATAGTTCACGTAGCAATTAATGGAAGACGATCATCATAGCTTGAGCAACTTCATCAGCCTCCATTTCTTTATGGACTCAAAGTCCAGGTACTTCAAATCAACCCCCGGACCATGCTTCACTGAGTACTTCCTTAGCAGTTCAAAGTCTTTGTAGTACCAGCTGACCAAAACAGTATTGTATTCTTCAGTAGCTAGAACGCTTGGACGGCCTTGGTAGCCATGGTCTTGATCTTTTGATTAGCTGACTAGAGTTGCTCGACCTTCTGCATGTCAACAACTTCTTGGTCAGAGCTTTAACTTTCTCCACAAAATGCAATCACTCAACGAACAACAAAGAAAACATCAAGTCTTCCTTAAAGCCTCATCGTCAAAATAACAAATAGCGCGGCCCAGGTAATATAAACACTTTAGCATTAAAATTTAATTAAATTGATAGAATAAAATTGTGCAATCAACGCATGTTAAAAATTCTTCACACAAGAATATAAATCTTGGAAGAATAATATCATCCAAATATCAAAATTATTCAAGCTACAAAAGAATGATAAAGGGATCCAAAGAGGACACTAAAACCTCACACATGTCGTCCAAAGAAATCAACTCACTTTCAAGCTATGATCCCTCGAACGTCCAAAAAGACCTTCAAAATGCAAATACTAATAGGTCATCATAGAAATTCTAACATTCTTGAAGAAGAAAGTAGTTGAAGATAAAGAAGCCTGAATCTAAACAAGTCAAGAACATTCCCTAAGCCTGACCAGTATAAACAAAATCAGACTTGGGAATGGGGGGCAATGATGAGTCTAGAAAAATCATTAACGTCATCCATTAATATGGACGATCTTGCATCATTAGTAGGCCATCAAAGATAACCGCTCAACACATTCAATAACGACCATCAAAGGTCTTAAACTCTCATTAAGACAAAGAACATTACAATCAAGGTAATAATCACCATAATTTATGTACAATAGCTACCTAAGTCACTTATAAAAGGGACAATCTGTCTCACTCGTTAAGGTATGTCAAAAACCACTACAAAATACTATCTATATATGAGAGATATGGGTTGATATTAACTTAAGTATTGGAAGCTCTCCCACCGGGCACAACCCGATGGTCTCTTTGATCTACCTTCATTTATTTTGCAAGTCCTACAAAATGTCTAATGCTCTAGATGAGTGGCCCAATTGAGATTTTGGCATCATCATGTTTCAATTTTAATTTTTCTGAAAATGGTTTTCATACTGTTTTGAAAACAAAAACAAAAAACCTCCTATCAAACTGCAGACTCTAAAGGTTTAAAAATTTTTTATGGATTTGTCAAATCTAAATCCTTGACATTTTTGAAGCGTCCAAACAATTTTTAATCACCCAAATCCAAATTCACATGCCCACATTCTTGCCATCTAAAGGCACCATTAGGATATTTTATTTGCATTTAACTTGCTGTTGATTCTGTTTTTACTTCCTTTGATCTTTGCCTGATCTTTGTTGCTATNAAGCGTCCAAACAATTTTTAATCACCCAAATCCAAATTCACATGCCCACATTCTGCCATCTAAAGGCACCATTAGGATATTTTATTTGCATTTAACTTGCTGTTGATTCTGTTTTTACTTCCTTTGATCTTTGCCTGATCTTTGTTGCTATTCTGAGATTACTAAGTGCCCGTTTAGATTGGGCTGAATAGTTGAAACGCGAGTTTGCGTTTCAGCTTTTTTTTTTTTTTTTTTTTCACGCGTTTTAGTCAATTTTTTTACTGTTCATTCACTGTTGCGACTATTGTTCATGAATTGTAGCCGCAATATTTGACTTTTTCCACAAATTTTACTGTTCATGGACCCATAAATTTCACTTTTCAGCAACTTTTTCATTAAAAATAGGTTCCACTGTATTATTTACACATTTAAAAATTATTTGCTACAGTGTTTTTCAGTTTTCAATTTTCAGATGTATCCAAACGGATCCTAAACATAACTGTGGAGAATGATTTTGAAACACTAAAAATTTGATGGAAATTACTAACCAAAAAATCTAAAAAATATGAATACTTTCATATATAAATAATTTACAAAATAATTTGGACAAATACAGTGAGTTTTTTCGTATCATGTTCTTTTTCTCTCAAATTAAGGTGAAACTATTTAGGAACCTAATCATTCTTACATGAAGGTAATTAAGTCCAAAAATAAAGGGGCAAAAAACTTATATGCACAACAAGTCCAAAGTTGGCTTAAATTTTTGAATTAAAAGTGTACATACAATGTAAATCGATAAACTCCCATTATTGGTCTCGCCAACTTATTTTGGAGGGAGATCCGACTGCGCCCAAATTATTTTGTAGCAAAGATGTCTTTTCACAGTTACTGTTGGATATATACGTGTGAGTAACACCTCATATTAAATAATAATCAAAAGAATTAGTGATTAATACATAACATAGTTAGACCCAAAATCATAGGCTTACACTTTTGGGTTAAGTGATGCCCATTCTACTCAATTGTCACTTCCTCTTCTAAAAAAAAAAAAAATCATTTGGAGTGTTCCCAATTCATTATCTCCCCAACTCGTAGCTACAAAGTATGCATAGCATAAAGATATAAGCTCATAATGCCCACACAAAGATGATCTTGGAAAAAGGCCCAATAAAGGAGTACTGTCAATGGTGCTAAATTTTTTTTTTTTTTTTTTACCAGATACATACCCAAAGTACTTGAACGTAGTGTGAGATTCACATGGATAAGTGTGTGGGATCAACATGTAATTCTTTTGGATGAGATACAAGAGGCCCATGGATGACACATTGATGAAGAAAAAATCCCATAAAGCAAAGAAAAACTACTAGGACTTGTTCGTAGCTCATAAAGTAGTCTCTAAGCCACAAAGACGCAATAACTCACAAGTAAGTGGAAAATTGTTGGGTATACATTTGTGAATAAAGACTAATGTTTAATAATAATGGCAAGAGTGAATAGTCAATATATAACATAGTTAGGCCTAAGTTTATTGACTTGAGCTTTTGAGTTAAGTAGTGTTCATATATATTATATTAACTATTCAATTGGAGTCTCCCCAATGTATTATCTTTTTAATACCATTTATGGATTCTAATTCGCTCAATTCATAAAGTTTCTTGTCGTCGAATAAGATACCGAAATTTGATTCCAATCTCCACCAAAACCAATTAATGTATCAACTTGATGATAAAGAAAAAAAAATTATGTATGGTATCAATTAAAAAAAAAAAACCAACAACAGTTGCTAATCACATAACAAGGACTTGGTGACCCAAGTAACATTTTCTTCAATAAAACCAAACTTCTTAAACATATCCAAATAAGCCCCATTAGCTCCAAAATCCTCCACACCAATCACCCAACCTTGTCCTCCCACGTGCTCCCTCCAACCCAATCTTTTTTTCATTTGGATAGGAGAGTTACATGGCTCTTGACCTTACTTTGCTATGAAATGTCAAAACTAGTATACAGTGTAGAGTAAATTAGACAAGGAGAACTCATCCAAATTTTATGTATTAACCAGTTGTTACCAATTACAAGTTAGAACTTGTTGGTGCAAACACAAGAAAAATGGATAAATAAATACAAGAGAAACTAAAATAAAATAATAATTAATTTTAGATAATATTTATTTGGGAGAAAATACACAACACTTTAGATTATGGCATGAACCTCACTCTCTTTAAGAAGATTCAAGTTCTCGGTTGGTTAAGCTTCGTAACAAGTATAGACTTTCTCTAATTTGTCTCTCCCAAAATACAACAATCCAACAAATATCGTATGACTAATCTATTAATGCATTACTTGTTGATACCCATTTTGTTATCTTATTAGCACAAACACACCGAATAATGAGATCACTAGAACGAAAAATAAATAAAACCCATATTCATATACAATATCAAATCTTATTCATTACAATACATATTTCAAGAGTACTTTTGATGACCACAAGAGAATCTAGAAAATTAATATATAGTTTGGGAAGGGGTACATATTCATTTATTTATTTTTTTGATAGGGCATATTCATTTAAGCAAAACAAACAGGCATTTATTTTTAATGTAATGTACCTTTACCTAAGGCATTTATTTTTTCAACGGTTGAACGAGGATCTTGGCTGTTTTTAGAATTGTGAATTGATTTGCAAACATCTGTGCAGGCATTTTTACATGCCTGAAGAGTTGACCATTGATTCTGTTTCAAGCACTGATGCAAGCAAGTCTGGACGCAACTTTTTAAATCTTGAGTCTCGCCTGCAAATGCCATCACAACCAGCATGGAGGAGATGATAAGGAACATGGAAATGGCTTTCTTGGTGTCCATATCTTATATTGGTATCTTTTTCAAGAAGAAAATGTTATTGGAAAGAATGAAGAAATTTATGGTGCTTTTGGATAATATATGAAGGGCATACAGTACATTGCAGCAGTTAAGCAACAGAGAAATATATAAAGTTGCTCCTTGTGTGTTGAGGAGGTTGGAACAATGCGTGTTGGTCAATTAAGACTCTAAATAAAGATCATCTGGAGTATGTGGTAAAACAAAAGGATTTTGAATTGGTCATGAATGTGATTTAGCTATTTCTGATTGATGTTTTCTAAATACAGTTTTCAAAAAAGTTTATTCTATCTTCATTGTTCATGATAAGATTTTGATAATGGCTGACAGGATTTTGATAATGGCTGAGAGTAACAATGGGCACAGATTTGTTCAAACTTTTCTATTTGAATTAAGGAGTTTATCTTCATCACAAAAAAAAATTCTCATACTTTAAATTTGAAACTTATCATTATATAAAAAATAAAAATAAAAAGGTATATGAGCTTTACCTTATCATTATCCAAAAAAAAAAAAAAAAAAGTAGTCTACATATTCTACACGTTTCTTTTGTAAATGTCTTTTTTTTTTTTTTTTAATCTCAAAAGTAGAAACAATCTCCTAAATATTTTTTTATTTAATATTTTAAAAACTGTTCTTTAAAGTAGGAGCCAAACACGTATAATGTAAAAATTATTATTTGAAAACTAGTTTCAATTTCAATTTTCTAAAAATTGTTTTCATATTGTTTTGAAAACAAAAACAAAAGTCCTCCACCCAAACAGACTTCAAAGATTTAAAATTTTTTTTATGGATTTGTCAAATCTAGATCCTTGACTCTTTTTTTTTTTTTTTTTTGAGAAGCAGATCCTTAACTTTTTTAAACATCTAAACAAAGTATTTAAATTTTATTCACCCAAATCCAAATCTACATACCCAGATTCTATCATCTAAATGCACCATTAGGAGATTTTATTTGCATTTAACTTGCTGTTGATTCTGTTTTGACTTCCTTTGATCTTTGCCTGATCTTTGTTGCTATTCTGAGATTAATAAACAGAGTTGTGGAAAATGATTTTGAAACAATCAAAATTTGATGGAAATTAGTAGCCTAAAAATCTAGAAATCATGAATACTTCCTTATATAATCTTGGAGGATAAACATTGACATCATAGATAATTTACAAAATAATTTGGACAAATACAGTGAGTCTTTCTGTATCATGTTTCTTTCTCTTAATTTAATGTGAAACTACTTAGGAACCTAGTCATTCTTATATGAAGGTAATTAAGTCCAAAAATAAAGGGGCTAAAAACTGATGTACACAACATGTAAGTCCAAAGTTGGCTTAAAATTTTGAATTAAAATTGTACATACAATGTAAATAGATAAACTCCCAATATTGGTCTCGCCAACTCATTTGGGAGGGAGATCCGACTGCACCCAAATTGTTTTGTAGCAAAGAGGTCTTTTTCACAGTTACCATTTGTTGAATTACCATTGGATATTAATTCATGAGTAGTGCCTCACATTAAATAATAAACTAGTAAGTTTCTCTTGCGATGCACGGATACTGTTGTAATATAAGAATTAGTGATTAATACATAACATAGTTAAACCCAAAATTATTGGCATACACTTTTGGGTTAAGTGATGCCCATATTACTTAATTGTCACTTCCTTCTAAATAAAATTTTAAAAAATGATCATTTGGGGCATTCCCAATACGTCATCTCCCCAGCTTGCAATATCAGAGCCTATAATGGTGTGTGGGAGACAAGGTTTCTTTTGCAGTTGGAACGATGATGAATGCGTATACTTGGAGTCTACACAAGTATGCATAGTATTATTATATAAGCTCATAATGTCTACACAAAGATGATCTTGGAAAAAGGCTCAATAAAGGGGCATTGTCAATGGTGCTAAATAAAAAAGAACGATATATGGATTTCATAGACTTGGTAGTGTGAGATTTCCATGGATAAGCATGCAGGATCAACACGTGATTCTTATGGATAAGATATAAAAGACCCATGGATGACACATTGATGAAGAAAGAAGCCTATAAAACAAAGAAAAACTAGTAGGACTTGTTCATAGCTTACAAAGTAGTCTTTAAGCCACAAAGAGGCAATAACTCACACATGAATGGGAGATTGTTGAGTATACATTTGTAAATAAAGTCACATGTTAAATAATAATGGCAAGAATGAATAGTCAATATATAACATAGTTAGGCCTAAATTCATTGACTTGAGCATTTGGGTCAAGTGTTCCTATATGTTATTAACTACTCAATTGGAGTCTCCCCAATGCATTATCTCTTTAATACCATTTGTGGATTCTAATTCGTTTAATTCGTAAAGTTTCTTGTTGTTGAATAATACACCAAAATTTGATTCCAATCTCTACCAAAACCAATTGGCGTATCAACTTGATGATAAAGGAAAAAATTAATATCATGTATGGTATTAATTAAAAAAAAAAAAAAAAAAAAACCAACAACAACAGTTGCTAATCACATAACAAGGACTAAAGGAAAAAATTAATATCATGTATGGTATTAATTAAAAAAAAAAAAAAAAAAAAACCAACAACAACAGTTGCTAATCACATAACAAGGACTTAGTGACCCTAGTAACATTTTCTTCAGTAAAACCAAACTTCTTAAACGTATCCAAATAAGCCCCACTAGCTCCAAAATCCTCCACTCCAATCACCCAACCTTGTCCGCCCACGTACTCCCTCCAACCCATTGGTGAGCCAGCCTCAACACTAACTCGCTTTGAAACTCTTGGTGGCAAGACATACTCCTTTGGCTGTTGATCAAAGAGCCGCCAACACACTAGTGAAACCACCCTCACTCTCCTCCCTTCTTTCCTTAACATCTTGGCACTCCCTTCACAAAGGCATAGCTCGGATCCAGTACCAATCAACATTATTTCTGGCAAATCATTCCCAGAATTATCACTCACTATGACTTTCAACTCCACTTGCTGATGTTCCTTCCAAGTGTGCTGCCACTTTTTGCCTTGATAGTGCAATAAGACTAGGAACATCCCGGTTTGCAACAGCCATTTTGTAAGCTCCAGCAGTCTCGTTGCCATCAGCAGGCCTGAAAACTAGAAGCCGTGGCACAGCTCGGAGGCCAGCAAGTTGTTCCACTGGCTGGTGAGTTGGGCCATCTTCCCCAAGACCAATTGAGTCATGTGTCATGATATAGATGACTCCGGCTTTGCTTAAAGCAGAGAGTCGGATTGAATTTTTCATGTAGTCAGAAAATATAAGGAAAGTGGCTGCAAATGGTATGAGACCGCTTCCATGCAATGCAAGACCATTAGAAATTCCGGCCATTGAGTGCTCACGAACTCCATACCTGATGTTGCGGCCCCATGGGGAGTTGGGCTGGCTGAAGTCTTCGAAATTGTGGAGATAAGCTTTGTTAGATGTTGCAAGGTCTGCACTTCCACCGATTAGTCCTGGAAGCACCTTGGCAAGCTGGTTTAAGCACTTCTCTGAGTGGCCACGAGCAGCATCTACTGGTTCTGATGCAAACGAGTCCAAATCTTCTATCCCACTTTTCCTATTCCACTATATACTCCACCAATAAATACTTGTCATGTGTTCACCTAATTAATTAAATACTATCATTATTGACTTATTAATACTACAGTTATTAATTGATAGTAGTATTTAATTAATTAGGTGAACACGTGGCAAGTATTTATTGGTGGAGTATAGAGTAGAGCAAGAAAAGTGGGACAGAAGATTTGGACTCGATGCAGACCATTTCTGTGAGACCATAACAATAACAGGCTTGTAAATTCACACAATTATGCTATAATAAATCTTTTTGAGGTGGAATATACTTAAAGAAGCAGGAACATTCAAGAAATAGTTAAGTTAATATCAATTTAATCATTATTTTAACACTTCCTCTCGCACGCACTCTCCTCAATAAGTGGAGCCAATATGTGGAATTTTTAAATGGAATATAGAATAGAGATAGCATTTTAATTTAGGATCACATAATTTGATAATATGATAAATTATCAATTATACCAAAAGTTTAAATTTTTAGGAAAGTGTGAATTTAATAACATAACCATTATTTTAACAAATGATCAATGTCTAACGTACTCTATCTCAAAGATACCAAGTGATTTCTCTCATTTGAAGTTGTGTGAAAAAAATTACCGGCAATGAACTTTCCCAGCCAGGAAGTAGACCTCCATTGAGGAGAATTTTAAATTCTACAGACTCTTCTGGATATTTACTTTGGTAGTAGTTAAGCTTAGAGTACCACTCCTCCTCCAGTCTTTCTCCATGGTCTGTTTGAATTTGCATCTCCCTGCAACAAAGTAATAAGGAAACTTATATAATAGATTTCTTCCCCTTGTGGTGGAAATTAAATTGCTCTAAAGCATTATATATAAGTTCAAAAACCCAAACCTATACACCATAGGAAGGACATGGAATGGCCCACGATCACTCCAATTAACTTTTTGTCTCATTTTTTTGGTATCATCTTCGTCGAAGGTACCATGATGAGCTTTCGATGTTCCTTCCTTCCCAGACAATTTTCCTATTAGTGTCTTCACCTGGAGAGAGGAAAAAAGAAAAGGAAAATAAATTATCAAACGAGTTGAATAGAAAAAATTAGCATTAAGAGGTTCAATGTCAAAGCATGCTACAATAATCTGTTACTACTTAAATATATATAGTTTGTGTTGAGTTAGCAGAAGCTCTAACTTTAGATTATTGAACAAATAACTAAACAAGAAAACTTTTATTTAAAAACTTAACTCTTTGAATTACAACACTTTACAAATACTAATACTTGACTCTAATACACTGACACTAATGCACTGCAAACACAACACATACTCACCAAATACACTTGCACACACCTCATTTCTAGACACCTACACACACTAGCTATTGACTCTATTTCACTCTACACACTTGCTACCTATGGCACGCACTTCACCTCTTCACCCATCTCTCACTTGGTGCTTTATGACACTCATCACTTCACTTCACACACCTCTCTCTAGTCTCACATGTCTCACACACAATACTTCACATACCACCACATCTATTTATACTAGGTGTATGTTGGTTAGGAAACCAACTTGAAGCTTCTAGCTTCTTCTTTTTAAATACTTTATTTACCAAGCTTCTAGACTATTCTATAAACATGTGGCTGAGTTTTAGTTCTAGATAGAAGTCTCTAGAGAACTAAAGAGAGACATCTTATAGAGAAACCCGGAATGCAAGAGAATGTTCTAGAGAATGTGTGAGTTTTTAAACACAATATAAAAAATTATTTATAATGTCATTAATTTAACATCATTCACATTCATTATCATGACAGTTTATAAAAAATATTCATTATTATAACAGTTTATAAATATTTTTTAGTAAATTAATAGTAACTATAATAATTTTCAATCAAGAATTCTCTTGAATATTAGTACAACTTTTCAATAGTTAAAATCAGCAAATGCTCTGTAGTGTGCAGCTTTCCTTTCGTTCGGGACTTACTACAGTTGTACTATACACTATACAGACTAGTCAATTAAGAAACATGGGGTGCCCATCTTGTAATAGGAATTGAGGTGGCATGGGCCACATTGTATAAAATATGGCAACATAAACACATGCTACGAAGACCAATCTTATTGCCATAAGAGGGAGATCATATTTCTTAAACAATATATGCCATCCTTTTAGCTCTCATCTTTCTTTTCGATTTTTTCCTTAGGAAAAAGAATCTTCAAATCTATGTCTGTTGTTGTTGTTGTTGTTGTTGTTGTTGAGAAGATAATGAAAAAAATTGGCTATGACTTGGAAGATCATATCTAAAACTACCAGATTTTGAACATCATGTATGAGAGAGACCCACCAACCCCGACCGTACCATCACCTTCTCTCTTTTTCTTTTCTGACTTTGGCTCTGGATGCAAAGTAGGTAGTGATGCAGACCATTTCTGTGAGACCATAACAATAACAGGCTTGTAAATTCACACAATTATGCTATAATAAATCTTTTTGAGGTGGAATATACTTAAAGAAGCAGGAACATTCAAGAAATAGTTAAGTTAATATCAATTTAATCATTATTTTAACACTTCCTCTCGCACGCACTCTCCTCAATAAGTGGAGCCAATATGTGGAATTTTTAAATGGAATATAGAATAGAGATAGCATTTTAATTTAGGATCACATAATTTGATAGTATGATAAATTATCAATTATACCAAAAGTTTAAATTTTTAGGAAAGTGTGAATTTAATAACATAACCATTATTTTAACAAATGATCAATGTCTAACGTACTCTATCTCAAAGATACCAAGTGATTTCTCTCATTTGAAGTTGTGTGAAAAAAATTACCGGCAATGAACTCTCCCAGCCAGGAAGTAGACCTCCATTGAGGAGAATTTTAAATTCTACAGACTCTTCTGGATATTTACTTTGGTAGTAGTTAAGCTTAGAGTACCACTCCTCCTCCAGTCTTTCTCCATGGTCTGTTTGAATTTGCATCTCCCTGCAACAAAGTAATAAGGAAACTTATATAATAGATTTCTTCCCCTTGTGGTGGAAATTAAATTGCTCTAAAGCATTATATATAAGTTCAAAAACCCAAACCTATACACCATAGGAAGGACATGGAATGGCCCACGATCACTCCAATTAACTTTTTGTCTCATTTTTTTGGTATCATCTTCGTCGAAGGTACCATGATGAGCTTTCGATGTTCCTTCCTTCCCAGACAATTTTCCTATTAGTGTCTTCACCTGGAGAGAGGAAAAAAGAAAAGGAAAATAAATTATCAAACGAGTTGAATAGAAAAAATTAGCAGTAAGAGGTTCAATGTCAAAGCATGCTACAATAATCTGTTACTACTTAAATATATATAGTTTGTGTTGAGTTAGCGGAAGCTTTAACTTTAGATTATTGAACAAATAACTAAACAAGAGAACTTTTATTTAAAAACTTAACTCTTTGAATTACAACACTTTACAAGCACTAATGCTTGACTCCAATACACTGACACTAATGCACTGCAAACACAGCACATACTCACCAAATCCACTTGCACACACACCTCATTTCTAGACACCTACACACACTAGCTATTGACTCTATTTCACTCTACACACTTGCTACCTATGGCACACACTTCACCTCTTCACCCATCTCTCACTTGGTGCTTTATGACACTCATCACTTCACTTCACACACCTCTCTCTAGTCTCACATGTCTCACACACAATACTTCACATACCACCACATCTATTTATAATAGGTGTATGTTGGTTAGGAAACCAACTTGAAGCTTCTAGCTTCTTCTTTTTAAATACTTTATTTACCAAGCTTCTAGACTATTCTATAAACATGTGGCTGAGTTTTAGTTCTAGATAGAAGTCTCTAGAGAACTAAAGAGAGACATCTCATAAAGAAACCCGGAATGCAAGAGAATGTTCTAGAGAATGTGTGAGACGTTCTAAGAGTTTCAAGAAGTTTTTAGAAGTCTCTAGAGATAAGAGAGTTAGTGTTGATTTTTAACAGTTTGTTCAATTCACAAAATATTGCAAAACTTTATCCATTTAGTGAGTAAATTTAAAATTATGAGAATAATCAGTAAGTTTATGATGCCAAGATGAAGTAACAAAATTCTTCTCTACTAGATTACAGACCCTGATGAAAGTCGGTTTCTCATTTTCACTGAAAGCAGAACAGAGGGCATCCTTGAATGAATTCATATTACTGTGTATGTTCTCCACAGTGATTGTATTCCAACCAAGAGCCTTGAATCGAGTAGATATATCTTCAGAAAATGCTAAGGTTGTCGGTCCATCAATGGTATTATGATTATCATCATATATTAGTGTAAGCTTGTTAAGCTTCCAATGAGCAGCCAAGGATGCAGCTTCATGAGATATGCCTTCCATGGCACAACCATCACCCATGATGCAATATCTGCATTGACAAATCAATAGATTCTCAAAGACAACATATCATGCTATTTCAAATTTTTTTGTCCGAGTTAAAAGGAACTAATTTTTATACTTACGTCCGATGGTCAACAAGAATAGCATCAGGTTTGTTGAATCTTGCTGCTAAGTGAGCTTCTGCTAAGGCTAGACCGACTGCATTCGCTACACCTTGTCCAAGAGGGCCTATTATCAAGAACAGTTTTTTTTTTTTTTTTTTTTTTTTTTTTTTTTTTGNCATCGCTAATAATATCACTGAAGGTATTTAAAGCATCAGTGACGACACTAAAGACCAAAATCTCCCAGAACAAAATTAATTAAAACAAGAGGAACATTTTTTTTCACAAACTTAAATGTATAATACTAAAATGTAACATTTCAAAAAATATGGAGCATATTGAAACATGAGGCAAATGTTGAGGACAAAACGTATAATTAAAAAAAAAAAAAAAAAACACTATATATCAATTTTTCTTAATTGTTAATTGATTTGAAAACAAGGCTATTCCAAATCAACATTTTACCTATTTAGGTAAAATAAACTTAAATGGTAAAGAACCACTTTCATATAGAACCAAAAGCTATAATATAAAAATTATATCCCTGCACTTTTCTCTTCTCAAAATAAGTGCATGGAAAAGTGAATAAATCAAATAAGCTTAAATGGTTAAGAATCATTTTCATATAGAACCAAAAGCTATAACATAAAAGTTATATCCCTGCACTTTCTCTTCTCAAGATAAATGAAAAAGTGAATTCTCGTGGATTATGGCTTCCTCTATTTTAGGATTTTGGTTGAAGTAGAGCCAACTCAACATCTTTCTCTTTGGCATGCACAGCACGTATAGACCAATGCGACGCCCAACACAGCTTCAGAGTTCAGACACAACATCGCACCTTTGACCCTAACATTCGCCACATGCATGTAACTTAGTTAGCTTTCTCAGTTCAGCTTATTCAACAGACCTGTCGACAAAAGCTAACTCCTCTCTCTCAGTTCAGCTTCTACCTCTAGCAATCACCACCCTCTTTCTCATCTCCAACAAGCTTCACCTCTCTTTCTCTCTCTCTCTAACACGCACAAAAACAAAGAGAAACTAACCAATTCTCCTCCATGACTCTCTCTTCACTTCTCTTTCACCCATCTCTTCCTCTCCTTCCCACCAAATTTACTACCCAAAGTAATAATAACAACAAAATCAATACACTCCCAACTCGGTTCAAACCATATAGTTGCCTCAAATCCAACCATTCTAGCATAAACAAAATCCCACACCCTCTCTTGCCTTGAAGAGCTCAAACAAGCTTCCCATCCAAACTATCAAACCAAAACAATGACACAGAGCTAGACGACGAATCATTTCAGGAATTGGTTGATAAGCGATGCGTGGACAATGTGAAGAATAAGCTTTTGTCGACAGGTCTGTTGAATAAGCTGAACTGAGAAAGCTAACTAAGTTACATGCATGTGGCGAATGTTAGGGTCAAAGGTGCGATGTTGTGTCTGAACTCTGAAGCTGTGTTGGGCGTCGCATTGGTCTATACGTGCTGTGCATGCCAAAGAGAAAGATGTTGAGTTGGCTCTACTTCAACCAAAATCCTAAAATAGAGGAAGCCATAATCCACGAGAATTCACTTTTTCATTTATCTTGAGAAGAGAAAGTGCAGGGATATAACTTTTATGTTATAGCTTTTGGTTCTATATGAAAATGATTCTTAACCATTTAAGCTTATTTGATTTATTCACTTTTCCATGCACTTATTTTGAGAAGAGAAAAGTGCAGGGATATAATTTTTATATTATAGCTTTTGGTTCTATATGAAAGTGGTTCTTTACCATTTAAGTTTATTTTACCTAAATAGGTAAAATGTTGATTTGGAATAGCCTTGTTTTCAAATCAATTAACAATTAAGAAAAATTGATATATAGTGTTTTTTTTTTTTTTTTTTAATTATACGTTTTGTCCTCAACATTTGCCTCATGTTTCAATATGCTCCATATTTTTTGAAATGTTACATTTTAGTATTATACATTTAAGTTTGTGAAAAAAAATGTTCCTCTTGTTTTAATTAATTTTGTTCTGGGAGATTTTGGTCTTTAGTGTCGTCACTGATGCTTTAAATACCTTCAGTGATATTATTAGCGATGACATTTGTTAACTGTCGTAGAATATAAATCTAACCGACGACCAACTGTTTCTTGAAAGTTGGGTGGGTTCAATTTCAACTAGTGCATCAATCAATAATGAACTTGAGAACCCTACACCACCCAATATGATCAGGTCGAGTGACTAGTTTACTTCATGCCAAGTGTAATTAGTCTATGATCACCTCTAGCACCATGTACACGTAAAATTTTAAAAAAAATTTTAAGAAAAAAAAAAAAACCATGAAATGTAAAGAATACTAATTCGATTAGTGCACATTTTGTAATTACAGCTTTTATATAGTAAATTATTTTCTTGTCTTTGTTATTGACATTCCATTTTGGTGTATTCAAAACTGCAAATTGTTTGTACAGAACTTGGTAGATACAATTACAAAAAAGAGAAAGGTAATTGATTTTGAGAGTGCAAAGATTGTTGCCTTTTTTGGCTTTGCATTCAACAGGTAAAATCAAAATTAAGAAGAGAGATGATAGGACCTTAATTTATAAAAAAAAAAAAAAAAATGATGATAGGAAATATTGTATAAATTTTACTATATAGTATTTACAAATTAATATGCCAGTTTTTAAACACAATATAAAAAATTATTTATAATGTCATTAATTTAACATCATTCACATTCATTATCCTGACAGTTTATAAAAAATATTCATTATTATAACAGTTTATAAATATTTTTTAGTAAATTAATAGTAACTATAATAATTTTCAATCAAGAATTCTCTTGAATATTAGTACAACTTTTCAATAGTTAAAATCAGCAAATGCTCTGTAGTGTGCAGCTTTCCTTTCGTTCGGGACTTACTACAGTTGTACTATACACTATACAGACTAGTCAATTAAGAAACATGGGGTGCCCATCTTGTAATAGGAATTGAGGTGGCATGGGCCACATTGTATAAAATATGGCAACATAAACACATGCTACTCACTTCACCTCTTCACCCATCTCTCACTTGGTGCTTTATGACACTCATCACTTCACTTCACACACCTCTCTCTAGTCTCACATGTCTCACACACAATACTTCACATACCACCACATCTATTTATACTAGGTGTATGTTGGTTAGGAAACCAACTTGAAGCTTCTAGCTTCTTCTTTTTAAATACTTTATTTACCAAGCTTCTAGACTATTCTATAAACATGTGGCTGAGTTTTAGTTCTAGATAGAAGTCTCTAGAGAACTAAAGAGAGACATCTTATAGAGAAACCCGGAATGCAAGAGAATGTTCTAGAGAATGTGTGAGTTTTTAAACACAATATAAAAAATTATTTATAATGTCATTAATTTAACATCATTCACATTCATTATCATGACAGTTTATAAAAAATATTCATTATTATAACAGTTTATAAATATTTTTTAGTAAATTAATAGTAACTATAATAATTTTCAATCAAGAATTCTCTTGAATATTAGTACAACTTTTCAATAGTTAAAATCAGCAAATGCTCTGTAGTGTGCAGCTTTCCTTTCGTTCGGGACTTACTACAGTTGTACTATACACTATACAGACTAGTCAATTAAGAAACATGGGGTGCCCATCTTGTAATAGGAATTGAGGTGGCATGGGCCACATTGTATAAAATATGGCAACATAAACACATGCTACGAAGACCAATCTTATTGCCATAAGAGGGAGATCATATTTCTTAAACAATATATGCCATCCTTTTAGCTCTCATCTTTCTTTTCGATTTTTTCCTTAGGAAAAAGAATCTTCAAATCTATGTCTGTTGTTGTTGTTATTGAGAAGATAATGAAAAAAATTGGCTATGACTTGGAAGATCATATCTAAAACTACCAGATTTTGAACATCATGTATGAGAGAGACCCACCAACCCCGACCGTACCATCACCTTCTCTCTTTTTCTTTTCTGACTTTGGCTCTGGATGCAAAGTAGGTAGGGAGACTGAGTGATAGAGATAAAATCCATGTTTGCAAAATCAATCTGCCATACAGAATTCTGTGTGCTCATTGCTCAATCCAGGTAGCCTCCATGTTCAGCAAAGGAATCAGTCCAATACTTAGATAATTCCAGAACCACATGCGGCATTTTAACATTAAACATATATCAAACTTAGGACATTTTGATTTTGATATCATGATAAATTACCGATTTTTCTAAAAGTTTAAATTGATTGGAAATTATGAAATATGAAACTTAATTGAAGAATGCTGAGGAGAACATTTTAACTTGATTTTAATTAAGGCTATTATTCATTAAATCTTTCATTCATAGTTGCAATGATTAGGTTAGAGTAAAATTCTATTTCTAAAAACAAATCTTACCTCCTACTCATAACTGTTTTGTTAACTAATTCACCAGTGATATTTTATACACTGTCTAGCTATGATTTTCACTTGGTTATGTTGGAACTTTAAGGGCAGTAAATAATCGAAAAGATATAAGGGTACAATATGGCAAGAGAACATCTTGTCATCTTGTAGAGCAAAGAAAATATTGTGTAATAGATTATCAGGTTTATAAATGATTTCCAAAAGTTATTTCTCATATTTCTCCTCAAGGATAATTATTATTAAGGCTAGAGAAGTTAGTGTCATTTGTTAATGTTAAAACATTGTATAAATTTCCGTAAAAATTGTGTATCACAGTTTTGAATAACATCATGTACTATTATAGTTTTGTAAGGCATGGTTAGGCAATTGTATTAGCCCTTAGATGTGTTTACGTTAGAGCTACCATATTTGTATTGTATTTCCTATATACACCCCTTTGTAACACACAGAATTGAATAGTAAAGATATTGATGTTTAAGGGATTTATTGTTGCATACATAGGCGGTCAAGGTTGAACCTAATATTCTATAATTTCTCATCAAGTGATTCAAGTCTTTGTTTCTTATTAATTTTTTGTTAACAATTAAAAATGAGATTATTATATAATTATTATCATTTACCAAGACAGTGTTACTCGCAGAGGCTGTTGAAAGCAATATAATACTCTAGTTTCCACTCTACGCCCAAATCTGTGCACAGTTTGCTACATTGATGAACAAGGCATAATAACCACAACTTCATGGCCCACGACATGGATCAAGCATTGGCATGCAGTACTACTCTCAAGACTATCCCACTAGTTCAAATGCCATTGACAATGAAATTAATGGAAATATCAACATGATAGTATAGATATGAATTCATTTTTATTACTCCTTGATTTTACAAATGCCCCAGCAGTGTATCGGGTAATAACTTAAACATCCAATACTCTTTTCTCTTTCTCTCTCTTAAAAGCAACTAGAGCAAAATGCTGTTTACCATTGTGGAAATATCCAAGAGAAACAATCAATGAATTCAAACAAGTGTACAGAAATTGCAACTTGTATATTGATGATATGTGATGAATGTCGTTGAGCTTTTCTGCCTAGCCTAGCCTAGCCTAGCCCTAACCCTAGCCCTAGCCCTAGTCCATTTATATCCTTCTTTTATTTCCTTTTCTATCACTGTTTCCCCGTGGGGCACAACTTTCACGTAATTAAGTCCCAATCTAGCCTACTTTTTAGATTTATATATGCAATGGAACGTGCACTTTAGTTCATTTTTTGCGTCAGGTTGCAATAATATATATTCATATGGATGAATACTATAATATATTATAAACAAAAATCAATGAACAACATCATGCACCTATATCTATATGTCTCTTTCATGTCCTTGCCTGCTTGATCTTGAGCTGCTCATTTTAACCATTCGATGGATTCAAAAGCATAGCTAATTTACATCCTCCATATCGAAGAAGATAAAATCCCACTTGCATGCAGCTATATATGCCAACGTTGTGCTTCCACGCTTCCCCATTCTCTCTCTCTCAAAAACACACACACAGACATGAAGATAAGGTTCCTCAAAGCATGCTTTCGTAAAGTGAGCACCAGTTTTATGAAGTACCCAATTTGGGAAAACATTGGTAGTTGGGATATATGGTCCTGCCTGCATAAAGAGGACTCCATCCCTAATGATGTCCCAAAAGGTCACCTAGTAATTTATGTTGGTGAAGATTGCAAGAGATTTGTCATCAAAATAACCTTACTCGAGCACCCTCTTTTCATGGCATTGCTTGATCATGCTGAGGAAGTGTTTGAATTTGCTACAGGTTCAAAACTCTGCATTCCTTGCAATGAGAACATTTTCCTTGACATTCTTCACTGCGCTGGCTTTCAACAAGTTCATGAATTTTCACCTTGCTTTTGAGGTCTATTTTCCACATGGTGTCAGCACAATCATGTTCAGCAAGGAGTTTAGAATGAGAAACGGTAGAATTGAATTTGTTGCAAACTGGTTTAACAAATAATTTGTCTCTTTCATTTTATTTTTTTTCTAAGTATTACATGTACAACATAATAATATGGCTAAGCTTGCCCCTAAAAAAAACAAGGAAAAAGGGGGTCAAAGGATAATGCTAATTCATCCTGTTTAAACCAATGTTTGAGTTTGCAGGCATGTCATGTCAGTGAACTGAACACACTACTGAGGGAAGCCCCTAATATGCCCACCTTGTCATAAATTCCAAATATTTCAGTTCATCCTACCCATTCTGCTAAATTCTGACCAGTATAGTGATTGATTTCGGTCGTAACCAAAACATTAACTATTTCTTCTCTTGGTCTTTTATTACTTATTAATATATGAAAATTGAGTTTGATGTTTGTTTTGATAATATTGCCATGAGAAATTTGAGCAATTATTTTATTTTATTTTTTGAGAGAACAGCCAAGGCTTTATATTAATAGGACAGAAAACTCCTGTCAATTATTACAAGATTGTTTGCATCGCAATGAATGTCTTCGATCCAAATTTGAGGATTAAACGATTTCTTGGCTAATTTGGCAAGCTTATCTGCTATAGCATTTCCACTACATTTCACATGGGAAAAGGAAGCAACTCTCGAGGCTAGAGCTCAAGCCTCATCATTGATTCATCATAAATTATGATATTACAATTTAATCCTATTCGACTAAGTTATTCATTCATCCTTGTAATGTAATCCTTCTCCACAAAAAAATGAATAAAAAATAAAAAATAAAAAAATATCGTTGTCATGTAATGAGATATTATAAACCTCTTTATTACGTAGTAATAATGACGTTAAATGTGCATAATTTGGTTTTGAATTGAGATATGTATTTTTTGGTAAATAAAAAAAGCTCAGGAGGTTGAATTGATGATAATTTAATATAATATAAAAGTATGTGATGAATAGTGAGGCATGTTTATTTTGTGTTATATATATAAAAGTGTGTGGATTTATATATTATAAAATTAGCAGTTACTCAAAAAGATACGTCGAAATAGACTGATATAAAAAAAATAAAAATAAAAATTCATTCTAATGGACAAACTATGGCCATCATTAGAATGGAATTAACAATTTTAGAAAAAAATTTGAACTAGGATGCACTTTGGATTTTTTTCCCCCCTCAACAAACAAAAGAAGAAGTCATAACCCCACAAATCCTACGTCCATTGTGGATCAAATTCTAGAACTCTTAAAGAAAAAGAAGAAGCATCATTAGGCTGCAAAACTGTAAGTGGATAAATAAACATTAACTCATTTGAAAAACCAATCAAATGCCTATGATTTTTTAGGGAGACCCTCTCTTGATAAGTACTCAACTACAATATGTTGGTTCTAAGAGCATTCGCAGCAGTGTAGCTATAATGCTATATTGCTAAAATTTAGCTCCACAGACATAAAAATCACGCTGCAGCAGTGGAGGCAAAAATTTTAGCTAATTTGCTACAGTGCACATCTATCTTTAGATGTGCACTGTAGCTCACAGGTAAAAAAAATAAAAAATAAATATTAATAAAACATTTCCTACTCTCTCTCTCTCTCTCTCTCTCTCTCTTTGCGCATGCCGCAAGAAGAGATTGTTTTGACTTTCTCTAATCTCTGTCTAAATCTCCCATGGAAGTAGGTGATCAGCCTGAATCTCCCTCATCGCCGATCTGTTCCGCTGACCCAGCTCGCCGACCCACCCCAAGCCCCATCGCCCAATCTTTGCCTCTCTCTCTCTCTCTCTCTCTCTTAGTTACTCTCACCTCTCTCTCACAACATCTCTAACCCAAGCCTCCGCCGGCCTCAACATCACCGGCCCAAGCCTTCGCCGGCCTCAACGTCTCCAACCCAAGTCTCTTCTCACTTCTCTCTCTTGCCAATCTGTGATTGAGGTTTTTATTTATTTTTATTTTTTATGTATTTTCATATGGGTTTGGTGGCTGTGGTAGTGGTGATTGATTTTGGCTATGGTAGTGGTGGTGGATGATTTTGGCTTTGGCAGTGGATTTTGTGTATTTTGGCTTTGGTAGTAGCTTGTTCCTTGGTTTTGTTTTTGTTTTTTTTTTTCTATGTTGTGTTGTGACTGCCAAAGTAAAGTGGTGGTTGTGGCCGGTGGTGGTGGTTGTGGGGGTGTGGTTGTGGTTGTGGTTGTGGCTGTGGTTGATGGTAGAGGTGGTTGTGGTTAGTGCTGAAGATGTTTTTGTGGGTAGTATGATATATTATTTTATTGTGTTGAAAGTTAAAATAGATTCACTGTTGCAGCATATGTGTAGGTAAAATAGATAAAGTGACTTTTTAGGTAACTAAATAGCTAAAATTTTAGATTCACTGCTGCAAATGCTCTAATAGAACAAAAACAGCATTTTTGGTTACATATTATGGGACAACTAACATATCCACCCAATTTTATGTTGTGTTTAGGATGGATTTTGGGTCAATAACCAGCATACCATTTTATGTGGCATATTTTTCTTCCCACCACACAATTTTCAAGGATTTTAATCCCCATAAGAATATATATATATATATATATATGGGATGATGGAGAAGCTTATTCATTTGTAAACCCATAAATTGGTTTTCTAGTTGTCCAATCTCCTTTTCATTATTTGAGGAGGTTCTACTGAAACTACTAAAGGCTATGTGGATATCTAAAACTTTAAGCTGAGGGGATTTTGAAAAGGTGACTTGTTCCTTTTTCTTAAGCTCCTTAAGCTTTTGCTCAACAATATCTAAGGCTGTTAAGTCTTTGGTTTTGTCTAGGACAACAAGTTGGGGATCTTTGCTTGTTGAAGTAGTAACTGATGAAAGGGTGATAGGTTCCTTCTTCACGAGTTCTTCAAGCTTTTGGATGACTATTTCTAAGATTGTTTTATCCTTAGGATAACTAAGACTGGTTTGCCTAGTTGTGGGAAGCTTAACTAAAGGCTTTTCTAGGGTTTGGATAGGTTTATTAGGGTTTCCTGGCTGGAGGATAACCTTGTTCTCTATCCTATCTTTGATCCTATCAAGCTGTTTTCCTATAACATCTTAACACTAGTTGGTATAGTTGTTCTGCTCTATCAGTTTCTTGACTATTTTTTCCTCATTTGTGGGACACTTGAAAGGAGAGGCAACTACATCACTTCCACAGTGTTTGAAGGTTATGGCTTCCTAGAGTGGATGATTGGATCTAACAACGTCCTTGATGTCATTATCCTTGATCTAGTTGGTTTTGGTGATGACACAAGACTTTTTGTGCCACTCAAAATGATTCTCAAAGTATTCAAAGAAAGGGACATTGGTGGATATTTCTTTCATGAATTCTTTCCATTTTTCCAAAACTTCTTTCTTTTGTTCTCTAGTGTGGTTGGCTCTATAGGCTACTCTTTTGAGTCTGTTTTTCTCTAAATCAAACTCTTTGCCTAAGGCTACAAGGTCAGGGGTGAACTCTTTCCTGATAACCATGAGCTGGCGATCAATTTCAGGTTCTTGCTAAAAAGGATCTTCCATATATGTGCCTGATGGGGATGAGATTTTTTTTATTGTTGTTGTCTTCTTCCTGATCAACAACTGAGTCTTGTCGGGCTATGTAGCAAGGGGTGCTAACTTGGGATCTGGTCTGGACTCCTTGGAGCTCTAGTCCTAAATCTCTTTCTAGATTTTGGAAAGGTGCTAGAGGTCTGGATGAGCTACAATGGGATGCAGGTCTATCTCGAAGAAAGATAGGGGACTGCCTACTGGGTTGGTGTAGATCTACTAGGGATCTAAACCTAGATTCATCAAATGGTAAGGGTGAATCTAAAGGTAGTCTAAACCTAAACTAGTCAAAACTAAGTCTAATCGTATCGTCAGCTAGTTGCTGGATAAAGTCTAAGTCTGGATTCTGGGCTGGGTTTTGGATCTAGAGAGAATAATTCTCATTCTCTAGAGTCCAATTTGAAGGGAATGTGACATCAGACCATTTCGGGGTTCTGGGTACCGGAACTTTGGATCTAACATCTTTGGTTTGGATGAAAGTGGTTTCTCCCATTTTTCTCTTGTCAATTGCTTGAACATTTAAGTTCATTCTCATGCACTTATAATACACTTTGTATATCAAGGCTATTTGTTGGACACCTTGCAACATAAGGGTTCCGTGGGTCTTGATATTAAAGATGAGGGTTTTCATGATATACGGGTCATGAAGTCCTACTGTAAAGTTGGCGAAATAGTCAAAATGGATTGGTCTACAACCAAGACTGGTTTCAATGGTTCCTAAGAGGTTGTCATTAAACCTAATATGACGGGTGTCTCTAAGGGCCATTAGAATTGAACAATTCAACCCTTCTCTAATCAAAGGTTTAACTCCGACCTGGACTAAACCTATATGGATGAAATTGTGTCCTTCTTTCCTATGCGCTAACAGGGCTAAAGAGGGTAACAAGTAGCACATCTCGTACTCCTTGTTGATACTGTAAACTTGCTTTATAGTTTTAATATGGTAATTTGTCTTGAAAGCCTTTTTCAACCATGAAGATTTATAGATCTGGTTGGTGGGTACTTTGGGGATATTCCAATCTCCTAGTTTTAGATCTACATCTGATAACTCATAAGACTCTGAATTGAGAATTCCATCATCTTGAGGGACCTTAGGGAGGGATGATCTAATGTTGGTAGAAGAGTTACTTTTAAACAATTTATTCATTGTTCTGAATTATAAGCCTAGTTAAAACAATCACAACCTAATTACCTTTAACTTCAAACTTCTGGATCTAACCTTAGATCTGAAACAAGGTGTTCTACAAGACAGTCACCTAATCTCGTGCAAACTACAACCTCTTGTTGCCACAATCCTTTTCCCTGAGGGACCACCCTAAAATGCCTAACACACAACTAAAACGGGCTAACCAACACAGTCTGGGAGGATACTGGGACTAACTGGGTTGACAAACATAACAGATTTGGTCTTACATGTCTCAACAGTACACATCTGCAACAAATTATGGGGATAAACACAAAAACAAGAAGAAGCAGATAACTGGGATATAACTGATCAACATGAACAAATAATCACAAAATGATAAACAGATAGATAAAGAAGGGAGGCTCAGCCTACCACCAAAAGAAATTACTGATGGAAGAGTTATCAGAAAATATATATAAAACAAAATATATGAACTTGGAGATATATTCATGAAAATAATCTTAATGCGGAAAATAATGGATAACTATGGCAGTTTTACTAGCCAACTTGATTGAAAATAAAATGTAACTTACAACAACTATTATCGGCCAAACTTGGCTTTGATACCAAAATGTAAGTTACAAGCAATTGAAAGGCCGACTAAGGACATAGGGGTACGGGTACAAAAGTACAGGTTACAAGTGTGAAGACTAACTATGGTGTTATAGTTGTAAACTGGAATGTAAACTGGGGCTGCTATCTGATTACAAGATTATTGGTTATAATGAGAAGGGAACTCTGAGGTAGTGTCTAAACTGGACCTGCTTCAAAATGGAACATGAGCTGCCTTATATAAACTGGAGGGAGCCTTGGATTCCTCCGAAGATTGCTGAAAATCCGAAAGGTGAAATGCTTTTACTGGGGTGAAAAACTTTTCCACCGAAAGCAAACAGTGCTTCTGGATTAATGTGTCGGGTACCGTTCATAAATGGTAACTGTTACTGTTCATGAATAGTGTCTTGTCTCGCTACTTTTCTGGGGGTATTGTTCACCAATAGTGACTGGAGCTATGGATGAATAGTAGCCTGTTCTGAAAACTGTTCTGAATAGTGACTAGTGCTATCTAGAATATTTTAGTCGCTATCCAAATTGTAACCATCATAGGGAGCCTGAGAATCCTGGAAGGGGTCAATTGGATTGCGGTTGACCAAGGCTTCTAAAGAGGCAAGAGAAACCTTTTCTTCTGACTCTAATTTCTCTAACTGAATGAGCAATTGCTGGGCAAGATCTTTTAATTCTTTACTAGATTTTCCGACGATCTAGACGGAGTCTAGGCTAAACTGAGACCTTGTATTGTAAGCAATAGCTTTCTGAACTGGAGGAGGGAAGTCTTTATGAATCTGACTGATGACTTGCTTAATTCTGAAACTATCCCACCATTTTACTAAGAATTCCCTATCTAATAAGTTGGAATTGATTGAATAATTCCATATGCTAATCTAGTGGATCCTATACATGACCGTCATATGCAGAATTGCTGGAAACTGGGAGCCATGACTTGAAGTTTGGAGTCTGGAGCCAAAATACCTAAGGGCATCCTGTAAAGGTTTTGGGAAAATCTGAGGGACTAAACCAAAACATTTCCCACCACTTTAGGAACCATGAAGGTATCGGACTGGAGAACTTATTATCAAACATTAAGAACCATGAATGATCAAAGTTCTTGTTTTGGTAGAAGAGAACTTTTTCAAAGGCGTCCATGTAGTCATAATAACTGTAATGGAAATCTGAACCTGTGAGGGATCTGACATTTGTGAGGGTTTTGAGTAAGGAGGGGTGTTGTCCCCAGGCTTTGCAGCTGACAAAACCTGTGATGATAAATTTATGGTAGAGGACTTCTACTGGGTCCCTTTTGTTCATAATGTTTTCTATATGGGCAGACTTTTCCTAGATGAAGATGCTCTTATAGAACTTGATATTTTTCTTTGGGTGTTTCGGAAGGAAGTGCCATATTGGGGCAAAACATCCATGGCTAAAGCCCAAGATTTGTTATATGAACTAAGTGTGGTTCAATATAAGAGATGTGCTGGACAAAAGGTTTCTTAACATAAGAAGACCTTCTTTTTTTGGATGAGAGGGAAGAAGAAGGCTTTTGGGGAACTATGGGGGCCAAAAGGTGCTTCTACTGTGTATGGGGTGATTGACTTAGGAGGTGGTGTAACTAAGGTTGAACTGTAAATGTGTTGACCATGGGGTGACCTTTTGTAATTTGGTTTGGGGATAGTGGAAACCAAATAACGATTGGCAATGGTTGATGGTGGCACAAGTACGGGGTTTTTAGTTTGATTGGGGGAAAAAGGAACCAATGTGCCAAGGTTCTTTGCTTGAATAATTCCGCTAGTGGTTGGTTGTTTAGGCAACTTTGGGGGTTGGTGTTGTATGAGTCTTTTCCTGGACATCTTGGTTTGGACTCTGCAAAAATTCACGGGTGAGGAAATTAGGGATACTGTTTTGAGTTTCTTCTATGAATTCAATGTCAAAGTCAAAAACTGAAAGGATGGCTTGCCATCGTGTAAAAATCTATTTTGATGCAATGTTTTGAACATATTTTTCTAAAACATGTTTTGTAGATTTACAATCAATCGTTATTAAAAACTTTTGGTTCAAAAGATCACTTTGAAATTTTTAAATGCATAGTACTATAGATAATATTTCCTTTTTTATAGTATTGTAATTAATCTGAGTGGAAGTCCAAATTCCTGAATGGAAACAGACAATCTGTTCTGAGAGAATGGGACTAACACGCTAAAGGAGAATTCCACCATAACCAATGTTAGAGGCATCAATCTGGACAATTTTGAAGGAATTGTCTAAGGGAATTCCTAAGCAATGGAGTGTCTTGACATATTTTTTGATTTCTTGGACAACTGCTGTGTGGGTTGGAGTCCAAGGAGGAGGATTAGCACGAAGTCTGTCAAAAAGGGGTTTGCATTGCTGCTTGAGATTTTGATAGAAATCAGCTATGTAGTTGAGAGATCCTAGAAATCTCTGAAGTTGGGTTTTATCTAGGATTTCATCTGGAAACTTATCAGCAAACTAGATAGCTCTATCTATGGGTTTGATGACTCCATGATGAATATCAAAGCCTAAGAATCGAACTTTAGTTTTGAAAAGTTTGATTTTTGGGGCTGAAACAACAAGACCATTGAGCTTGATAGTATGGAGAAATGCTCTCAGGTGCTTCCATTAATGTTGTTCCAGTGATTCTGAAAAAATGAGTACATCATCGATGTACACAATAGTATGACTGGAGAATGGATTGAAGATCTCATTCATGATATTTTGGGATTCAGAATGTGCATTTTTTAGACCAAAAGGCATTACATTCCATTCGTAATGGCCAAAGGGTGTGGTAAAGGCTGTTTTGTACCTACCAGACTCTTTGATTTATATTTGCCAAAAACCACTCTTTATGTCAAACTTACTGAAAACAACTGCTCTGTTAAGCCTATTGACTAAGTCTTTTTTGTTGGGAATTGGATACCTTATCCATTCTAAGACTTTGTTAAGGGGCTTGTAATTGATGACTAATCTAGGGACACCTCTTTCAATCTTAGCGTTTTTTTGGACATAAAAGGCTGGGCAAGACCATGGGGACCTAGATTTCCTGATGATTCTCTTTTTAAGGATATCCTCAATTTCAGCTCTACAGGTATCCATAAGTTCCTGATTCATTTGGATGGGTCGAGCTTTGGTTGGAATGTCCTTTTCTTGGAAATCTTTGACATATGGGGGAGCAACTTTGTGTCTTTTCCTATGCCAAAAGGCTGTGGGAAGATCAAAGCAAACTTCCTGCTTAAGTTTTTCTTTAAACTTCTTGATCTCTGTTTGGATGTTTTTACAAGTTAGCTATTCCTCAACTCTCTTGTATCTTAAATCATCTTGAAGATAGTTAAGATGATGGGTTTTGGCATGAATCAGGTTAAGGGTCTTGGAGACTGCTAATCTCTCTAGGTTTAAAGCTCCTAAGAAACTTAAACTGAACTGGCTAGCCAAAAGGATGGGTAGTGATTCCTTCACTATCCGTGATGAAAGGATACAACAGACACATGAATGGGTTTCCTAAAATCACCCTATTTGTCATATTCTTAACAAGGACAAATGTGGTTTTGAAGCATGTGTTGTCCTAACACACATGAGCTTTTGGGATTTTGAATTCAATCTGCATTTTTCCTCCACTTGTAGAAGTTAACATTTCTTTGGTCTTTCTGAAGTATTTAGAGGGAATGATTCATTCTTGAATGCAGTTAAGATCAGGGCCTGAATCTATTAAGGCTATGACCTCAAATTCAAAATCTTTGTTGATGACAATCCTAACCTTGGAATGTCATTTCTGGAAGTTAATCCTACTGATAGTATCTAAGAACTTCTCACTGGATTGTTCTTGGGCCATATCTGCAGTAGGGTTAACTGTTTCATCATCTTCATCATTAGAAGGGTTCTGAAATGAGGGACCTTCCTCATTACCTTGATGAGAAGTGTTTTCCAAATGTTTAACTTTTTGATCAAAGAAATTGTGATCAACCCTAAGAATGGTTAGTTCTTGCTTAAGGGTTCTAACCTCAGACTTGGTTTCCTTGATTTCTCTTTGAAGGTTGTTGACTGTAACTTCCTTCTTGGATTTGGTAAACCTATTGTAGATTTTCTCCAAATCAACTTAGGGTTCCTGAATCCTTGGTTCAGGTTTACTGGTTTCCCTAACTAAGGTTTTCCTGAAATCACTAAGCCTTTGAGCTTTAATGACTGGGTCTTTGATATGTTCTATGAGATCTAAAATGAGTTCTTCTTGCTTAGAAAGAACATTGATAGTCTTGTTCCTACAACAACTATCTTTGCATAGCATGGGTTCATCCGGGCCACTAAAGGAGCTAGAGGAGGCTCTAAAGGATTCTGAGGATGACCAATATATTTGGTGGATCTCTCGGTCGCTAGAACTATTAGAAGACTCACTTTCTAAGCGATTAAGTTCTAAGAGCTTAAAGATCTTATCTTTACTGGTTTGGTCACTGACAAGGGTGTTGATAAGGGATTTGGCTTTAGCCTTACACTCTTTTCTGAAATGACCTCTCTTTCCACAGTTGAAGCATTTTCCTGATGCTTTCGGGATAGGTTTTCCTGTGGACTTGGATTTTCTTTCTTATAGAAATCATCGTGACTGTACTTCTGTTTTCTATAGTACTTGAATGATGTTTTCTTCTTGTGGAATTTCTCAGAGGATTCTTTGCCTTTATATTTGGATTTTCTCTTAAGGGCTATTGAGGGTAAGTCACACTATGTACAGAAGTTTCCTACTTCGTACCTGGCTTTGCCCTTGTTGGCTTTGCTCTGGATCTTCAAATCTTTGCACATCTTCATTCCTTCACTTCGAATGGTGCTAGAGATATCTCCATAGGTTAGGTTATCATAATTTATGACACCTAAAGGGCTACAAAGGGTTTCTTTGACCTTTTCGCCAAAAAGTGTGGGTAAGCCATTGATGAACTTCTCTTTCCAAAATGGAGAGTTACAATCACTTCTATGCATGACTCTGGTGGTGAACACATCTTCATACCACTTGAAGTCTCTAAGGGTTTTACATCTAAGATTACTCAACTGGTCGTAAATCCTAGATGTAATGTTGCTAGGTTTTCCTACGAAATGTTTCATGATCATATAGATCAAGGTGTTGACTCCGTCAGGAATACCTCTACCTATGCTTTCGTCAAAGATGGGGGTTCCTTCCTCATCTTTTTGGATTGCATACTTGATGTCTTCTCTAGACTCTTCTATTAGGCAGTTGTTCCACCATTGCAGAAGTTTTCTTGTGAATCCCAAAGCTATGAGCTCTATGACCTCTGTGTGGGGACATCCTTCATTTAGGTAGTTATTGGCTACCATGGTCATGTGATGGATCTTGTTTAGAATTTCCTATTTTGACAAACCATCTATGTTCCATTCATAGAGTTTACCAGAAGATTCTAAGAATTGGTTGCTAATATCATTCTCACACTGCACACACTAGAATGTAATACCCAAGGGACCTAAAAGACCTCTTTTATCACCAATGATAACAATCTAGAGAGATGTAAAATGCTTTTTTTTTTTCTTTTTCTTTTTCTTTTTGATATTGAGATTTAAATTGTTAAAGTCAATGGAACTACAGTGATGTGATATAACTAATACCATTAGTGTCACGTGTATTTATATTTAAAACATTTTCTGAAAATAGTTTTGAATGTTTGATACTATCATATACTGAAGTTGATCAACAGAAAACCCAATTTCCCTTCTTTTCGACAGCGTGTTTTCCACATTGAACAATTCAATCCTACCATATTTCTTTCCCCATTGCAGTGATTCTATGATGATATATAGGACTTACAAGTCTTCCATCAATCCATCATAAACCTACCATAGGCAAGACTGTTTTCAACTAGAATTCTGACCAAAATATGATTCACCAATAAAATTATAGTATTTTAGGCATGACATAAATACTCTTTAGCCACGTACGGTAGGTCGAGGGCACAACATAAAGTTCCATGGCATCAACTTGG
Organism: Quercus suber; assembly: GCF_002906115.3. NCBI lineage: Eukaryota > Viridiplantae > Streptophyta > Magnoliopsida > Fagales > Fagaceae > Quercus > Quercus suber. Next base: position 195,070 of record NW_027069592.1, on the reverse strand, counting down.
TTTCCAAACAGTGCAAAATGACCTGAATATGAAAAATGAATCAAAATCGACTCAACTAGGCTTGATTCACTATGGACTACGCAATTTATCTTCCAACCTGTCAGCCTCTCGGTTTATTAAGAGAGTGATTCTAAGACCTGCATTGAGGCCGTCAAGTATGGAGCAAAGAAGTCACCTTGGAGGCTTATTAATTTTGTAGAGTCTGTCAGGCATGTAACTGAATCTAGTGTTGGGATATCCTTTAACTGGGTTCACAGGGAAGCTAACAATTCTGCTCATGTATTCGCCAAGTGGTCTCTTAGCATTTCGGTACATGGTAGTTTTAATCTGGGTTTTAGTCCAAGTTTTGTTGATTTAATCTTGGAGGAAGCTGCCCAGGCATTTTTGTAATCTTTGTTCTTCAATAAATTATTTTTATTCAGCAAAATAATAATAATAATAATGAGAATGATATATGTTCTAGTAAACTTCCATAGATAACCTCAACCAAGTTGTAGATGATATCGCATACAAATTTCATGTTTAAAATAAAATAAACTCCTTTACCAGATATATGGGTTAAGGAGTTTATAAATGCAGTCTGTCACAAAAACAACTGCAAAAGAAAATTAACTCTACCACAAATGCCAAGGAAACGGTGCAGCGTCGTGTAACAAATGAGCTTAACTGAAATCAGGCTTTTCTGGATAAGTGCAGCCCAACCTTTCAAATGAGCTTAACTGAAATCAGGCTTTTCTGGATAAGTGCAGCCTGACCTTTGGATTATAACATTTGCTGCATAGCAACCAGCTCTCACACAATCTTCAATGGGCTTCTCCTGAACCAGCTGTGACAAAAATCCTCCAACAAATGCATCCCCTGCCACAAAAAGAGAATTTTATGTAGACAAGACCATAAAGAAGACTAAAACTCAACAGGTTCTCTTCTATAGTGTTAATCCTTCATTTGTCCCAAAGCAATATTTGATTATCAATGTAACAGAGTTTACTGCATTGACAGCAAGAGTACATCACGTTTTAAACTTTCTTTTTTTGGTACAACACTGATAAAATTTTATATTAATTTATAGAAGCTGACATTAAATGGGCAGATTCTGTATTGTAGGACACTGCTCACCCAAATCAGATTTTCAAACACCAAATGAAACCTGAACCCAGAAGAGGACTCAGACTACCCATCACTTAACCAATTACTACCTTAAGAAATTTTAAATATATCATCAACGAATTGATCTTCAAACAACTTAAACCCGCAATCATTATTTTTGCCTATGCTCTTTTCCAAGCACCACCTTTACAGCTTCCCACAAAAGGAAATAAAGAGGCAGAAAATCATAATGCCAACTAACATCAACTATTTTGAATTTAAAAAAAAAAAATGTTTGTCGTATAAACAATTAGGGTCAAAGAAAGTGGTAAGAAATCAAATACCTGCTCCATTGGTATCAACCAGCTTCTCCTTGGGTAACAGGACTACAGGAAATAGTTTTACCTTACCATCCTCAGCAACTACAACAGGATCTGCACCTTGAGTAATAACAGTAATCCTCTTGTGCGTTCCTGATGCCTTGGGCAACTGGGAAATCCTTACAGCAATCTCCTCAACGTTCTCGGTCTGATTAGAAAAAGTACAAGAATAAGGTAACTTGCAGGGGGAGAATATAAGTGAAGTTCTCAGCTTTGCAACCCAAACAGAGAGCGATAATTACCTGCCAGCCATGAACCTTGGAGAAGGTTCTTGCCTCTGTCTCATTTCCAAAAACATAGTCCACATAACTGCAACCAAAAAGCATGTCAGTGTCTACATAAGTGACATCATGAATGGGGCAGGGGGAAGTGCAAGACTTACGGCAAAGCTTGCTCCTGCACATCCTTAAAAAACTCACAGATGAATGGAGCAGAAAGGTTCATCGCAAAGACCTGCAAATGTAGAGGTGGTCACTAGAGCAAATGTGCAAAATGGACAAAACTTATACACAATACCTTAGGTGTTGTTTATTAGGTTCCCCTCTTAAGATTCTGCTATGTGGCTACTCAACTTAAAAAATACACTTCCATCTATGAGAAAAAAGCCACATGGCAGAATCTTAAGAGAGGAATGTAAGAAATAGCACCTAAGTATTGTACTTAAGTCTTGCTCGTGCAAAATCTAATTACAAGAAACAAATATCTAACTACATTAGTGATACCTTGTTGTTGGCAGCTGCATGTGCAGCAACAAGTTGAATTGATTCAGGGGACACAGTGAGGAAAAACCCAGCAATATAGATGTATTTTGCCTTTTCCACTGTACAAACAGAGGATTTTATTAACTTGACATTGACATGGCTTAATACTAGCAAAAGATTTGAAAACTTAAAAGACAAGGAAGCATAGTACCTAGTGACCAATTTTCTGGTTGCTTCAAGTGGTCAGATTTGTAACAATTTGCAGCTGACAAGTTAGCAATAAGTGACCTGCACATGTATATTCATTAATAACAAATAGATGACAATTGGATGCCTTTTGATTTTAACATTCTATGGCAGATTTGAGCATAATAATGGGAGCCATGAGTTGGAAACTTTGGGGGTAGGACATGGGCCAATCATGTAGACTATATCCTGGCATATGCATTATCTAAATATAATTACAAACTATTTTCTTCATTTATGCAAGTGAAAGCACCAAAAATAATCTCTCCAAGAAACACAACCTACCAAACTCATCCAATCCAACATGTAAATGATTATGAAACTGAGCAATCAAAACAATCCCTATAGAACTGAGCTTGAAAAAGAGATTACGCGCAGACATGACATAGAACTGACCTCTCACCACCAACCACACAAACAGCACATGTTCCAGTTGGTGTAGATTCATCCTCGTAATAATGAACCTGATTACAATTTTGATAATCGTCTTAACATGAGGAAGAAAGTGAAGATGTAGCAGGGAGGGGTAAGTCTAAGATGAAGATAAACTCACATTAACACCCGCTGATTTTGAATTTTTTTTCATCTCCTCTCCAAACTTGTCCTTTCCAATGGAGCCAATGTAACCAGTTGCACCAGGAATTTGGAGCATCCACTGGGAGAGACAAAAAAAGAAAGGAGGTTAGGGAGAACCTATCAATTCTATTTCATAAAAATTTAGATAAAAAAAAAAATGAATAATTTTATCTTAGAAATATGAAAGCAGACCTGGGCAACTTTGATTGAATTCTGTGTAGCACCTAAAGTGACACAATATGTGGAACTTGTTACTCATTACAAGACAGATAATAATAAAATTAAAAATAGGTATCTTTCATAAAGACATATTAGCAACAGTATCATTAGGCATTCATGTCAAAGAAATAAACACATTACCTCCAGCAATGTACTCCACATTCTGCTTAGATGCCAATTCATCATACCTTTAGTGAGGAAAAAAAAAAAAAACTCAGCATAATGCAGTGTTTAATCTAGTAGCAAATCCAGAAAAAAATTAACGTATCAAAGAAATTTAAATAATATGCATTGAAAACAATGAAAATAACTCCATGTAAAATAGCACTCCTTTTTTAAGAAAAAATTTATCAAGAAAAAAAATATTTACGAATTAGTACTCAAACATCAGGGACAAAACAGGGCAGAGCAGATTCTAATTTTTATAAAATGTGACCAAGATAAGTAAATCAAAGACAAATCTAGTAACAGAAAAAGAAAAAGAGAGAAACTTACATGGGCAAATGCTTGTCCTCCGCAAGAATAGCATTGTTCAACTTGATGTCGTATCTGTTAACAAATAAATCAATCGAATGTTCCAATGACAAAATAGAACCACAATAGATATCATTTTCATATACAAGCAAAACATTGATTAAAACAAAAGTGCTCAACAAAAATGCCAAAATCTACAATTTCATTTGCTGAACTTGGTTAGTTAGCTTTGAAGAATATAAGCTTAAAAACGCATACATAAATTATTTTTTAAATACATTTAACCTCCAAACAAGCCATTCAAGCATACAATCTTCAAAAAAAATGACTTGTAGATCAGGAGTGATATTTTAGTGCTCAATGCAGATCTTGCCTCCTTCTGAAGAGATTCTCACACAGTACAACTAAAATGACCGCCCAATATATCTTATATCATGCCTGGTCATCTAGACACATTACCTTTTTATAAGATTGCAACAGACTAAAAATCTTTTCTTTTTCATTTCCTTTTGAAAATTAATTATATTTAAGATCACAAAGAAGAGATGTAATTCTTGAACACAGGTCATATACAAATGGGACACACAAAAAGAAAACAACCTGCAAACAAAATAGGATAAAAATATGAAGGTTAAGAAAAACCATTCATATGTCTATATATGGAAAATTGGCTCATATTTAAATTGGTACAACACAACCATTTGATCATTGGTCCTCCAATCAAGAGGGAATGACAAAATGACAAAAAGGGTTAGAAAAGCATCTCAGCTATAGTGGAAGGACACAATTCCAAAAGATCTCCATGAAAGCGCATTGATATACTACTTCAAGGCACACTTTTAACAAATCATTTTGAATAACTCTTCTCCTCAATCATCAATTATGTAAATTTTTTAAAAATAATACTAATAATTAATGCCTGATAAAATGCAACATCACCATCTAGCATCTCATATGAAATTTACTTCAAAGCAAGTTATATGCACTATTCACTAAAGGAAGATATCAACAAACAGATCCTTGCTTGGGAACTCATTATAGTGAAACATATTCTATTACCAGTCAGCTTTCAAAATGGGAAAAGGATCTTCTCCATTTGAATGAATTCATATAATGGTTTTGATTAAACATTACAAATCTAAAGGTATATCCCATGTCACATCATTTAAAAAAAAAAAAAGTATAAAATTTTTAAAATTTTAAATGAAGTGGTACAATGTACACTGTCAATTCCAGGAAATAAAATCTTAGCGTGATTCTTATTAGGTTGATTTTCAATTAATTTCATATTTGGGGAACTAATATAATGACAATCAGTATCATCCACATTATTGGGCAACCCAACAAACCAAATCACATTTAGCATCAAAGAAAATGTATAGATCTATCACTGCAACCAAATCCAGAAAAAGGGTATTCAGATCTATGCCACCCCACCCCATAAACCTACATATACCAATAAAAATAGATGTGCAAGCAATACATGAGATTCACCAGAATACTACAAGCAAACAAACAATTACCCATTAACAAGCAAAGATAGTACACCAAAACACTGTTAACATTCCAAACATCAATATATGTCATAAAGGTTTCATTTTTATCAAACATTCCAGCTCTTTTTTTTTTCTGGGCAACCAAACAGAGAGTGTAGAGAAAAACAAGATAAAAGAGACTCACTTTTTCAAGAACTGCTCGTCCACCACAGCTGAGATGTCAAGAAGGGGGTTCCCCATACCCAACAGGATTCCCTCGTACTCCATTGAACAAGATTTGAGATTTAATAAGAAAAGACAGAGAGAGATGTGAATGATAGATAGTATGAGATTGAAAAATGAAAGGAGCTATTAAGGTTAGGTTTTGAGTTGGGTATATATAGTAAACTTCTATACTGTAAAGAAGTTTGGAGGTGAGATGTCACCCAAGTCACCAACCCCCACCGCCACCGGACTCTTTCACAGTCTTTTCTTACATTACATGTGTACTTTGGAGTTTGTAATTTGATTCTCTCGAAAAAAAAAAAAAAGCTCAATTGTTGTTTTTTATTTATTTATTGAAAGATAGAAAACTCAAAATTTTATATTAAAAGATAAAAAAATTATCATAAATGGATATTATAGATTTAAATATTTTATATTTATATATATATTTTTAAAAACATTAGTAAAGAAAAGGGGGCATTCTATGAAAGAATGTCGTATGTCTGCATTCTTTTTATAATCATTAATATTTTACTAATTAAAAAAAAAAGTTTGATTCCCATTAAAAAAAAAATTGATAACACTACAGTGTTTTTTTTTTCATTTTCCAATAGAGGTAGAAGATTTAACAGGGATAAGGTAGTATACACTTAACAAATTTTAACTTAAAAAGATAAATAAAAAATATTTCGGCAAAAAAAAAAGATAAATAAAAAATAAACTTCAAGGTGAGTGAGATGTCAAAAAAATACAAAGTCACCAACCCCACCAACTGCGATGACGCCATCTTTTGTATGCCTTAGCTCGAAGTTGTTGACTTGTTGCTCCTCTTCGAAGTTCCATCTTATTTAGTACACTATTTTATAACTAAGTACACTAGTTTATAATTAGAATATGTAATGTGTTAATAGATGCTTTTAAAACAATTATTAATAAACTATAATAAAAAAAGTTTTGACATTATTTTTATGAAAAATATAAAAAGTTATTAATAATATTTATTATTTTATTATCCTCTTAATAAAATGTTTCTAAAAATAGTTCATAAAACTCGGTCTTAGCATCAAAGTACAAAAAAAAACCCATTGCCTAGTCTTACAATTGTGCTACAATACCATCCTAAAATTTAGGATGCTACTGTAACTCACTTGCAAAATTAAAATAATGTTTTTTTATTCATTCACCGCAAAAGCATCTTCCTCTTTCTCTTTCTCCCTAACTTACCACAAAACTAAAATGCTATTTTTTTTATTGTTTTGGGTTATATATTTTATTATATAGATATATTATTTAAATTTGTTATATAATAATATAAAAGTTGGAATGTTAGGTGTGTTGTAAAATGGTATAGTATAATAGATAGAGGAGCTTTTAAGATGATAAAATGGGATATTTTGTGCAAACCGGATGTTAACGCTCTTTGATATACAATGTACAGTAGTTTATAGCTCTTTGGTATACAACTTAGTACTCTTTTTTAGTACACTTAGTTTATAACTCTTTGATATACAATATATAGAACTATTTAAAAGTGAGATGCTTGAAAGTCAATCTTAGGATACACGAAATTGGCCAGTAAATTGATCTATTGAGACCTACTCATTATCAGATTTCCTTAATCATTAGTGAAATTTTTTAAGTGAGATTCAATTTCAGATTCTGAGTAGTTGCAAATTTCATCCCAATTGAAGATAGACAATTTTTTTTTTTTTCCAAGCCGTGAATGTTGACTTACGGGTATGAACAGTGCAATACAGTACATCTACAGTGCACCTACAGTGACATTTTCAGTAACTTTGTAGCAACTTTTCAGAAATGGGTCCCACAAATCTCACTTTTCATCAATTTTTTTATTAAAAATGGGTCCCACGGTACTATTTACACATTTAAAAATTATTTTGTTACAGTATTTTTCAGTTTTCAGTTTTCAGTTTTCAGTTTTCAGCTGTACCCAAACAGGCCCTTAGTACTCTTTTTTAGTACACTTAGTTTATAACTCTTTGATATACAATATATAGAACTATTTAAAAGTGAGATGCTTGAAAGTCAATCTTAGGATACACGAAATTGGCCAGTAAATTGATCTATTGAGACCTACTCATTGTCAGATTTCCTTAATCATTAGTGAAATTTTTTAAGTGAGATTCAATTTCAGATTCTGAGTAGTTGCAAATTTCATCCCAATTGAAGATAGACAATGATGTGAGTGACAAAACATTGAAATGGTGAAGTTGATCTTAAATGGGTCAAAAAGTTACCTTGCTAAGAAGTGGGTTTCTAACCACCAGTCTGATTTACAGGAAATTGTCTTGTAGGAGTTTCTCCTGGTCACTACATCTAATATTAGCATACTATTGTTATTATATTTAATAAGGTTTGCAGAACCAATAATATTGTGGGCTACTACTGTAGGCAATTAACCTGAAATTTCCAAACCTATGAGAAACAAAAAATAGAGAAAACACACGCCATAGAAAAAACAATCACATGCATAAAACAATATTTATGTGGTTCGGCAATTTGCCTACGTCCACGGAGTTACAGGGATTTCATTATTATCAAGGAAAAATACAAAGTGTTGCAATACAATTTTTTTTCACTCTCAAAACGGCAACAACAAAAAACCCTAATCACAAAAATTGCATTTTCTATATCCTACGCACAGGATTCCGATTCACAATGGACTACAAAATAGGCCAAAAAAATTTTCCCGAAGGCAACGCCCTCGAACCCCAAGAGGCTTGTCCATGAGCGCTACGACTTGAGCTTGTCAACCCAAGCCTCCACTCCATGGACTAAGTCTCAGAAAATCTCCTATTAAAAACCACACAACATTATCCGGGTCGGGTCAGGTCATCTATTGGATCAAAACACAACTAGGCTCCACAAAACCCAACAACTACAAGAATTTTGGATATGTGTAAATGGACCTAGGAGACTTGAAAAGCTTGAAGACATTAGACATGGAAGGGTATTAAAAATTTATTCCAAGTAGTGGAATACAAATATGATCATTAATTCAATAATATACAAACTCAATTTTCCAAACGGTTTCCTCTTGTACCAATTAGGCAATTACATAAAGTAGAAACCATAGGTTACAACAAAAAGTGATAATGCTACTTTATTATTCTAATATTGTAATATGATGCAAGTGTTCTTCTCTTTCATTTGAATTAAGTGATATTTATAAAAGGATTCTTCTCTTTGAATTGGACTTTTATGTGGTTCAAAAATACCTTTAAACTTTACGTTTAACAAGAAAAAAACTGGAAGACAACCTAGTAAAAATATATCTCAAACTCTACTTAAAATGCCTACAAAATAGAACACTCTCCTACTACTCTATGTTTTCAAAAAAAAAATTAAAGAAAAATTATGATACTAAACTAAAAAAATAAAAAAATAAATAAAATTTCATTGCACTGCATGTGATGAAGCTAGTTTCAATTAAGTGATCTTAAGTATGAAAATGTCATAAATAATAGTCAATATGCTAAAAAGTAGTCAAAACTTTATTTTCAGAAAAGTAAAGCCATTGCATTTCATCTATCACAATCAGGTAAAAGTAAAACTGGTGAAAAGTAACAAATCCTTGATTTACCCAAAATACAAATGTACAAGTAGTTTTCTGAACAACAAGAAGTTAGAACAAACAACTAGACCAACACAAATAGCTAACCCCCTAAAGAGCAACAAGATACCACTGTGAAGCCTTTTTCAATCACATGATACTGTGTGTGATAAACAAGATTAGGAAACCCATATAAGGACTGGACACACACTGTCAAATTAAACTAGCAGCGTCATACATGACTGCTATGGGACTAATTATTTTATTTGAATACTTCCACATAAATTTTCACTTGTATCGTGTATTATGTCACACATTAATATTAGAAAAACACACAAAAAAGAAAGGTAAGGTCATGGGTTCAAAACCCACTAGGTGCATGCATAAATTTATCAATCAAAAAACGAAAGCACAAACGAAAAAAGGGAAAGCAAACAATATAAATCTGATGCATTCAACAATACTTTACAACCCGTGTTAGTGTTCCTATAAATTTGATTGGCAGAAATTGATTAATAAATTTTTGGATCTCAAACAACAGTTACAAAGTAACACAGACATACATAATATTTAGTATATTCCTAAATTCTACTATAAATTTACATGCTCCTAAATTCTAGTCTGAATCCACTATAACATTATATAGTTGAAAGAACTCTTTCTATCCTAATTGAAAATTAAAGTGCTGATAGTGGTTGAAAATTATATTGTTGACATCCTCTATTCTTACTAGCATGTAACTCATGCAAATGCATAAATGCATTTAAAATTAAACACAATTTTTATTATAAAAATATATATAATTAGTCAAATTATTTATAAAAAAAAAAAATAGCATGTAACACATGCATATGTATGGATACATTTAAACTTAAACACAATTTCTATCATGAAAATATAAATAATTAGTCAATTCTTTTTTTAAGTAAACTTAATTAGTCATATATTACAATTCTTACCAAAGTTTAATACTATTTATGATCATTTTTTTTTCTAATTTTTAATAAGATAGAATGTGTGGTGATCTTTGTTGTTTGATGATTTGTATTGAGTGTATGTGATTAGTTTTTATTTTATAGTTCATTAATATTAGATTCTTATTATTTTGCACTTAGTAACTTACTTAGCACAAATATTAAAAAACTTAAATGGATAATTATGATGTGATCCTTACATAAATTTAATTTGGATTCTAATTGAATTTTCTCTGAGCATTACCTTTATATATATATATATATATTAGATTCTTAGTATTTTGCACTCATTAACTCATTTGGCACAAAAATTAAAAGACTTAAGTGAGTAATTATGGTATGCTCCCTACATAAATTTAGATACATGACGCAAAATTAGATTCTAATTTCAAATTCTAATTGAATTTTCTCTAAGCTTTACCTATATATATATATATATATATATATTTAATTTATATATATATACTAGTCGCTAACCCGTGCGATGCACGGGAAAGGTATTGAGTACAATATAAGATTTAATTTTGGTTTATTTTACTATAACACCAAAATTGAATTTCTAAAATAAAATCATGTATCTAAAACATATGCTAACAGCTATACATTTCAAACATTTATTAAACTATATTATTATTATTATTATTATTATATCAACACCATCTAAAAGTGACAACATTGTCTCAACACATATAAACACGATGAATACCTCATCCTTTATTATAAATAATGTGACCTATAGGCTATAGCTGCAATCTATAATGGAAGTCAAGAAGGCTTTGAGTGCAAGGACAAAGATTCAGTGCACAAAGTATAGGATCACCAATTCAAATAAACAAATCCAAAGAAAATTTAGAAAATATAAATTAGATTAAACCAGAAGACATGTAAGTTGCAGGGTTCATATTGAAAATCCCAAAGAGAAATTTTGGGTAGGGTTAATAGACCATGGGCTAAAGCAATACAAGCCCACAGTAGAAGTTTTTTTTTTTTTTTTTGGTTGTGAGAAAGGTTGAATGTTTCAGTAAAGCAGACCATGTAAAATGAATACATCAAGTCATTTTGGTTAGCCCACAGTGAAAAGGTTAACTTAGTAGAACTACTAGGGAAAAAGAAAAAAAGAATCAATGACCAACTAATGAAATGTGAAATGTTGCTGTGAAAAAATAATAAATAAAATGACAAAAACATGTGTAGTTAAGTAGGCTAACGTGTTGCCTAAAGGTGAGTTAAGTGGGGAATAGACTTTGACAAATAGACTCACGTGGGGCTGTTGGGAGAAAGCAGGTAACCAGTAAACTGCCAAAAATATGAGAACACAACAAGTATACAATCATGCATTCATCAAATAAAACCAATACATCAAGTGGACAGGCATGCATCCTTCAAATAAAAGCAATACACACGTAGATAAAACCAGTACCACTACCAAAAACATGAGAAAACAACAAGTGTACAATCATGCATCCATTAGATAAAACCAATAAATGTTGAAAAAAAATTCGAAATTCTCAGAATATTTAACACCTCCTTTGTCGCCTATTTTGTAAGGTTAGCTATCTATTTTCAATAGGAAACAAAACACCTTCTAATGGTGATTACATTATTGTAAGAAAAGTTTAAATAATTTGTAACATAAGTTTCAACAGATTAAAAGACTCTTTGTTTCCTCTTCCTCTTTTGTCGATCTGCAATAGGTGTGAGCTGTACATCACTTGCTTCATTTGCAACATAATAGGTAAGCCTACTTTTAATGTCAACTTATGATTTGGCAAGCCTGGAAATCTTAAGCTATTTAAAAACTCAATAGGGTATAAAATATCTTGATCAACAACATTCAAAGAAGCCTTGCAAATAGAATCTGAACTCAAATATTCATGTTCTACTCCATTTATTGATGAGATAATGTAGTCATTTAATTCCTCTACAACTTCATTTGTAGGTCCAAGAATTTCCCTTTCTTGAATATAACTTGCATCCATGTATTGAGCATCCAAATCAGGGTATGTGCTATTAATAATATCTTCCAGTGGATTTTGTGTAAGTTGGATGATTAGATCATGAGGAAATTAATTGTAATGTTATTGTCACCATCACCTTCTCCTAAATCACCATTACCTATTTTTAAAATCCATTCACTAAAGTCTTGTATAGATGATTCTTGTATTTCACTCATATTGTTCTGCATAAGTCTCGTATTTTGTTGTAGTTTAAAGACATGACAATAATTCCGTAAGTGTGACTAATAAATTGCAGATTGGATAATATCTTCACGTCTTCCCTTTTTCACAATTGGAAGTATTTGCCGAAAATCACCACCTAACACCACAACTTTACCACCAAAAGGTTTTTCCAAATTCTTTGGATCTTCAATTTGCAGTATATCTTGAAGGCTGCGATTAACAACTTCAAAACAATTTCTGTTTGCCATTGGTGCCTCATCCCAAAGTATTATTACTTGTTTTCAAAAGAAGTTCTGTTGTTTGTGTCTTTTGCTTTATTTCACAAGTTGACTCATCATTGACATTAATCGGGATGTGGAATCGTGAGTGTGCTATCCGGCCACCAGGAAGTAATAGAGCAGCAATACCTGAAGAAGCAACTGCAAGAGCAATTTTTCCTTTTGATCTTACAGCAGCCAAAATTGTTCTATAAAGATATGTTTTTCCTGTTCCACCATGACCATAGACGAAAAACATGCCCCCACTTTTAGAAAAAACAGCTTCCATTATAGAATTATAGATAGTTCTTTGTTCATTGTTGAGGCCATATATCAAGATCTCATGTTCTCTTTGCAAACTTCCTATATCATATGACATTTCTTCTTTAATAAGTCTATTTCCTTTATGAATAAAAATATTTACATCTGATTGAGGAATTTAAGGATAGTCTTTCAAAGATTTTCCATATTGTTGGAGGATTTGGTCAATTTCATATAAGTCATAATTTTTCAATTGACTATCAGATAATATCAGATCATGAAAATGGGAGATATGTCTTTGTCTATTAAGTATATCTTCAATAAGAATTTTCCAATTAGAATCTCAAAAAGTTAAAGGATCAGATACTTCACAAAACATGAGTACGGTTACAAATAGTTGGCGTAATTGCTTGCCACTGGCCCAATGTGAAGCTTCAATTATGCATTCATGCCATTCTTTATCATCATCTAGAAGCACAAGTGCATAACATGCATCTTTATAAGTAGGATAAGTAATATTTTTTACAGTCATTATCTTTTTAAAGTTTCTTAGGCCTTTAACAATGTTAAGCAACATTCTCAAGTAAAAGAGCATTATATACTCTTCCAATACATTTTCTACCTTTTCTTTATTTCCATTGCTTAACATTTTGATGCCATACCCATTTTGTAGGAAATTTAGCATAAGTTAACTCACGAGCATCTTCAAAAGCTTCATTAGTTTTCATCTATTCAGTAAATTTTGTGTCTTTGATTCCTGGCCTTTGTAGAATGTTGTCCAAATTTGCATTTTCTGGATATATAATGGGATTTTCATTTTCCAAATGAAAGTTTAATCTTTTAACTTATGGATTTCGAAACTGAATCAGAAATTCAAATATTCTCCAACATGCTTCAGAAGTTGAAATATACCTACAGTCCAAATATGCTTTGGTCTCATCAACAACAATGCTTGGTTGTTGTTCGTCATTATTAGTACCTGGCAGATTTTCTTGTAAAACAATTGTGACTCTATCTGGTCCCTTATTTATGTATGTAAACAAATATTTGATTGATCGAGATCTATTGCACCATTCTACATTCAATTGTGACTGGTACTTTACCAATAAATCTACATTATATGGCACAACATACCGATTATCCAAAGTAATTCTATTTTTTACTATTGTCTTTCCATCATTTCTTCTTCTATAAATGGGGAAACCTTCTTCATTGATAGTTGTTTCTTCATAAAAAAATTTTGGAAAATGTTTTGTACATTTATCATTAACCATACAAGGTGATCTTGGGTTTGCATATCCACATGGCCCATGCATCATAAATTGTTTTACATTTTCATAAGCAATTGGATCTTCATGTGGATCTAATATTTCTGCTGTAATAATACTGTCAATGTTTACTGGGCTTGGGCACTTATCTTTTGGATCCAAGAAAAGAAGAATATGTGCATGCAGAAGTCCTCTTTTCTGAAATTCAATTATGTATATTACTGCAATGACTCTTCCAAAATGGGATTCATGTCTCAAATCACGTAATAATTCATCCAACTTTATTTTAAAAACCCTTGTTACAATATCTGGTCGGTCCTTAACATTCTGGCCTTCTATAAATTCCAAGCACTGAGTGATTTCAGACCATTTTGGATTGCAAGTAAATGTCACAAACAGAGCTGGATATCCCACCTTCCTACATATAGCCATTGCATCTTGATAGTTATGAGCCATTTATCTTAGGCTTCCAGTAAAAGAGGAAGGTAAGATGATCCGTTTTCCTACTGTTTTTGGATTTGTATCACCACGAAGCACAGCATCTTTAAGCCCACCATATAGTTCAGATCTTAATTTCAATTGGTTTTGCCTTACCCATTGTAATCTTTCCTCTTCATTGGAAGTATAGGCATCAACTATGAATTGTTGAAAAAGCCTTCCACCAAGCAACAATGTGTTACCCTCATGAGATCGTTGTTGAAGTCTAAAAGCATAATATTCTCTCATTGTTATTGAATCTCTTTTTTTAGATCTTGTTCCATCAAAATTCTTATAAGTTATATCAGATATATACCCATCCTCACCGTAAGGGAAAAACAATGGATATTGTAAAGCCATATAGTTCGGATGACTTCCATATATACGTTGCAATCCCAAACTTTGGTTTTCAACAATAATATCCCTTTCACAATTTTCGGTATTTAAATCTCCAACAATAATAGCAGTAACTTCAAAAGTACCAGGCAAGTTATATTGTCTAAAATCATAATTGCGACTTCCAATAAGCCATATCCTAACATCATGCAGATCAAACTCATTGAATCTATCCCTAGCCATTCGGAAGTACTTAACCAACTGATTGCAATTGTCTAACATATTTAATAATCCAATGACAATATCTATATCTACATCTTTTCTATGATCACCAAATGTAACAACATCAATTCTGTTTGCTATCTCATTTTTACTATCATAAATATAAAGTTGTGCAAATTGTGTCTTTTGGCCATCAACAGGAATAAGAGATCCAATTTTGTGATGATTTTGGCCATTTAGATGGAAAACATATGGAGCAGTACAATTATTCACTGAACGATCTATATTACCTCCCAAAGAAGTCAAAGCGAAGAGAGAATTATAGATTCTTATCCCCACTCGAAATTTGTTTGATCTCTGGTCATTGATCATGCTGAGCAATCTTTTAAGAAAAGGTAGAGAATCCTTCAAAAACAGAAGTTCAACTTTGCCTTCTGAACAACATAAACTAAATTTAGGCTTCTTAGGCTTTCTAGATTTAATTGTTCTCTCCTCATACCAAAGTTGAGCTCCACAGTGTTCACATACTTATGTTGGAGGTCCTAAATTCATTGCCTCCATAAATTTTCCTACAATAAAATTAAAGGATTATTTTTTGGGAATCTAATATTTAAGGTTGGTATTGAGGACTAAAAATTGTAATACTTACGATGTTTTCGTCTAGGGTCAGAGGTTGAAAGATTATTTGATTCTCTATCAGAGTCATCACAAAAAATCATGTTCAGCAACTGTAATATTCATTGTTGAGCTTTCACTCTCATTTATCCATTCCAAGTCTAAGATGTAAACAAAATCAAAAACAAATTCTTCAAAGCAAAAGTACTATTTAATATAATTGAACTCTAAATATACCTTCAGCTGCAGCAGATTGAATGCTACCTTCTAGCAAAGGCAATTGTTGCTCAGTTATATTAGTGGTAACACTCCCATCTTCATTCACAATAGTTCTTCCTAATATATTCACTAATGAGTTTCTATTTTCAGCTTCAGGATTATATTGCCTCCATCGAGTTCTTCTTACAAATGTTTCATCATTGCTTCCAAAATGCAATGATTGTGTTTCATGAATAGTGGTGTGCGACAATACGCTCCAAGAAATTGAGTCTCTTTCTATTGAAACTTCTCCTTGTAAAGCATTACCATAAGATAAGGGACTAGATACACCATCAGAAACATATCTCTTTTTATTTAATAGCATTCTTCTAGTTACTGAAACATCTGAAAGACTTCCCTTTAATGAAGAATTTGTAAATTTCGTAGGTACATTTCTATTTCTTTTCTGCGATAGAATCAGTTTTCTTCTCGCTCTTGAACGTAAAGTGGACTCTATACTTCAGAAATATAATAAAAAAACATAGTATTTCTAGAAGATCAAATCATAACTATTATTGTATAAATCAAAGATAGCAAATAGACGTAAAAAATGGAATATTCTTTCAAGCATGTATTTATTGTTAATTAGCATTTTTTTGGAAATTTAAAAATATAGTTATGTGGAATTTAATTGCTTTCAGTAATACTTTTTTATGCAATAAATTTTTGTTGAAGATGACATTAATAATTATTCTGAATATGTAGAAAAGAAATGCAACATAAACTTTAAAAAAAAAAAAAAGATAGAGCAATTGTTAACAAACCTGGAGTTGACACTATTAAGTATGTAGCTCTTTCCCTCAAAAAGTATGCAGCTCTTTATCCAAAAATGAGGCGACCTGTAAAATAAGCTTTTTTAAAACTTTTTAATTTTAAAATTTAAACTATCAATTAGGTTCATAAGTTAAGTTCACCCAAATTATAAGCCATGTTCACCCAAATCCATTCATGTTCATTTGATTTGCTTAGGAACGACCATTTGCTTTCTATCTTTAATGCATTACAAATATGACATGGCTTCAAACCGTTGGCAAGAGTCACATGTTCCAAAAGAAACTCATTTATGAAGCATTGAATTAAATACCTTAGAAACAAAGTTCCACCAAGCACCTACCTAAATTTGAATGCTTGAAAATTGAAACTAATGTTGATAAACTTATTATAAAAAAATTTGAAAAGAACAACAATGCATCCTTCCATTATTTCCATATCAATTGAAAATCTGGCAATTGAAATCAAATTTACTGATTAAGTACATTGGCTATTAATGCAAGATGCACAAAAAGTAGTCAATGACTAGTAGCAACTTAAACCAAGATGCACAAACTATAAAGTGGCTACAAACTAATGCAAGAGTAAGTAAGGCATTTTGTCAAACACATGGTATGCACAAAATTTGAATGTCTTAGTTATTAACATCCGTTATTATAAAAAAATATAAAAATATAAAAACAGAAACACACAATCTATTGACAAACTGAACAGTTCCTGTAATGCAACAAATAACACAACAAACAGGTAGAAAAAACAAATTGACTAAAGTTGTATAAATCAAAACAGACAATGGAAAAACAATATTTCTATCAAATTACTAAAAGGTTACCGTAGTGATTTTGCTGGGTTACTCTGTTTTTCCTCCACAACCTTTGCTGGTTTCTTCTCGTAGAGAGAAAAAAGAAAACAAAAAACCCAAAACGAAAAGAAGAAAACAAAAAATCAGAAGTGTGGGTTTGAAAGAGTTAGACCAACTAATGCAAGAGTAAGCAAGACCAACCAATGTTTGTGTAGAAAAAGAATTACCAATAGCAGTAGCATCAAGGGCACTCTGTTTTTTGTCCACAGCCTTCATTGTAAGTAGTTACCCACTAAAACGGTGAGGGTTTGAAAGAGTTAGACCAATGTTAAGGGTCATTTCTGTAAAACACAAATAGAAGAAAGGAGGCCCAACCTAGTGACGTAAGCAGCAAATAGAAGTAACAAGCATAGGATAAAACCATTAAACCCAAGCGGCAGGAATAATGGGTCATAGGTCCATATAAATAAGTGGGCATTAAGAAAGCAAATGGGCTCGAAAGGCCCGGAAAGAGAGAATAGCAAACCTATGGGCAATGTATGATGTGAAAAAGTAAGAATAGACCACAGCAGGCTCAAAGAAATGAAAGCAAAGAGAGTAGGGGATTGTTGGCAAGCCCACAAACCCCAAGGATGAGTATGAGGTAATTAGGCCGGAGAAACCCAATGAAGTTAGTAAAAGCCCATGAAAACACAAAGTTAGGAAAATGGCCGATGAAGCCCAAGACAAGTAAATAGGCTGAGGATGCCCAGGGGAAAGCAAAAGGGACACAGGAGCCCATGAGTAAGAAAGCCCATGGCCATACAAAGCCATTGGGAAAAGAGTAAACGACAGGTCTAAAAGAGAACCAGCAGGACCAAGTCATTACAGCAAGAATGACAGAATAGTATGGCAAGACATGATAGCAATCAAGAAATGAGCTAAGAGAAATGTAAAACCCAGTATCAAATGAAGCCCAGCCCCTAAAGGGAATAGTGAATTATAAAACGGCCCACATGAAAGAACGAAGAGGTGCGGCAAACTGTGCAAACAAAGCTCCGAACAGTGACAAACGCATGAGCAGCAGGCAAATTTTGGACATACATGAAAGGGAAGCACGCGCAAAGCCCAGGCACCGCAGCCTGTACCCAGCCAATATGAGACATGGTGGGGTCATAGGTCAGAGGTAAGAGGTAAGGGGGGTATGGTGTGGTGGTGGAGAGAGGAGAAAAGACCTATTCTGCGGCTCCTGCCCAAGCCCTTTTAGGAGGTACGTCCTGCTGGGATGACAGGCCACCCAAAAGTGGTAAGGTTGGGGGGAACCATTAGGTGCATGCCATAAGGGAAAGAGAGAGAAAGCATTTACACCGTGGCAGGAAATGGTGCCACGGCAGACTAACAAACAAAAAACAAACCTGCCTTTATCTAGCAAGGGTAAGTGGCACACAGACGAACTCTTTGGTGGTCGGCAAGTACACTCAAACTAGATAAAGGCAGTTAAGGGGCAAAGTGGTAAAATCTGATCACGGCAAACCCTTGTCGTGGCCTAAGAAAGGGATCGAAAAATCACCGAAAAACAGGGTCAAGATGACAAAGAAAAAGAAAGACAGTAAAAAGCAAAAGGAAAAGGAAAATATAAGAGAGAAAACAGAAAAAAAAAAAAAAAAAGAGTTAATACGGTAGGCATGCACTAGTAGGTCGATTTCCCTCTCTCCCCCTTTAAATCCTGCTCTCTTCCAAAGCATAAGAAGGATTCTTTTTGGGCATTAACCATTCAGGTCCAGTTCCCTCAAAGCCATTAATCCCCACGGCAAGATCTTTCCTAGGATATTATTTGCATTGAGAGGAGGCGTTCTCCCCTCTTTGGTTTTGCTTCGATAGACCAAACTTAACTTGATTTTATGCTCATTCTTGATTAATTCATATTACCTTTTTTTTTTTCCTTACTTTCTTTGCAAAAGACAATGTTATGGTTGTAATTATGTCTTATAAGTAGGGATTACTAGGGCGTTTTCTATTAAATAGTCGTACTCTGTTTTGCTGTTATTATTATATCTGTCTATCATAACTCATCTGAAACAGTTCTGTCTGCTGTAAGCACACTCTTGGCAGACGAGGCATAGTTTGTGCACAAGCTAGCCCAAGTTGAGTTACAGTTGGACAGGTCTCGACTCCCTTACTCAAAAAACCTTCGGGCCCATTACCATAGGAGGTAGCCCAGCCCAACGTACAACGCAAAAAAAAAAAAGGCCCCTACAACCAACTAATGCAAGAGTAAGCAAAACCAACTAATGTCTGTGAAAAAGAATTACCAATAGCAGTAGCGTCAGGGGGACTTTGTTTTATGTCCACAACCTTCGCTGGGATTGTTCTCGCAGCAAGGAAAAAAAACAGAAAACGAAAAAACGGAAAGAAGAAAACAAAAAGTAAACACTATATATAAGTAGTTACCCACTGAAACTAAATAAGCACCACTGAAAAGACACAATTGTTTTCGCAGCACGAGAAAAAAAAAATAGAAAACGAAAAAACGAAATTAGTTACCCACTGAAACTAACTAAACAAACCACCAAAAAGATACATTGTTCTATGATTAATCTAACCATTTGATTAACAAAATTTCATACAAAAGTAAGCCTATAAAAAACACCAATAAAGGAAAACCCGAGAAAAATTAAGAGAGAACGGTTTGATTCCCATAGTCATGCCCTTGCAAGCTTTCTGCGAAATAACTTGGGTCTGTGTTTAAGAGAGGGGTATAGGGTAGAGGTTCTACGCTTAACGTTGGACTGAAAGGGAAAAACGAAAGAAGACAATTTCACCGGCAACGGTTCCTCTGTGTGATGGTGGCAGACTATCTCTCTTCACAGAGTTTCTTCTCGCAGAGGAAAAATGGACAAAGACAAAATTGAAGTGAAATTGAGAATGTATTGGGCTAGCGGGTGGTAGAGTTGTATCTGACAAGAGATGTGGTCTTAGTCCCGAGACTGTTGAGGCACTTGTGTGCTTAAAGGATTGGAACTTAGCAGACACAAGACAACAAGAAGCAGAACAAGAAGCAGAATTAGCAGAGGCATTTGAGCGATTGAAGTTAGAAAGGCCTGAGTGGATGCCAAGAAGTCCACCACATGACCAACAATCCACCACTTCAAGATAATGCTTGGCAAATAGTTATAAAATTTATGTAACAAGTTTTTCAATTTTTTTCTTAGATAAAATTATTTGATGTTTCAACACTAAAAAAAAAAAAAAAAAAAAAAAAAAAAAAAAAAAAAAAAAAAAAGGCCCCTACAACCAACTAATGCAAGAGTAAGCAAGACCAACTAATGTCTGTGAAAAAGAATTACCAATAGCAGTAGCGTCAGGGGGACTTTATTTTATGTCCACAACCTTCGCTGGGATTGTTCTCGCAGCGAGGAAAAAAAAAAAGAAAATGAAAAAACAAAAAGAAGAAAACAAAAAGTAAACACCGTATATAAGTAGTTACCCACTGAAACTAAATAAGCACCACCGAAAAGACAAAATTGTTTTTGCAGCAGGAGAAAAAAAAAAAAAAGGAAAAAACGAAATTAGTTACCCACTGAAACTAACTAAACAAACCACCGAAAATATACATTGTTCTATGATTAATCTAACCATTTGATTAACAAAATTTCATACAAAAGTAAGCCTATAAAAAACACCAATAAAGGAAAACCCGAGAAAAACTGAGAGAGAACGGTTTGATACCCATAGTCATGCCCTTGCAAGCTTTCTGCGAAATAACTTGGGTCTGTGTTTAAGAGAGGGGTATAGGGTAGAGGTTCTACGCTTAACGTTGGACTGAAAGGGAAAGCCAAAAGAAGACAATTTCACCCGCAACGGTTCCTCTGTGTGATGGTGGCAGACTATCTCTCTTCACAGAGTTTCTTCTCGCAGAGGAAAAATGGACAAAGACAAAATTGAAGTGAAATTGAGAATGTATAAAAAGACATTTAAAGAACTTACCCACCGAAATGGTGTTTTTTTTTTTTTTTTTTTTTTTAACAGGGAGAAAATTTTGGTCAACGTGTGGATGAGGGTGAGGCTAAAAATATAAAATATTTGATTTGGGTTATTTGTTGGTTGGCTTTCAATATATAAAAAAAGGCTTATTTGCTAATTTGTCACAAATTTAAAGAAGTTTTTTTCTTTTCTTTTTTTAAATTTTTGTAACTACTGTTTAAGAGCAAAACGTTTCATGTAAACCACTAAATGAAAAGGCATAATGTTTTGGTGTTTTAAAATGTAAACGTGGCATTAATTTGTGTAGCCACGTGGTGCAATGAGGCGTAGTTAACAAAAAGTCAAATGTTTCGACTATTAGTTATTATATAGATATATACACATACAAACATCAGCCATCCTTCCCAAATAGCTTCATCCCAAGACATTATAGTCGCTATCAATAAGCCAAAGATGCTACATATATAGGAGGACTAGAACACATGTATCATCTAAACAAAACCTAACACAATTTGTTTAAGACCCTTAAATTTCATATTAAACTCAATAGATAAATAAATAATTCCAACCCATCAAAATAATAACAATTTAATTATATTCTATCCAAAAAGAACCCATTTCTCCTACTTAATCATAAATATTTCTAACATAACTTGCAAAAAATATTCGAGACCCACTTGCAATTTCAGTTTATTGACAAAGAGATTTCTAGAAGTAAAACAAAAATTGAGGGAGAGATAAAGCTGAATTGAATTGAAAAGCAGAGGTTTTGGTTCGGAAAAAGCTATCTCCATCTTC
Organism: Quercus suber; assembly: GCF_002906115.3. Lineage (NCBI taxonomy): Eukaryota > Viridiplantae > Streptophyta > Magnoliopsida > Fagales > Fagaceae > Quercus > Quercus suber. The sequence goes on along the minus strand of NW_027069592.1, from coordinate 172,932 downwards.
TCCTATTGCTAAAAGGAGTAATATTACTACTCCTAGTCCTAGAAGGAGTAGTAAATTAGTCCCAATCCTAGTCCTAAAAGAATTAGGAAAGACTGGTTAAAAAAAAAAAAATACTTCCCACTTAGAATTTTTGAATCAAAGTAAGCGTATCAAAACACCAAAAATAAAGTTGGTGCTCAGAGTGTTTTCAGTTATAAATAAGTCAGTCTTGAGTACAAATTAAAAGCAAAACTCCAGATAGAAAATCCTTAGTCGATAGAACACAAAATCAATCATGGGTGAGAGCTTTAGAAAAAGAAGAAAAATTTTTGGTGAGAGCTTTAGAAAAAGAAGGAAAATTTCAAGCAAAGCACGAAGGCTGAAACTGAAGCAAAGTGCCCATCAACATGTTCATGGTCAGACCTCCCTCCTGAACTCTTAGGACTCATCCTAAGAAAGGTTCCCTTTGTTGACACTACTCGCTGCAAAGCTGTTTGTTCTTCCTGGAGATCCGCATTTACACAATCACAAGCACAACCTCATTCCATTCAAAGTACTCCATGGCTCATGCTTCCAAGTGAACAATAAGGCGACTTTACAACATGCCGCTTCTTTAATCTCGCAGAAAAGAAGGTTTACAAGATGAACGATCTGTCTAAGGCATTTGGTGATGATGTTTGGTGTGTGGGTTCTTTCACGGCTGGCTGGTAATGTTGGATGATGAAGCCAACCCAGTTCTCTTTAATCCCTTCTCCAGAGTTCACATTCAACTCCCATTGATTCCTGTTGAATTCTTCAACCCAATTGATAGGTCCAAATTTGCCCAATTTAAGAAGGATTCTATCAGCAAAGCTATCTTGTTTGCAGACCCATCACATTCCAACAACTTTGGGGCGGTGGTGATGATTTATGGCACCCTCTCAAGCCTCGCATTCTGTAACCAAGGAGACACAACATGGACCAACTTTGTGGGTGAAAATCGAGGCTACTATGACATTATATGCCATGGTAATCGGCTTTATGCATTAAGATACAATTGTTCAGTGGAAGTGTGGGAGTTTCAGAGTGCTCTTCTGCTGTGACCCAGTTGAATGAATAGAAATAACTAGTCGTATTCGAGGCGACAACCCTCCAAGAACAATAGAAAAGAAAGGAATTCTGTAAATATTATCAGCTTGCCTCTTATTCCATAACTCTTAGTTTAAATACATCAACCACAACTACTCAAATAAAAGGATAACCATAATTAAAAAGATAACAACCAACCTAATAGCTAAGTCTATCCAAGATAATAGGATGAGTCCTATCACCAGGAAGTTTATTAATGACAACATCCTAATTTAAATAGGAAACTATCAATTAATTCAAATACGACACTAGAGGCATTTATCTTCAGCTGCTCTGCTTTATCTTCAGCCACTTCTAGAGTCCAACTTCAGTTGCATCACTTGTTCCCTTAGCTTCCACGTGTAATGCAGACATAGCATTCCCTTCCCCTAGAAGATGAATCTTGTCCTCAAGATTCAGATAAGAGAATTGACGTTGCAAATCCTCGAAAGGTTCCCAGGTGGCATCCTCTTCAACAAGACCAGTCCACTGTACCAGTGCTTCTTGCAAAACCTTCTTGCCTGACTTAGTCCAGCGAAAATCCACAATTCTTTTAGGTTCAAGCAGCACCATACCATCTTCCTTAACTGGAGTAACTCTGGGGCGACGTGATCAAGATCGCCCAATTTCTTCTTCATCTGTGATACATGAAAAACAGGATGTATCTTTGACTGCTGTGGCAATTCCAATCGATAAGCTACCTTCCCAAGTCGCTCCAACACCTGATAGGGCCCATAGAGACGAGGTGAAAGCTTCATGTTGCCTCTGGTACGAATAGTGAGTTGCCGAAATGGTTGCAATTTGAGATAGACAAAGTCACCCGGTTCAAATTCCAACTCACGTCGGTGTCGATCCTCACTAAGCTTCATCCGATTTTGCGCTGTCACCAAGTTTTCCTTCAGAAGCTTCAACATCTCGTCTCGCTCCTTCAAGGATTGGTCAACCTGCACTACTGCAGTGGCCCCGTGTTCATAATTGTGTACTGTAGCAGGTGCCCGACCATAAACTACTTCAAATGGAGTCATGCGAGTGGCAGTGTGATAGGAGGTATTGTACCAATATTCAGCCCATGGAAGCCATTTTAGCCACTGTTTTTGCTTAAAACCTGCAAAACAACGCAGATAAGTTTCAAGGCAGCGGTTAAGTACCTCTGTTTGCCATCGGTTTGGGGATGGTATGCGGAACTCATGCTCAATTTAGATCCCTGTAACCGAAAATACTCCGACCAGAATTGACTTGTAAAGACTGGGTCTCTGTCTGACACGATTGATCGTGGCATGCCATGAAAGCGCACTACCTCCTTCACAAAGACTTCAGCTACTGATTTTGCCGAGTAAGGATGCTTCAAGGCGATGAAGTGCCCATATTTAGACAACCGGTCCACCACCACAAGAATAACAGAGAACCCATTGGACATCGGAAGTCCATCAATGAAGTCCATCGAAACATCTTCCCAAACACGGTCAGGTATCGGCAATGGCTGCAACAACCCAGCAGGGGTCAGTGTGTCACCCTTATTCCGTTGACAAGTGTCACAACGCCGAATATAATCCTGAATATCTTTTTTCATGCCGACCCAATAAAAATTAGAGGCAATTCTCTTGTAAGTTCTAAGCATACCAGAGTGTCCTCCCACAGGTGTGTTATGGAACTCATGTATTACTGCTTCTTTGTGAGGAGAGTTAGGTGGCAAAACCAAACGGTCTTTGTTCCATAATAACCCATCTCTTTCCACCAGCCCGTGGGTATTGTGAGCTCCATTTTTTAAAGCTTCCTTAATGCTTGATAATTTGGGGTCGTGGCGTGCTTCATTGCGGATCTCCTCTAACCACGCTGGTTGTTGATAGGTGACTGCACTTAGCTCCCCGTGTAACCTGGAGAGAGCATCTGCTGCCTTATTTTCTCGCCCCGGTCGATATTCAATCTCATAATCATACCCCATAAGTTTCACAATCCATCTCTGCTAGTCCATGGTCGTAATTCGTTGCTCCAAGAGATATTTCAGGCTGCTATGGTCAGTCCGAATAAGAAAGCGGCGCCCCAACAAATAGTTACGCCATTGATGAACTGAATGAACAATTGCCATGAGTTCCTTTTCATATGTAGATCGGCCCAAGGCTCTACCCGTGATGGCCTTGCTGTAGTAAGCCAGAGGTTTTCCTTCTTGCATGAGGACAGCGCCTAAACCATTCCCTGACACATCTGTTTCCACAACAAATTGTTTAGAGAAATCTGGCAATGAGAGTACCGGTGCTTGTGTCATGGCTCGCTTGAGATTAATGAAAAGATTCTTCTGCTTGTTTTGACCATTGGAAACCATTTTTCTTCAAGAGCTTGGTAAGAGGGGCTGCAATGGCACCGTATCCTTGAATAAATTTCCGGTAATAACCGGTTAAACCAAGGAATCCGCGGAGAGCAGTGGTGTTGGTTGGGACAGGCCAAGCTTCCATACTACAAATTTTCTTAGGATCTGCTGAGACCCCTGCTTCACTAATGATATGGCCTAGATACTCCACTTCTCTCTTTCCGATTAGGCACTTAGATTGATTAACATACAATTGGTTGCTCAACAAGATTGAAAAAACTTCCTCAAGATGAGATAAATGTTCTGTCCAAGTTCTACTATAAACTAAGATGTCATCAAAGAATACTAACACATACCTCCGCAGTAAGGTTCGAAATATGTCGTTCATCAGTGATTGGAATGTGGCAGGGGCATTGGTGAGCCCAAACGGCATGACCAAAAATTCATAGTGACCATCATGAGTGCGAAAAGCAGTCTTATGAACATCCTCTGGTTGTACCCGAATCTGATGATATCCGGATTTGAGATCCAATTTGGTGAAATATGATGCGCCATGCAATTCATCTAGCAACTCATCTATGGCAGGAATTGGGTATCGATCTTTCACAGTCACACGATTCAAAGCTCTATAGTCGACACAAAAGCGCCAGGAACCATCCTTCTTCTTTACTAGTAGAACTGGAGAAGAAAATGGGCTAGAACTAGGTTGTATTATTCCAGTGGAAAGCATCTCCTTGACTGCCCTTTCAATCTCATTCTTTTGAATGTGAGGATAGCGGTATGGCCGAACATTGACAGGCCCACTATTATGCTCCAAAATAATTCTATGGTCATGAGCCCGTGAGGGAGGCAACGTGTTGGGAATATGAAATATGGGCTGGTACTTTTGCAGCAATTCCTTTAGTTCCCTTGTTTGCACTCGGGCCGANTGTAGCCTTTCTTCCATTGGCTACCTCACTTGAAAAGCTGCCGCCCGGTGCCTTGCAACATTCCATTCGTTTGGCAAACTTCCGTCCAACAAAGTTGTGAGTGCTTCCGCTATCAATGAGAATGTGCAAGCGCCTCCCTTTTTTAAACTTGTCACTCGCATAGTTTGGGGATGGCTATACCAGACAGAGCATGAAGCGAGATCTCCGGAGTAGTAGTTGATTCTTCTTCCTCGTTTCTTGCTTCCTCCATTTCAGCAGATTCTTCTGCGTCTGCTACCGTCTCCAAAATAAACACTTGTTGTGTCTTACACCTATGTCCCGGTCCAAACTTTTCATCACAGTTGTAACATAATCCCTTATCCCTTCGTGCTTGCATCTCTGTCCAAGAAAGCTTTTTGAATGAGGGGCTGCTTTGAGTTCGTGAACTAGAGGATGGTGATGTCCCTGCCTTGCTCCATCTAGATGGGGGACTCGATAAAAGAGCTGGCTGGGTTGTTTGGTAGTGGTGCAGATTTGGAATGGAAATGACACACGTTTAAGCCTTTGCAACTTGTCTTCCTGCAAACGGGCTAAACTAGTGGCGTGAAGAAAGGGTGGTCGGTCGGAAAAGTTTGACTTCCGAACGAATTTCCTCCTTAAGGCCGCCAATGTAACTTCCAACCAAAGCCCGTTGAGGCCAATCTTGTACCCTTGCAGCTAATCGTTCAAACAATGATTGATATTCACGTACAGTTCCTGTTTGTCGCACTTTGGCTAGTGCTTCATCAAAATCTTCGTAGTCGGAAGGCCCAAAACGGACACATAAAGCTTGCGTAAATTCCTCCCACTGCACGTTAGGCTGCGTCTTCTCATACCATTGATACCATTGCAGGGCATCATCTTGTAAGTGGAATGAAGCTAGCACCACTCTTTCCTCCTTGCTGTCCTCTGATAATGAAAAAATTGTTCAGCCTTGTAAATCCACCCGGTTGGGTCTTCCCCGTTGAAGTGAGGAAAGTCTAACCGAGAGATTCGAGTTTGTATGCCTCCCGTAGGTCTCCACTGCCTTCTCCACGATTTCGATTGATGGAGCCATCCCACGATTGTCATTCTGGCTGTTTCATTGGTCCGATCCCCCTTGCTTCGAGTTGTCGTCCCATCTTTGCTACAGCATTGGAGAGGGCATCTATACCCTCACGTATTGCTGTCAACTCTTCCTTATGGCCATCGACTTGCCTTCGAAGTGAATGGTTACTGACTTCTAGAGCAGACAGTCGATCATCATTGGTAGTTGATCGTGTGGATGGTGGTGGGTTGGAAGTCATTTGGCTCTGATACCAAATGCTGTGACCCAGTTGAATGAATAGAAATAACTAGTCGTATTCGAGGCGACAACCCTCCAAGAACAATAGAAAAGAAAGGAATTCTGTAAATATTATCAGCTTGCCTCTTATTCCATAACTCTTAGTTTAAATACATCAACCACAACTACTCAAATAAAAGGATAACCATAATTAAAAAGATAACAACCAACCTAATAGCTAAGTCTATCCAAGATAATAGGATGAGTCCTATCACCAGGAAGTTTATTAATGACAACATCCTAATTTAAATAGGAAACTATCAATTAATTCAAATACGACACTAGAGGCATTTATCTTCAGCTGCTCTGCTTTATCTTCAGCCACTTCTAGAGTCCAACTTCAATTGCATCACTTGTTCCCTTAGCTTCCACGTGTAATGCAGACATAGCATCTTCCAACGAAAATCTTGAGCATTGAACCTTCAACAACACCACTGAAACATGTTGATAGTAAACTTCCCAGAGACAAAGTTTCAACTCAGTTGTATTTGGTGAAGACATCAAGTGACTTCTTGATCATCCAATGCACCATTGGAAATTTTGTAAATGCAGAAGGAGATGTTGTTGATGAATCTTACTTACTCAGTTCCAGTGACACACAACATTTGGTTTGTCCATACCATACATAGTTGTTTTGTGTCTACGAGTTAGATTTGAGTAAGATAACGTTGGAAAATGTGGAGTCTTTGAAGGATCAAATTGGGTATTTGGGCGGGACTCAGTCGACGTCATTGTCCAGTTCATGATTTTTCAGAGTGCATATCAAATCAGGGCCGGCCCAAGGCCTAGGCCTAAGGCCCATCAAAAAACAAAATTTTTCCTTAAGAAAAAAGGCTTCACTTTTCATAATTAAATGCTCAAATTTTTATAAAATTATTTATATATATATATATTCTAAAGGTTGAACATTTTTATTATTATTAGTGATGTTAAGGATACTACAAATTTTACTATTGGCTTACAAATTGCTATATTATTAATCACAAAAAAGTGATATAAACAATCATTAGTTAAATTGATGAAGTTCATTAATGAAAGACAATATCACATTATATTTTGAATATTTTATAGTGCTTTTAATTAGCACATTTTTCTTTTTCATTTCTATTAAGACTCTCAAAGTAGGAGACCAATAGAACCTTAACTCAATTGAAACCCTAAAATATTTCAAAAAGATGTTACAAATGTGTTAAATAATCAATTATAGATTAATCTCCCCTAATAGTTTGAGACTTTGATTTTTGTAAACTAATATCCTACAAAGCCACACACCAAATAATATCTATCTCTCTCTCTTAAAATCAAAATTAAAAATTAAAAATTAGATTACAACTTTATTTAACTATGCATCGTCTTATATCCAAAATAAAGTATCTTTTTCAATCACAATATATTTTTATTTCTTTTTATTAATATTTATAGTTCAACTATGATATTCAATTCTATATGTGAAATTAACATTAGTCTAGTTGGTATTATTTATGTATTTAATGTATCAAATTAACCTTAATTTGATTAGTATTAAATAATTTTGTTAAATTAATATTTATATATTAAAGGCCCTGCATAAATTCTTTGCCTTAGGCCCCAAATTATGTTGGGCCACCCCTATATCAAATTCAATTTATTTCATGGATGATCGATGGTCTGAGATGGACGTGGACGTGGACTACTTGTATGGTGGCCATGATTTTGGATTGTTCAATTTAGATGATGAAGAGATTAGGCCATTTTACAATTATGATTTGGAGAAGTTTGATCCATCACCTTTTTGGATTACTCCTAATCCGTGGTGATAGAATGAGCTATATGGTTGTATATATTTTTTCTTCTTGAATCTTTGTGGTTGTATTTCTTTTCTTTTCCCCTTGAATAAATTGACTTTGTGGCTATATTTTTATGTTTATTATTGTTTTTTTTTTTTATGCCTCAAATTATTTTCCAGTATTGTGTGTGTGTGTGTGTGTTTTTTTTTTCTTAAAGAAATAGTAATTGCACATAATTTTATAATATATTACTGTTTGACTGTACACATGTATTAAGAAAAGAAACAAGAGACAAAAAGAAATTTGGGCTCGCATATAAAATGATTTAAAAATAAATAAATAAATTTCCCATACTTCACAGCGTGGAGAGACAATAGCCTTTGTTTCAATGTTCGGATTTAGAGTGAAGGCCTTGTACACTTGCATTTCAGTGGGCCAAATCTATTTTCCTTGTTTATGTTCGGCCCAATTACCTTTGATAAACTGTGAGGATTATCTAAAACAGTCCAAATCTAAGTGGATGTTAAAGATGATTATGAAATGAAATGAACCAGTAGCCTCAGAGCATATCCAACATGGAGCGGAAATCAATCACAGCTCTTTCTTGACATCTTGTGTGTGATGTTAGATAATATCAAGAATGATGTCATGTTTTGTTTTAAACATTTGAGAGAATTCATCAAATAAAAAATAAAAACATGTGAGAGATTGAGAAAAAAACTGGTTGCTTTCCAAAGAGACTCGTGGAATCTCTTTGGAGGAAATATCTGTGATGTTGCCACTTATTTTTAATTTAAAAAAAAAAATGAGAAAAACTAAAATGCAAACTAAGCAATGGAAATTTTCATTAAATATTGCACAAAAGTGACATTTGATAGCAATTACGTCGCTTTGTGTCTTGGTTATCATATAAAGAAAGTATAAGGTTTTGGTCCTAGTTACAATCTAAAAAAATTACAAGCATTGGATAAAGCACCATATATAAAACCCGAGATCTTGGTTCGGGGATTAGGTTTTAAAGTGGGAAGGTGTTAGTAAACGTGGCAAATAGGCAGGTCAGGTCAGATCAAAACGGGTTGCAAGTCAAAACAGGTTTAGGTAAAAAATGAGTTATTTTAAGCAGATTGAAAATGAGTTAGGTCAATTAGACTACGGGTCGAATTAGATTGACCCGTATATTTCACATAAATTTTTTTTTTTTTTTAAAAAAAACAAAATGTATTTGACATTAAGAAAGTCAGACAACAAATGCCTAACATTTCCTATTTTGAATGTAAGCAGTCTAATAGTAACATAATATAATACGATTTTAGTTTGTAATTGTAAATGTCACATCAATATTGGACAGAGCATGAGCCCATCCACACTGGGAATTTGGCCAGTGGATGAGCACGTGAGCCATATCTAACTTCGTCATTATTTGAAATTTGGCCGTTAATGAGACACCCATTTCTACAACTATTGATTGTTTGCTATATATGCAATATACATTAACATGATGGTAAACTTTTACAACTACTTGCAAGAGTTCCCTGTGTATAACAATATAAGCACATCACAAGGTTTCACTATAAATGAGTTATTTTAAGCGGGTTGGAAACGAGTTAGGTCAATTAGGCTACAAGTCGGATTAAATTGACCCGTATTTCTCACATAAATTTTTTTTTAAAAGATAACAAAATGTATTTGTCATTAAGAAAGTCAGACAACAAATGCATAACCTTTCCTATTTTGAATGTGAGCAGTTTAATAGTAACATAATATAATACAATTTTAGTTTGTAATTGTAAATGTCACATCAATATTGGACAGAGCATGAGCCCATCCACATTGGGAATTTGGCCAATGGATGTGCGCATGAGCCATATCTAACTTCGTCATTATTTGAAATTTGGTCATTAATGAGACACCGATTTCTACAACTATTGATTGTTTGCTATATATGCAATATACATTAACGTGAACAATATAAGCACATCACAAGGTTTCACTATAAATGAGTTATTTTAAGTGGGTTGAAAATGAGTTAGGTCAATTAGGCTGTGGGTTTAAATTGACCCGTATTTTTCACATAAATATTTTTTTTAAAGAAAACAAAATGTATTTGTCACTAAGAAATTTAGACAACAAATGCCTAACTTTTCCTATTTTGAATGTGAGCAATCTAATAGTAACATAATATAATACAATTTTAGTTTGTAATTGTAAATGTCACATCAATAGTGGACAGAGCATGAGCCCATCCACATTGGGAATTTGGCCAATGGATGAGCACATGAGCCATATCTAACTTCATCATTATTTGAAATTTGGCCGTTAATGAGAACCATTTCTACAACTATTGATTGTTTGCTATATATGCAATATACATTAATATGATGGTAAACTTTTACAACTACTTGCAAGAGTTCCGTGTGTATAACAATATAAGCACATCACAAGGTTTCACTATAAATGAATTTATTTTTTTTCCCCATTGATAATGATCTTGCCAATATTTTTTTAACTTTGTTTGATTTCTCTGTTCTTTTTTGTTTAATTTTTTTTTTTTTAAAGTTCATTAAGGTAAGACCAAAGTACATTTTTAGGCCTTAAAATTTGAAATTATTTTCATATTAGCGCTTTATGTTTCAAAATTTTCATTTTAACATTTATATTTTATTTGTTTTCATATTAGCTCTTTATGTTTCAAAATTTTCATTTTCATGAAATCCAAATAGAAAATTTAATCAAGCATGAAGGATTAAACAAAAAATTGAATCAAACATGAAGGTACAAAATAAAAATTTTCAAACATAAATTGCCAAAATGAAAAAAACCCAAAACTTTAATGCCATGTTTGTTTGAGGTGATAAAGGAGATGCATGAAAAGTGAGTAGGAAAAGGAAGAGGAAAAAAAATGATCAATTGTTTAGTCGGGGTGAAAAAGGGAGGAAAGAGAAATGGGATGGATGGAATTTTCCGTTTGACCCACCGTTTTTTTTTTTTTTTTTTTTTTTTTTTTTTTTTTTTTTTTTCAATTGAAATTGGGAAGAAAAGAGGAAAATGGCACTAATAAAAAAATAAAACCTCAAAATGAACCCCATTTTCCCTCCTTTTACTTTTAATAATAATGATATAATAATATTTTATTTTCTATCCTTTTATTTCTTTTTCTTTTTATTCCCTCAAGATATATATATATATATATTTTTTTTTTTTTATGAGCAAGATTTTCATCTTTCCAACTAATTAGAGTGTAAGGGCTGGATTTGTTTAAGATCTGTTTATTTTGCTAAAATTGAAAATTTTTTGCTAAAAATACTGTAAATAAAGGTAAAAATTATCTGAAATAGTACATTGGGACACATGAATAGTACTAAAAAGTGTTGTGGGGCCAATGAATAGTAGCAAAAATAAGTGAATAGTAAAATAAGCTGGCTTTTTAAGTTGGAGTCAATGCACACTTAAGTGTTCGTTTAAGAACAACTTATTTAGCTAAAATTGAAAATTTTTGTTGAAAGTACTGTAAATAAAAATAAAAGTTAGCTGAAATAGTACAGTGAGATCCATAAATAGTACCAAAAAGTGCAGTGAGACCCATAAATAGTAGTAAAAATAAACTGAATAGGAAAATAAGCTAGAAAAAATAATTAATGCCAAACCTCTCTATAGTGAATTTTAGTTTGAAGGCAATGTAAACCGATGCAAAATAAAGACAAACTTTTGAAAATGTCAAAATCAATAATAACTTTAGTAAGTAACAAATTGCATTTCAAGGGTGGGGAAAAGAAAAGAACATATTCCTCTGCCTACTTCCGCACCAAAGAGGCACATAATTAAGCACATAGATTCCTCTGATTGGTTCCACAGCTCTTTGGAGTCTGGAAGCAATAGCATGCGATGTCTGTCAGGTTGTAACAGCAAAATCCAAATGATGGATTCCGTAGAGACCATAAACTCATAGGAAAAACCCAAAAAGAAACCTCAGGGCAGATGAAGTTGTATAATTGAGTATTTCACCAGTTTGCCTTGATGTGACCTGGCTATAGAATTTATCACTCACTGCCTTCAAGATCATCATGAATCACAAAGATTTTTGGACAAATTAGAAATGAGAATACCTGGTCACTGTGTTGCATCTTTTATTCTCCTGTTACATAAATGGTTTGTTTAATTTCTACAACTACCAAAAAAAAAAAAAAATGTGTGAATTTTTGGATGTTATGTTTAGTTTTGTGCAGCACATGCAAAATAATAAAAGGGCAAGCACCACGAGATACAAATTTAATGTGGTTCGGCAAACTTCAAGTCTAACAACACCAACAAAATTCATTTGTTAATATGGATTATAACAGCTCTCAACCAAATTTTCACCACCAATGCTCACAAATCACTCAAATTCAAACACACTCGATACTTCTCAAAAAAAAAAATATATATATATATATATTACAAACCCGAATTCCATTACTGAGGCTTTATGAGTTCTTCAATGTCCTTGCCTTGGAGAAAAATAAGTGGGAGAATAAAATCCAAGCTTTGTTAAAGCAAACACATGATCAGAAATATTGTGGGCTTAACTGAGGATGTTCTGGCATTGACGCCGCTCTAAATATGGTAAGAGATATTGTATGTGCATTGTGCCACCATGGAAATGAGAAAACTAATACCTCACGCACACACGCCAAGATTAATAGTAGAAATAAAAAAAATAAAAAATACTTTTTTTCAAGAAGCTTTTTGGAGGGCTTGAAGCTCTCCATTGTTGTATACTTTTACTGAATTCAAAAGTACACACAAATATTATTATATAGGAACAAAAAAACAAACGGCTAGCATAGACAGTTTGATATTACATATACCAGGTACATTGACAATAAGCTATTAAAAAAAAAAACGATTGAAACAATAACAATTTTAATGTAACAAATTAAAGCATCTTAATTTATAGGAAGAGGAGCACCATTCCACTCCTTCAGACAATCCAGCAAAGGATCAATCAACTTCCCTGCGCACATTGCTGAGAATACCTTATCGAATTCTTCACCAGGTGATCGAATTCTCTCGCCAGTTAGTAAACTTGTTCCCAGTTCTTCTCTCACAAACCTGTATAGTGGGTACGACCTGCACTCCTTAATTGGGTTAGGAATTGCTGCTTTCCCATTCTCAATTTCTATCCTTGCGCCCTCTACTTCTTTGGGCAAAAGGGTCTTAAGCTCCTCCTCAAAAGCTCCAATCTTTTGGAAAATTGAAGTGCTCAAGTTGGTCTCTTTGTCGCCATTGTTCAAAGCATGCTCAACCAGGACTTGCCTCAGCTTTTGCATTAATGGATAGGTTGCACTGCAGGGGTCATCAATGTATGCAAAAACGTACTCTCTGTCAACAACTTTGAGCAAGTCTTTTTCACAGAACCTGGATGGGTGAAGCTCACCATTTGAGCCCATGGTTAGGACTCTTTTGGCCACTTGACTGACTGTGTTCTTGACAGTGTTCTTCAAGTTCTCCTCCATATGCCTTAAATCAACAGCTTGGCATAATGCAACTAAGAAAGTGGTTGACATGAGCTTCAAGATGTCCACAGCCTCAGCTGTCTTTCTTGAGGAAATCAACCCCAAAGAGTTTACATCTTGGTTATGTTGCTCCGCACTTTGGACATGGTTGGTGACAGGATTGGCTAAGAATTGGAGTTCTGAGCAGTAAGATGCCATTGCAATCTCTGCACCTTTGAAACCATAATCCAAACTTGGATTGCGGCTTGCTGTGAGATTTGAAGGCAATCCATTGTTGTAATAGTCATTGACAAGCTCTGAAAATTGAGCAAACATTAGTTTGCCAACTGAAGCAATGGCTAGACGTGTGTTATCCATAGAAACACCAATTGGGGTCCCTTGGAAGTTACCACCATGTAGAGCCTTGTTCCTTGCAACATCAATCAATGGGTTATCATTCACCGAGTTAATCTCCCTCTCAATCATCTTGGTTGCTGTCCTGATAACTTCAATTTGTGGGCCAAGCCATTGTGGAGAGGTTCTAAGGGCATAACGATCTTGTTTAGGCTTCTGAAGAGGATCAATCTCATGCAACTTTTGGGCTGCTTTAATATAAGCACTTCCATCTAAAATGTGTTCCATTATAGCTGCTGCCTCAATTTGGCCAGGATGGTGCTTCAATTTATGTGTCAAGTGGTCTGTAAATTCGGGCTTTCCTTGCATCACTTCGGCAAAAATTGCTGATAAAACTTCAGCAAAAACAGCTTGTACGTTGGCCTCAAAAAGAACCATGGAAGCTAGGCCAGACCCAACTGCAGTGCCATTCACTAGTGCTAGACCCTCTTTGGGTTGTAATTCAAAAAACCCACCATCAATCCCTGCTAATTCAAAGGCCTTGGTGGCGTCTAGAGACTCTCCATTGGGCCCAACAGCCTTGGAATTGGGTCTGCCTGTTAAAAGCCCAGCAATGTAAGATAGAGGAACCAGGTCGCCCGATGCAGTGATGGTACCCCGGAGTGGCAAGCATGGAGTAATGTTGTGGTTGAGAAACTTGGTGATGGCTTCCATGATTTCAAATCTGATGCCTGAGTAACCTTGGAGGAGGGTGTTGATCCTCACCAACATGGCGGCACGAGTCGCCGTGTGAGGTAATGTGTGGCATGATTCAGTGCCATTGCCAAAGATTCCAGCATTCAAGAATCTGTGTGCAACAAAATTTCCATGAAAAACATATTAGCAAAGATTGATAAGCACATGAACATACAAATTATGCATAGTGGCATTATGACTTGTGAAGAATCATTTCATTATTATTATTACTATTATTTATCTTAAATAAATTTGGTTGGACTTGCTTAGCTCAATTATACTGATCATTTTAAGGTAGTCGCTGTTTCTTAGTCCAGTCCATATTTGGAAGAAAAGTAAGGCAATAGACTTTGTGAAACTTAAGGAAATACTAAAAAAGAGTCAATATATGTTGCAACTGTACTTTATCTTAATATTGTTAAAGTAAATGAGAATGAATCTTGGATCTCCAGCCAAACTCTTATTAAAAGAGTATGCTTGTGTTATTAATTATCTTCTTTTCTTTTCTTTTTTTGCTGAATATGTTATTAATTATGAGTAGCATTGACTTGGGCACATGAGGACAGCAAGAATTGACAACATATGCAGACTTAATTTTCTAATGCCAAACTAGTTCAACTATCATTTGTAAGAAATGTCAAGTTCAATTTATTAAATTTCATTCTTATTAATATATACTAATTAATCATGTGCGGACCACAAAATCAAAAAAAAAAAAAAAAATTGTCCAATTTGGAGATTTGCATACTAATATGTTAAAAGAAGCCTGCACATAACAGCTAAGGATGAGAGCATAAAATGAAAGACTGATTCTATGCTTGTTAGAAAACTAAACTTCAAATACGCGTATGGAAGAATATTACAAGATAAGGGACATATTTAATTAATGTTTCTTTGTCATCAGAAATTCAGAAGTTAATTTTCAAAGGCACATCATTTTCCCAAATAAAAAAAAATTCTAGGAATTTATAAATTTATTTGGCTTTGGCAGACGAGGTGTGGAACCTTTCAAAACAATTAACATATCCCTTTCACCAATAAATAAATATATCCCTAATAACTTTTTTTTTTCTTTGTTGAAGTGAAAAAAGTTTCAAATTTATTTTCATGTTTCTATCATTTGTGGACCTCAGTGTTGGCACAGTTGGATTACTTCAGGTACAGATGGGATTGATAGCTTTATTGTCCATCTCAGATTGGTACAATAATACAACCATACACCTAGAATATCGGCTATACATAGTATTGATGGCTGTGCATATGATAAAGCTGAAAGCAATATAACAAGGACTTATTTTCATTAAAAAAAAATCAGCCATATATTTTATTTTATTTTTGCTGAATAAAAAATCAGTCATATTCATTATTTAGTTATATATTATCACATACGTGGCTCAATTTGCCTCAACATTTTTCCCCACCTACCTTTTCTCCTATAATTTTTTTAAATAATTAAAAAATATATATTTAAATCACATTTCAAAAGAAAATTTTAACACCCCAATTCAAGGTGTAAAAGTTGGTTTGTAATCATTCTTTATTATGTACAAATTCAAAAGTTCTTTTATTCTAACTTCTAACTAAGACTTCACGTTCACTCGTACAATAGTACTACTTACCTTCCGTGCTTTTTTTTTGCTAGACATTATAAAAGTCACAAGCACCAGTGTGAATATGTGATTGTTAAGTCAATTTATTGCGAAAGTTCTCTTTACCTATTTGTCTTTAAATCAAGGTAGTTTGGTCACGAAAGAGGCAAAAAATAAAATAAAAAATAAAAAAACAAGAAAGAAATCCAAATTACACACTTGCTTTCTTTATGAATTGAACATGTCAAGACTCAATCTAAATAACCATAAAGAAATTCAATCATTTCTTATGAAGTCACTATATTTAAAAATAATTTTTTGTATCCATGGAATAAGTAATCATTTTTAATGTATATCAAACCTCGAATTTTGTACTAACTCGTTTATTTATATAAGAAATCGAATCATTCCAATCGGCTATATATTAACTTTTTATAGTTATATTATTGATGTTATCAGGCAACTTCCTTAGATTTGAATATATCTGACAGAAACATTCAACCATTCTGTATAAATTAAGCCAATCAAATAGTTTACCATATCGATTTTTTTAAAAATTATTTAAAACTTATAGTCGTGCTTTTAGTATGATACGCTATTAATTTTGATAATAAGATTATTATATATGCCAGGTCTACGCTATATCATGTAAGTGGCAGCAAGATTGGATTATCAAAAAAAAAAAAAAAAAGGCAGCAAGATTGTCTATCAAGGAAGCAAAAATAAAATAAAATAAAATAAAATTTAATACAACAAAGAGTGAGTGGCAGAGCATGAACCATGAACCAAAGACGATGACAAGTACTTTTCTTGTGATAAGAACCAATAAAAACTCACCAACTTAATTCATTGTGAAAAATAATAAAATATTATAATTTTTTTTTTTAAGCATTACTCTTATAAATTACCTAAACCAATTAAAGTTGTTACCGCATTTTATTATTAGTCTTTATTAAAAATACTATAACCACAATAAATAACACAATTTTTGTCACAAGTTGCTCACGTAACGAGATATAAGTGATGGAAAAAAAGTTATAAATTCATGTGGATCCATAACTCTAACATATTGACCAAATTGTAATAAAAGTTGCATCATTTATTTTGTTACTACCATTTTTTCTTATGCAAGAAGTCACTAAAAACAAGCAACTGTTCCGTGTGATTGTGACTTCATGCGACGCACACCCAACACCACACCAATTCGAAGGCCCGTTAAAACTTATAACAAGAAAGAACGAAACAATTCCGTGTGTGCGTGGCTTGAGGTTGATGCCCCCTACACGCACCAAAAACTATGAAACCGTCTCATAATAATCTAATAAATCAGTTTCATCTAATCTTTTAATTTTATATATATATATATATATATTAATATATATCACTTTTCATAAGATTTTCCTAACCATATTTCAAAAAATTATTAAATAGTCCAAAAGTACTATAAATGCGTATTTTTTCCTTTTCACATGGATTGTAAATCTCATGCACCATGAATTTAATTAGTAAGACTTTAATTATGTGAAAAAGGAAAATATACATTTATGATACTCCGAGAATATTATATAATTACCCCATATTTCTGTCGAAATCAATATGTATTTAATGTAAAACACTAAAGTCATGCCCCCATTAATGAAAAGAAAATAAGAAAATATGTGGAAATTTGCATTTTCTAAACTTAATCATAGCCAAAGGTATAGAAAATTAAATATAGGTGGTTGGTTTGGTATTGTATCCTATGTAGCAGGGGCATTAAAGTGGTAGAGCCTTAAATTCTCAACAACAACAAGAAAAGAAAAAGAAAAAGAAAAAAAGTTAACCAAATATAGTCAATCACACAGTTTAAAAAAATTACCTAATAAGCTCTCTTTGAAGGGCCCCACCTTGCTTGGTCCTCCTATGCGAGGTTGCACCAAAACCAGTGGTGACACCATAACTGTCCTTGCCTTTGTCCATGCTGTCCATGACCCAATCACTGCTGGCCTTAACCCCAGCCCGAGCTTCCTCAGCTAGCTCCACCTTGATCGCACCATCTTGGCTAGCAATTGCAGCCACTTGAGCTATGGTCAAGCTCTTACCCCCTAGCTTAACCAGTGGCTTACGAAACTCATCAACCATGCGCTTCACCTCATCAAGGTGGCTCCCTTTGAGCCCCTCAGCAGCTAACCCCCAGTTCAATGGGTCACTGCTCTTGCAAGAGTTAACTGATGAACCATTTCCATTGCAATACTCCATTGTTTTTAGAAAGAAAATGAATACAACACACTAAAAACTCTTAGAGAATTTAATGTCAAATTTTTCTCAATGACCCAGATGATAAAAACTGATCAACAGTGCATGAAATGGCTAAGGATGAAAAACAATGAGACAAAAAATAGTGTTGCGGAAATTTTCAAGCTTTGTGAGAGCGAAAATATTCCTGAGATAGTTCACCAAGAATTGGTTTATTTATATAGGAGGGTGCAATGTAACATTGAGTGGTTGGTGAGTTGGCCGACGGGTTAGTTGAAAATTGCACGTGACCGTTGGATTATCAGGAGCATTGGACGGGTAAGATTGCGACACGTAGACAAAATGTTGGTCAGTGACAATGAACAAAACGCGGGGTTTTACTCGTCAATGATAGAAAAAAGAGCTTGAAGGGTGAGACGGGGGTTGGTGAGTGAGTGATCGATCGAGCGAGTGAACAGTGAGAGAGAAAAAGAGAAAGCCAAATCCTTCACGAAAGCATATCGTCATCAAAACCCCCCCATCCATTTCTTCAATTTCTCATCCAGCTCTTATGAGTTAGGCCTCCTAACCCCTCTTAAAAATAAGATAGCTAAGAAAAAAACAATTATAATATACTATAAATAAATAAAAATGAGAAGGTGCTGACTAGTTTTTAATATTGTTTAAAGAGTCATAACGTTGTATTTAGATTTTTTTTTTTTAAGAATTAATATTTTTGTTTAAATGGGGTCTTCAAATAATGGAAACTTAAGTTTTGATAATATTTAAAGTGGATCAAAAGTAGTAATTTGTTGTAGTTGCTATTAAAGTGTGGAATTTCTTTGTTAAGTAGGACATTAGGACATACTCTATCTTCTTTTTCTTCTTTCTTCTTTTTTTTTCTTTTTTTCCTTTTTTTTGTATCACTTATTATTTTTAATTTTTTGTTGTTCTATTTGAAAATTATTATTTTTAAATTAGTTGTGAGTTATGAGTGTACCCCTTTTTTGTTTGTATGACTGAGTTGTAATAATTACATTTTTTTTTTTTTGTGTATCAGTTTCCGTTTGTTTTTGTTCCGTATTCATTATGAAAAATAAAAAAGGAACAATTATTGATGTTAGGGTCCATTTGGAACATGTGTTTAAACACATGTTTTCAGTTTTTAAACAACATTAACGCATTTTACACATTTTTTCACCCACACGTATTTTCAAAAAATACAAAAAAAAAAAAATCACACTATTTGACTTGGAAATTTTAGAAACTTGTTTGGCAATTCACAGATAAATCGAAAAGAATTGAAGTTTAAATGAAAAATGAAATATATAGAAATGGATTTTTTTTTTTTTTTGGATGTTTGTGTTTAGGGGTGTTCATCAATATGTGCCACCAATTTTGGAAAAGCTTTTTTTTTTTTTTTTTTTTTTTTTGTGTGGCTCAAATGACTTAATTAATTTTTCGATGTTAACAACTGCACCACATTATCAACTACCTATTTATTGAGTTTGTGTCAAGCATTGCATTGTCAAGGGGGTTTCTTGATTTAATTAGCTTAGAAAAATATGATAAAAAGAGGGGAGGTCAGTCGTTGACAACCATTTATGATCATTCAAAAAAAGAAACAGAGTCTTAGAATTTTTTTTTTTTTTTTAAAAAAAGAAGATTTAAGTTACAACCACATTCTCGACCCTTTTCCTCGGGCCACAGGCAATCGGAGGTTTGTTCTGGTAGCTGTGGATTACTTCACCAAATGGGCGGAGGCTGAAGCATTGGCTAATATTCGGGACGTAGATGTTAAAAAGTTTGTATGGAGAAACATAGTTACGAGATTTGGGGTGCTGGATTCCCTCATATCTGATAATGGGTTGCAATTCGATAGTAGAGCCTTTCACGAGTTTTGCAGTAATCTCGGCATCAAGAACAAGTATTCCACCCCAGCATATCCTCAGAGTAACAGCCAAGCTGAAGCCGTTAACAAAGCGATTGTGAATGGATTAAGGAAAAGATTAGACGGAACAAAGGGTAGGTCGGCCGAGGAGTTGCCCAACGTTCTGTGGACATACCAGACAACCCCCAAGAGGTCTACGGGAGAGACTCCCTTGCCCCTAACATATAGGGTAGAGGCCGTCATACCGGCCGAGATAAACCTATGTAGTGCACGAGTTGCAGGATTCACCCCAGCCCAGAATGACGAATTAATGGTAAAGCATTTGGATTTGCTAGAGGGATACCGAGAGTCGGCAACCATACTGCTAGCCGAGTATCAACAGAAGCTTGCCCAACATTACAACCAGGATGTGAAG
This sequence comes from Quercus suber, assembly GCF_002906115.3. Classification (NCBI taxonomy): domain Eukaryota; kingdom Viridiplantae; phylum Streptophyta; class Magnoliopsida; order Fagales; family Fagaceae; genus Quercus; species Quercus suber. Next base: position 152,835 of record NW_027069592.1, on the reverse strand, counting down.
ACAAGGGAATTCGGCGATGGGGACTTAGTATTGCGGAAAGCAGTTGGGAATATGCAAGACATTAATGTTGGGAAGTTAGCCCCGACCTGGGAAGGGCCTTATAGAGTCACCGTCATCGCTGGTGCGGGAGCATACTACCTGGAGGATTTAGATGAGAGACTGCTTCCCCAGCCATGGAACGTCTATAATTTGAAGAAGTTTTATTATTGAGCTGTTGGTGCACATGAATAGGAGTTTGGTGTAAAGGCATATAAGTGTAATGTTTAGTAATACAAGGGTGATGTTTATTCATACTGATATGCTCACACTCGTAGTTTCATTACTATTAATTTGCTAACCTTGGCTGACAAATGCAAAGAAAGTCTAATCACAAATTATTCGAAGGACAAAAACCTATCCTCGGTTCGATTTTCATCACCGAGCAAGTGGAAACTTTGCATTAAATTATTCCAAGGACGAAAAGCTGTCCAAGGTTCGATTTTCATCACCGGACAGGTGGAAACCTTGCATTAAATTATTCCAATGACAGAAACATGTCCTCAATTCGATTTTCATCACTGGGCAGGTAGAAACCTTGCATTAAATTATTCCAAGGACAAAAACTTGCCCCCAGTTCGATTTTCATCACTAGGCAGGTGGAAATCTCGCATTAAATTATTCTAAGGACAGAAACCTGCCCTCGGTTTGATTTTCATCACCAGGCATGTGGAAACCTTGCATTAAAATATTCCAAGGAAAGGAGTTTGCCCCTTGCCCAACCTTCATCATTGGAAAGGTAAAAAAATTTACACAAAATTCCCTTAACAACGGCCAGGTTCAGTCACCTAACATTCATTTTCATTAAGTCAAACAACATATGTCAAATTCAGTTGTTATTGTCGTGGAGTCAAAACCTTCCAAATATAGACAACTTCTTCTAGACTGATCCCGGTCGCTACGCTCTTAAAGATATATCCTATCCTTTTGAAGGGTTATTATTAATCACTGTTCCGGGCACCATTCATAAGGAGAATCGTGATTAGACTAACCAATCAATTAGAATAATAATAAACACACAAACAAAATAGCCACAACAAAACATGATGGAAAGAATGGCTTGGAGGTAACGAGATGACCATCTATTAAACGTTCGGTCTCCATATCCGTGCAAAAATTCAAATAAAGCAAATAAATTAAACCGCTATTTTTGTCACCACAACTCGGTGATTATAGGGAAATAATACTTAGAAAGATAAAAGTTAACACCATTGTTTTGTCACCACAACCTGGCGACCATGGGTAAACCAAACAAATAAAAGAAAGAAGTGAAAAATAAAAGTAAATTAAAACATAGGGGATCAAACAGAAAGGTCGATAGCCGGAAGCTGGATAACGTCATTGGATTGCTGGGCGGGAGCACCCTCAGTCGGTTGATCGGCAACAAGCATCTATCCTTGTTCACCCTCAGCAGCATGAAGGTTGCTGGTGACCTCAAGGTCAACTGTGTCGACGTGAGTGTCAATGGTGTGAACCAGCTCCCTCATGCTGAGGGTCTTTTCCTCATCGGCTTGACTTTAAACAGGGGGAGCAGGAGCTAGGTAGGGAATTTGCTCGGGATTCCTCAAAGGTGAATCCTCTGCTACCCCCATTGTCTGTAGAGCTGCCAGCCACCCTTCACCAAACCCGTGATTCCGAGCTTGGTGGACAACGGGCTCTACAAAATTTTCAGCATCTGCGAAGCCCATATTGTACCCCCTCTCCTCGGAGGCATCAAAGGCCACCTTAAGATCGCCATTAAAGCAAAACTCCATGTTTATATCATATTGTACCCCCGACCTGGGCAATTAGGTGAGAGGCACCAGCTGGTTCCCAGATTACGATCCCGCCAGATACCTGAGGGGTCTTTGAAGAAGCGTCATTAGGGACCTTAGGGGAATGATCAGCAACACGCTGCTTCTTTTTTGCACAGTCGAAGGGAAGAGGTGGAGTCCAATCTCTACTGAGAGGCTGTTGGGATTAAGCGGTCGGGCGGGAGCCGGGCAAGAACCAGTCAACGGATAGGGTGTGTTTGGTTACCATCTCTTCACCTAAGTTGGCTTCTGCTTCCGAAGGGTGAACTGATTCGGCTACTACAGGCTCAGTTACCTAAGCTGTAGCATCAAGCCTTTCAATGGGTATGTGGGCTTTACGGCTTCGAGATAAACGCACAGTCGATTCATCCCTCACTAGGGCAAGGTCCTCCACAGTAGTGTATCTGGGACCAAGATCCCGAGCTTCACCAACAGTCAAGGAGGGCGGGGGAAAATTGGCATGCCAAACGTCAATGTATGAGAGGAGGGGGCTGTCCACCACCAAGGCCTAGCTGAATGACTGCCAGATAGAGTACACAGGGTCGACGCCAAGTATCAAATGGGATGCTTGGAGTCGTTCGTCCATATGCACAAAGATCTCTGATCTAAGTACAAAATTGAGATCTCTCACATGCGAAACTCTGAGATCCAACTTAAATCTTCTTCCTTCTACAGTAAGTCAATAAAGGGACAGATTAGTACATGTGTGAATAAACTTAGCAAAGGAATCAAAGTTAAAGTGAATAAAGTACCAGATACTGACCAACGTCACGCAGTGAAAATGGGCAGGGAAGTTCATCGGCAAACCAATTGCTGCTCACTTGGATGAATTCTCTTGCCGAGTCTCTGTTGGAGTTGGGAAGGCATGATATAAGCCGTACCCACATATCCCTAGTTTTTAGGTAGTAATCGAACTTAATGTTGCCGCACAAACTATACATAAAGTTAATGTCATGGTGGTTTAATTGCAGTCCAAATATTTGGTTTAATTTACTAACACAACTCACCACTCAGTAAAAATTGGAGGGGAGTTGGTCGAGGCATAGGCCGTAAAACCTAAGGGTACTTATAATAAAAGAGTTCACAAGAAACCTAACCCCCTCTCTCAAGAATAGCCATTAAAGGGAAAAACACGATGTTTAAGTTGGAATGCCTATGGAGAGCAATATCACCCTCGTGGTAGTAGGCGATATCGACATCTCCAGGAACGTCATAGGCTACTTTAAAGCTAGCCAAATATGCTTCAGAAGAAAGGAGGTGAGACTAAGCCATTCTTAGACTCTAAAAGTAAGAAAAACTGAAAGAAGGAGAAAGAGTAAAGAAAACTTACTATAGCCTCTAGAAAATGATGATCTGGGCTGAAAAATATGAGCACGGGAGAGGATTTGCTCAGAAGAGAAGGAGTTTGTGGAAATAAGGATGTAAAAATGATGAGGGAAATCAGAAGGAACTATTTATAGGACCTTGGGGGAGTTAAGAACATTTAATACAAGGGGAAGCGGGAAAACTCTACGAATCCTTTTTGTAACTCTCACGCGCACTGCCTTGGTTCACAAACCGTCAGGTTATGATGACGACTGAATCAGACAGTCTGGCACAACGCACCTTTTAAGAGCGCATTAATGCACTTCCCATTTTTTCAATAGCTGCCTGTTGAATTTCACGAAGAGTTTCCAACCCTTGGTATTCTCAATTCGTTCTCGGGAGTCGGACACGAATCAAAAGGGGGCTAATGTACGGTACAGGATTCCTAAACCCTTTGGGCTTTAAACCTTAGTCCTATGGCACGGTCCATGACCTTAACCCCTTGTCCGGGCTAGGGGCCTGGGCCGTGAGCCATGATGCTTGGCCCAAGGCCCATTTGGCCTGCAATCTTGACCTAAACACGCCTTAGTTCGTAATCTGGGCTCTACCCGGTTAGCGACATCACGGCCAAGAACATGACTGCTCGGGGGTGCCACATCTCGGCTGCTCGGTATTGCCTTGGGGAATATTGCTGCCGAACATCTCTTTTGAGGTGGGCATCAGTTCCAATGCCACTCTCGCCACTCCCACTCCCAAATAAACACCCACTTAGGGATAGTGACATTAGACCTCCATTTCCACTGACCATGAGAAGTAATCATGACTTTGCCACTCACCTTGAGCTATAAATATGAGAAGTGTGCGAGGAAGAAAAAGGGGCAAAAAAAAGAGCAGAAGGAATTACTTCCAACAAGGAGAGGAACAGGAGAAAAATGAGAGGAAGGGTGTGCGTTTGGGTCTCCAAGAGATGGATCACCCATAGTAGGAAATCCAAAGCCCACATTACAAATAGGTTGTGAGCCCAAGCATCAGACCAGCCCATTAGCCATATCTTGGGTGTGCACAGTTTTAATAAAATTTTGAGAGAAAAAGAATTTCCTCCAGTCAAGTAGACAATTTTAACTACATAGATATTATTTTAGTGTATTAATTATTTAATATTATTATATCATGTTTATTGTATTTATTTATAATCATTCAAATTGATTTTTAGTATAATATTTTGTATATTTTATTTTTATTTGATAAAAAAATATAATTTTATTTAGTATAATATTTACTAATGAGCAAGAAGAGGAAGTATATGTTTGACATGTAGAGGTATTTATTGAAAGGTGAATTGCAAATTACACCCCTAAAATTTAGGAGTGTATAGATTTTATAACCTAAAGTTTTAAAATTCAGATTTTACCCCCTGAAGTTTTTGAATGTTTGGATTTTATACCCTGATGTTTTAAAATTTGGATTTTACCCTTTTAATATTTAATGTGAGAAAAGGTTGTAGCGTAAGAAGGTGAGGGGGTGGGGGGAGTGGGAAGTGGAGTAATGAATTTAATAACACTTTTTGCTACTTCTTTTTTTTGTGTGTGGAGATATTATTCTTAAGTCAAGACTTAGGTACAGTACTCGGGTGCTGTTCCTTATGTTCTCCTTTTAAAATTCTGCCATGTGAATTTTTTCTCATGAGATAGGAATTGTATTTTTTAATTAAGTAGTCACATAGTTGAATCTTAAAAGAGAAATCTAAGGAACAGTACCTAAGTTTTGTCATTATTCTTATCAGTCTTCTTTATTATATATATATATATATATTTTAATATTTAATTAGTTTTTTTTTTTAATTATATATGAGATAGAGTTTTTACTCTAGTTTAATTTAAGTGTATATGTGTTATGTATATTGGTTCCTTTCCAAACTGCTTCCCAAAGCACCAAATGGACCTTCTCACAGACGTAGGTGTGGTGAGACAAGGGTTTGGTAAATGACCTCTCAAGGGTATGACAATGGAGAGGAAGAGAGTAGAGGAATTTGTAGAGTCTCTTTAGATGAAGATTGGGGATGAATCAATCTTGTATTTCTCTAGGGTTTTCTCTCACAAAATTCTTTCTGGAAGCTCTCTCAATATGATGGGTATAAGGGTGTATATATAGTAGGGTGAGAAGGGAATGCAAAACGTCAGTTTTTGCCAAACATGGCAAGTTGGCGACTTGATCTCGCGGCTTGGCCAAGTCGCGAAATCAAGTCGCGACGTAACGGCCTGGCCAGACTGGAACTTTTGTCCTGTAGCGTGACAGCTGGCGCAACCCTTCAGCTTCCCAGTGTGCCTCTCACGTGCCTGCCTTTCGCGGCTTGTCAGTCGCAAACCACCCGCGAGTCCTAGTCGCGAGACTCTGTTTTTCTTGCACACTCTTGAGCTTTTCTTCACATCTTCTCACACACTACCCTTACAATTTTCCCACCTAAATACAAGATTACTAAGTGCTAAATTACAAGTAAATTGGTCACGGAATAAAGCCAATTAGATGGTTGATTAAATTCAACCTTACAGTTTAATTTAAGTGTATATATATATGAAGCTCACTTCTGGAGACTTGAACCTCGACTCTTGCCCTCCACACCTTTCAAGCATTTATACTTGTAGACTGACCACCGCACCAAGGGTGCGCGATGATATTTAATTAATTATGTTTTCAATTTTCATGTGAACAATTTATAAGAGTAGCTAGATTCTTTATAATTGTAATTAATGAACTAAACATGTAAGGGTGGAACTGCATGTTTTCCACGTTTTATGCTTTATTTATCATGTTGGATGCTATGAAAGGTTCTTTTCATATATATGAAAGGTCATAATTAATATGTTTTTTTTCCAATAGGTCTATTCACAGCTAGTGGTTTAAAAATCAAGTCAAAAAATAACGTTGCAAAAAAGTGAGTTGCAGTTGGCTTGTCTCTGTTTGTCACGAGCTTTGCATCTAGTTTTTAAATTTTTTTTTTAATATACAGTTTTTTAAATTCAGTAACAAATATAAGTAAGCTGATACTTAGCAAACATTATCATTTTGCATGACCATTACATTTTTTTTTTTTAATCACTATTAATTCCTAAAGTTTAACTTATGATTGATTATAGTTCATAAAATTTTAAGTGATCACTCTTAAGTCTTAATCCCTTAGAAGATGTAGCAAAGTTAAAAACTGACATGTCATTGCTCTATTAGAAATTAGAGAAAAAACAATTACTTTAAGTAATTGTTAAGAACTAAGATTTTATTGAATAAAGTCAATCACTTTTTTTTTTTAAGGATTAAAAACGATAACTTTAAAATTTAGAACTAAAATCTCTTATGAACTAAAGTTCAATGACCAATAGTATAATTTGATCATTTTTTTTGGGACAATGGTCGAAGAAAAATCGCTGCAATAACCTTAAATTCATTAATCAAACAGATTATTGCAACAGTTTTTTGAACTGGTGCAATATATATATATATATATATTCAGTGCACAAAGAGAGAGTTATATTAAATTATTAATCCGGTTTCAGGCATTTAAAGAAGAATAAGCCATTACTTCCAAGAAATCACTTCTGCTCAGTTGAAATGCCTTCTTTTTTTTTCTTAAAAAAATATTTGTGGATAAAATCATGCTTGATGAGCTCCAAATCAACAACATTTAGTTGACCATTTCTTCTTTCGTATAAACAATCAGGCAATTTAGAATAATTATTTTGTCATTTATTTGATTTTCAGCTATAAATTTTGGGGATGTTTTCGTTTTGATCTTTCATGTTTGATTTATTTCATATTAGACCTTTATCTTTCAAAATTTTTATTTTGGGCCTTTATATCTGATTTAGTTTCTTGTTTTGGACCTTTACATTTCAGAATTTTCATTTTCATGAATGGCTAAAATGAATGGTCAAAATGAAAATTTTGAAACGGATGGCACAACGATGTTGGATAGGTTAGACATTGGCGAAGCTAGGCTTGAGAAGGCAATGGTAGTGGATGAACACCGAGAAAGACAAGATTGTATTGAGATACCAGAAGATGAGAGCAATAACTCTAATACCATGTTAATTAAAATATATAGAGAGAAAGAGTGTAGCGTGAAGATAGAATTCTGGAATTACGTGGTTTGATCTAATAGCCTTTGTCCAAGGAGGGAATTTGTATGCTATGATGAACTCAATGTGAAAAATTTATATGAAGTTAAACCTTAAACTAGCCATACATTAAACCGTGATTAATAAACTTGTAATACAAGTAATATTCTTTGCTTACACCCCAAAGATTAAGCTTGAGCCTCGACTAGAATTGGGCTCCATCGTTACTACAACTCTACGATGTTGAAATTATCCAAAATATTTGACAAATTGGTCAACTTAATGTGTCATTTTTTTATTTATTGTTTCATTAATTATACCTGCTTCGATTGAAATTTTAAATTTCATGTGGGATAAAAAAAAGAATTGAGCTATAGTAAGCTTTGATTGATGTTGAAAACCTAACAAAAGGATATATAAAAATGAAAAAGTAAAATAAACGAAAACTTTTATCTACTATATATGCAACTGGGATTATAGAAAAACTCTAGTGGAAAAGAGTAGGAATACGGCTCGAATAAAATTCTAGGTTTGGTTTTTTTTGAATTAAAAAAGAGGGGGAAAAAACTAAGTGAATCAACAATCAACATCTATAATAGTGGTTGTTATTTATTTATTTTAAATTAGCCATTTACCTTAAGATTTTTTTATATTAATTAAATAGGATAAATCCCCGTTCTTCTAATTCACATGGCTTTGGACACTTCATTGTACTTGAAAAAACAAAATTAAAAACCTAGCAAGTCTCATCCGGATATATATATATATATATATATATATTTTTTTTAATCATTATCATCCGGATATATATATATATATATATATATTTTTTTTTTAATCATTACAATAGTTGTGTCCCTGTTGTTTCTGCCCTCTTTCACTCTTAATTATTTCTTAATATATATTTCATGTTCTAATTTCTCCCTTAAACTCTTTAAATTTTATTTTGAAGTTTATTTTTCTTCTTTTTGCAGGGACGAGGGAAGCCCAATTATGTGTCTGTAACATGTTTTGTTCAATGTTATATGCAAATGTTAATAAAAGAGTAGATTGTATCAAGCTTAGTGTAGCTTAATATAGAGTAGATTTGTTTTGACTATAAGTTTTAATTTCAAATGATGCTTAGAGATTAAAGTAAGAAGTTTAATTCGCTTGAGTACTGAGTAGTTGATGCGCGTAATTTGCATTGGATTGTATGTTAATGTACCTAAATTCATGTATATAATTTATCTTGTAGGTCAGAAACTTTAAAATTTATTTGTTAAATTCAGAAGAATTTAATTGTTACCTTTCAAGTTTTCCCTAAGTTTGATGGCAGAAAAAGGATTTTTTTTTACTACCCTGTACCAACCCCACCTAGCTAGTTAGATTTACCTAAGCAGTTGTGTTAATTTTTTTTTTTGTATTTTATTGGTCTTAAAAATGGAGTTGTGTGCAAACATGTGTCAAATCCCAATTCAGAAATATGTAATTGCCTGATATGGGCTATATCAATCATTATAATGAGTTCCAATTCAACTAATTATTTGAAGTTTTACCAAAAATAAAATAATAATTGAAGTATAATGATATCTCCTGGTTGTGCGAGTAAGAATAATTAGTCAAATTCATGATGACTATCCAAGAGCATAAGAGAGAAGTGAGAAATTTGGAGTTAAATTCTTTCTTTATAATCCCTTCCAGGTTTCAGCATGGCCAAAGTGGATACCTACATGATGGGATGGTAGGTAGGTCCCACGCGGGACATCTATCCTTTTAAAGAGGGTGGATTGTGGAGACTCAGCCATTACAATACCTTGTGGCAGCGACAAGCTCTCACCACGAGTAGAGATTAGTTGGGGTGTGCGTAAGGTAGTTCAGACATTCCGTGAAAAACCAAAAAATATAATATATATATATATATATATATATTGTGGGCTATAACATATGCATTATTATTTTTTAAGAGAGTTTCAACTTATAATATTCACTCTTGATAATAGCTATTTATCATTAGATCAAGACATCAATCAATTTTTAATGTAGGCAAAAATTGAATTCCAAATTTCTTATATATGTGCATTATTATTACTATTACTTTTGTGCAAAGTTTTTTTGAAATTTTATCTTAAATGACGCGTTTTTAACCATAATAAGCACCCCCCCCAGAAAAAAAAAAAAAAAAAAAAAATTGGGGTTAAAAAAATTATTTGTTAACATTAGACGATTATTTGCTATTATGTGGCGGCGGCGGTGGCGGCGGCGGCGGCGGCGGCGGTGGCGGTGGTGGAAGAGTCGATGGTGACGGCAGCGGCGGTGGCGGTGGCAGTGGTGGAAGAGTCGATGCCGGCGGCGGCGGTGGTGGCGGTGGTGGAAGAGTCGATGGTGGCGGCAGTGGCAGTGGCGGTGGTGGAAGAGTCGATGGTGGCGGCGGCGGCGGTAGCGGTGGCGGTGACGGTTACAGGTGGTTGTGATTGTTATTTATTGTAGTATATATATTATTTTATTGTTGTAGATATATTATTTTATTATGATGTTTATATTATTTTATTGTATTGAAAGCTAAAATAGATCCACTGCTGCAGCATGTGTATAGGTATAATAGATAAAGTAACTTTTGGTGGAGCTAAAAAGCTAAATTTTTAGCTCCACTGCTGTGGATGCTCTAAGGCCAGTAGCCAGTAGGGTACATGCATACTAGCGTCAAAGTGTAAATAAACACATTATCCAAAAAATAAAAAAATAAAATGTTAACAAATGATAGGGTTTTTTTTTTTTTTGTTTTTTTTGTTTTGTTTTGTTGTTGTTGCTGTTTTCTTTTTTAATGGAAGTGAAAATATGCTATGTATTGTTTTTTTATTCAGTGCAACTAGTGAACGGTAAAACTTCTTTGAACTTATCCAATCAAATATAACCAAGATTTTTGCTGTAACTTCTAATGATAATTATTTGTATTAACTATATCTATATTTAATTATTTATATTTATACTATTGTTTAAGGAGTTTTCAAACTAGAGTAATGCTACAGGCACAAACTATTTTACAATGTTTTTATAAAATGTTGATGTGACCGACCTCTTATTAAATTTCATCTAGGCTCACCATTAATATCACTTTTTCATTTACCAATAATCACTCACAATATTAACAGTTTATATATCTAGCATTATTCTTTCAAACTATTTAAGCAGTGAACTATAAGTCTTGGATATCTCAACTTAACCCTCCTTACTCACTTACATGTTTCCAATTAAAAATGATAAATTCGTAAAATAAAACCTCACAATTTAAACCTTCCATTAAACTCACGTTCACTGCAGTTACAATCTCCTTATCTCTTAACATTTTTGAAATTTAAACAAACGCATTATATATCTCTCCTCATTTCTTATAATTTTTTTAAATTTAAACCAACATACTCTTTTTTTCTTTTTCTTTTTTTTCTTGCTAAACTATAATACTAAACTAAAAAAAAAAAAAAAAAACTCATAGCATGCATGAAGCGTATGTGATGAGACTAGTTATTACTAATTATTACTTCTGTTAGGGGTGTCCAGACCCGACTCAGACTCGCTAGCCCGAAGAACCTGCCCGATCCCAACCCAATTTCAAATCGAACCGACGCTCCCATCAGTCGGTGACGGGTTTTCGTGCCCAAGACCCAACACCGGCGGGTTGAGTGGCGGTTTTCTTCTCCAAAACCCGAGCCACCCGACTCGACCGATGATAGCTCAGATTCGAGGAGATCCCGGCGAGATTCAAGGAGATTCAAGTTGATTTCGGCGAGATCTCAACCATATTTTGTGAGATTGAGCGAGATTCGAGGAGATCCAAGCTGATTTCGGTGATATCTCAACCATATTTGGTGAGATCCAAGCTGATTTCGGCAATTTTCGATGCAAATGGAGTGAGGTTTTGCAGAATCCGACGAAACTTTTGCAGAATCCAGCGAAGCTTTTGCAGAATCCGGCGACGTTTGCAGGATTCGGCGAATCTCTCTCCCGACCGAACCGACCCGAGCATCACCCGAACCCAAAACCGACTTGACCGATTGACGCTGGCAGTCGGTTTCAGGTCCCTCCGCCTTCTACCCGACATTGGCAGGTCGGTTCTGGGTTGGATCTAAAACCAACCCGGCTCGATCCGTGAACAGCTTTAACTACTGTTGTATTATTTCTCTTTTACCATGTATTGTCCTCATGATGGGCCTGCAATCTAATAAAAAAAGCTGTAGAAAAATGTTGAGTGAGAGAAATCTAATAATTAAATTGTTTTCTTACGACTTCAAACGTATGTGTTAGCTAATAATTTTAAAGAAAAAGCAAGAAGACAACACACACCAAAAAAGAAGAAGATAAACATTAGAAACAAAAACCTGGGGTTGTTAAAGCTTATACGAGTCATGCTCGGCCACCAACCAAACACCACTACGTCCACTACCTTACTTTGGGGTAGGTGAACCCAATAATGAGAATTTCACGAGATCTCATACTCTGTGTGGGTTCCAATTTCTCATGACAATTACATCAAATAATTTTTTATTTTTGGATATAATATTAATTAATACACGTCAGTCAGTGGCATAACTGGACAGAGAGATCGCAGAGCTGCACAAAATTACAGAATCAAGTACTACTATTTATCCTAAACCGAATTAAATCAAAATCGGTGGGGCATAACTGGACAGAGAGATCGCAGAGCTGCACAAAATTACAGAATCGATTACTACTATTTATCATAAACCGGATTAAATCAAAATTGGATCTATAAGCTTTGTTTGAATACTGTTTATTATTGAAAATTAAAAACTGAAAATACTGTAGTAAAATAATTTTTAAATATAAATAGTACCGTGTGAGACCCTATTTTAATTTTTTTTTGCTAAATTTCGTACTTGCAGGTCTTGTGAACAGTGCATGAGACCAACGGAAAAACACCCAATGTAGCTGAAATTTGTTTCCAGCTCTATCCAAACTTACACATAATCTGATTTATTTTTCAACATGAAAAGAAAAATGGGGAAAAAAGAGAGCTCATTTTTCTTAATTTCTATTAGAATTATAGTTAAATGATCAAATTTTTAAAAAATTGGTAATTTTTTGTGTTATCAGAGTTAACAATCTTGAATTATGATCTGTCTCCACTCTACCATATATTTAAAAAGTTAATTCCACTACGTCCACTACCTTACTTTGGGGTAGGTGAACCCAATAATGAGAATTTCACGAGATCTCATACTCTGTGTGGGTTCCAATTTCTCATGACAATTACATCAAATAATTTTTTATTTTTGGATATAATATTAATTAATACACGTCAGTCAGTGGCATAACTGGACAGAGAGATCGCAGAGCTGCACAAAATTACAGAATCAAGTACTACTATTTATCCTAAACCGAATTAAATCAAAATCGGTGGGGCATAACTGGACAGAGAGATCGCAGAGCTGCACAAAATTACAGAATCGATTACTACTATTTATCATAAACCGGATTAAATCAAAATTGGATCTATAAGTTTTGATTGAATACTGTTTATTGTTGAAAATTAAAAACTGAAAATACTGTAGTAAAATAATTTTTAAATATAAATAGTATCGTGTGAGACTCCATTTTAATTTTTTTTTGCTAAATTTCGTACTTGCAGGTCTTGTGAACAGTGCATGGGACCAACGGAAAAACACCCAATGTAGCTGAAATTTGTTTCCAGCTCTATCCAAACTTACACATAATCTGATTTTTTTTTCAACATGAAAAGAAAAATGGGGAAAAAAGAGAGCTCATTTTTCTTAATTTCTATTAGAATTATAGTTAAATGATCAAATTTTTAAAAAATTGGTAATTTTTTGTGTTATCAGAGTTAACAATCTTGAATTATGATCTGTCTCCACTCTACCATATATTTAAAAAGTTAATGAATCCCATTCATTAAAAAATTAAAATTATAGTTACTTAATTAAATTATACTTAGGATTGTGTTTTGCTTCTGTGGTTTATACACCAATTGCACAAATCTTCTGGTTACTGCCGGCAAGGGCGTATGGCCTTTGATGACGGTCGGAGAGATCTTTTTAGCAGCACCGACAAAGGACTTTGGTAGTGACTGGTGGTGGGGGCTGGTTTGAATTATTTATTTATTTATATTTATTTTAGGAGATTGAAATAAGAAAAAAAAGCTAAAAATAAGGATTTAATTAAAAGATGCATGCATGTGTTCAATTTTTATTTAGTGGAGTATATAAATAGAGTAGGAATCATGAGACAGAAAATTTAGACCCCCAATTACACCATTGTGTGAGAGTAATGACTAATGATTCTATCTTCAGCCTTTTTTAATGTTTAAAAAAACACTAAAATGATGAAACTACTAAACCACGTTTGGATTTGCTAACAATTAAATCATTAGATTCAAACCCCTAAAAAAAAGGAAAATAATGAAAGAAAGAGAAAAACAATATCATTTTATAAAGTTGGAATTCCACATTGAAAAAACAAAGCTATCAAGTATCAACCGACTCTCCTACCAGGACCAAAAGGGAAAAAAGAAAACACATGCACAATTCATTGAGAGATAAGGTGAACGAAGCCACAAAGCAAAAACTTTAAGAAAAAAAATCCAAGGAAGACCCATCCTTCATGCTTGCAATTAATGACCATTAATTAGCAATCCATTTCTATTTGTTATCCTTTTATCTGGCTCTGGTTGCAAAATGTAGCAATGTTTTTCTGTTTTTGTAAGTCATATTAAAGACCAACTATTAACAAAAATAGAGGATCTTAATTCTGTTTTCAAGCAAAAATACTAGCTAACTTCGTCTTGTAAAGGACTATAGTTTATAGGAGAACCTAAATATCAAGTTAAATTATCAATTGTCTCAAAAGATTAAACCATTTAACTTCGTCTTGTAAATGACTATAATTTATAAGAGAACTTAGATATCATGTTAAATTATCGATTGTCTCAAAAGTTTAAACCATTGAGATATGATAAGTTTAATCATTAACCACACAATTCTAACACATTGTTCATTATGGGGAAAGGATAAATGCATTGTAGTACCAAAAAAAAAAAAAAGAGAGAGTGGAATTGAAAAAACAATAAATCTATAACCATAAATTTAGTTACAACTTTTATTACAACTCTCATTTATGGATGACTATAAGTAGTTTTAAAAAAAAAGTAGTAAATTATGTGAAAGTGATAGTCTGTCACATATAATAGCTATGGAAAGAGGCATAACAAAGTTTATGGTCCTAGAATAACTCGTGAAAAAATCAAGATGAAAAAGGAAATACATAAGAGATTAATTATTTCAGTCACGGGGGACATCTCATCGTCAACTATAAAGCAACTCTAATAACAACATTGCATTCTTTCATTTCAAATCAAACAAAAACTCCATCAAGATAGAAAAACAAAAAACACTTTCTTTTGAATTTTTGATAAAGCAAATTAACCTAGGACTCTCTCTCTCTCTCTCTCTCTCTCTCTCTCTCTCTGCGTGTCCCTCTGTTGGTGTCCTATCAGCTAATTTTTCTATCATTGTTACACACTGGAATGATCTTTAGTCATTTGCCATCACAATTCACTACTCTTAAAAATCTCTATGAAAATGCAAGATAGGAGGACTCGGTTTTTGTAGAATTGGGTTAATTTTAAGACCAATAAGAAAAGCTTTTTTTTTTTTTTTCTTTTTAATTTTGTTCTGCTTTGTAAACTAATTGGTAAATGGATGAGACTCCTAAAGATACAAGCTTACTTTATTTCTACCTTTCCTTTGGGGTTTGAAAACGTGAGGGTCACATCCATTATTCACCGACAAAAGAAAAGGGTTTTTTTTTTTTTTTTTTGATGAACAAAAGAAAAGGGGTATTAAACTATTAATGCTATAGAAATTCAAGGAGTTGTTCTCTCTTAAATACAATTACCCTTTATTGTTTTATATTGTTCTTTTGTGTTTGGTACTGATTATTGAAACCTACCCACTTCTAAGAGCCAAACCATGCACTTAATTATCTTTATTTAAGGCCGCAATCACGATTATAAAAGTATGTTCACAATATTCCCATCATTCCATGCATATAATGGTGAGAGGGTATTCTTCTTCTTCTTCTTTTTAATGGTATATTTGATAAATTACTCAACACAACGGTATATTAGACATCCCCCTTACATACATGTAGGGCTCAAGTGTGATAGTCACATATGGATCCTAGTATTTATGTAAGAAGAAGATGTGATGCAATTTACAATTTGCATTTAATTGTCAATTGGAGCATTCATTATCAGTCTCATCAACATTTTTATGGTTAAAGATGGATCTACGTTCTATGTTAAATAAAGGGCCATGGTCCTGTTAGCTCTAGCCCTAGCCAAACTTCCCCTCCCCCCAAATCTCCCCAGTTTTTTTTTTTTAATAATTAAATTTGTATAAAGTTCCCCCTACCCAACAATTTATACGGTTCAAAGAGGCTATTAAAAAAAAAGTCAGCTAACATATGATGTGTGGCTCTCCTCCAAAAAAAAAATCCTAACATGAAATATTTAAAAAAAATCAATTTCTACGTTTGAGGTTTTTTTTTTTTTTTTTTTTTAAAGAAAAAACTAAATTTCTTTATTAAAAAAATTCTTAAGAAATAAAAAATTAAGGGTAAACTAAGAAATAAGAGGCAAAGGGCCTTTAGAGCATCTCCAGCAGCTAGGAGTGTGCATGGGTCGGGTTGAGGAGATTTTTTGATCCAACCCACCATGGTAGGTCAAAAAGAATTTAACCCAACCCAACCGAACCCATCACATAAGTCCAACCCAACGCACATGGGTCGGGTTGAACCCATGGGTTAAACAAATTTTTATTTTTATTTTTATTATTAAATTGAGTAGAAAAAAATATAAATATTAATATATTAAAAAAAAAAAAAATAGTATCAATGTAACTCCTTAAAGGCAAACAACACTAATACTAAATAACAATAGTAATTTACTAGGGTTTGTGTGAACTAATTAGCTTTTATATAGGATAGGAAAAGCTGGTTATTTTAAAAAATTTATTAATTATATAATATTATATTATATATATATATATATTAAATATATGGGTAGGTTAGGTTGGGTTTGGCGGGTTTGAAATTTTATGACCCAAACCCAACCTGACCCGCTATTAAATTTTTTTTTTGTAACCTAACCCAACCCACTAAGGCCTAAAAACAGACCCAACCGCCAAGTCGGTTTTGGTAGGTTGGCTGCACACCCCTACCAACCAGCTTCTCTATATTTTTGTACTGTTTGGACAGTGAACAGTAACATTTACTTTTTACCTACCTACTTTTTCAAATACATCTTCCAATAGATTCTCTATTCTTTTTCTATGTCATTTAAATATTATTTCTTCATTCATTATTTACTTATTCATTTTTTAACACACGTATCCACATCCCCATCCCCACTCCTTTCTTTGCTAATTTTTTATTATGTTTTATTCTTTTGCTAATGAATAGTAGCACATCAAGTTTGGAGAATGATTGTTCATTAGCAAAAAACTTTTTGAGTTTTAAAGAAGCTGTTGGAACCTATTTTTCTTCTTTTTTCTAGTTTCATTCTCTATATTTTGGCTTTACCTACTTTATTGGAGATGCTCTAAGCAAGATTACACTTTTACTTTGAACTTGTTTCTTGCTCTTGTGTGTGTGTGTGAGAGAAATATCTATATGCGTGTTTTCTTTTTGTAAATCAATTATATTTCATGTTAGTTTCTTTATTCAAAATCTTGATGGGAATGGTGGTAAATCTGAAGCACACATTTATTTAGAGTTTTTTTTTTTTTTTTTTTGGGGTACAGTGAAAATGAAATTGCTGCAAAATTTTGTATAAAATAAATCATAGATGATTTTTAGAATTTTAAAATAATGGCAAGTTCTATTTGTTAAATAATTAATTTGAAACATATTTAGAAATTATTATTTTATTAAAATTGAATTGATAGATACTTATTTTATTTATATTAATTTGGTCGTTCATCTTAGTATCTTTCTTATTCTTGAATTCAAAAAAAAAAATTAATTCATACTTCTCCTAAATACCAAAATCTAATTCTGTCGCAGCTTATTGGTTTTATTTTTTTATGAAACCAGATTATTAGTTTCATTTTAGGAAATGGAAGCTAACTAGTTTCCTATAACTGATTGTACTCCTTTTCAATATTATGAAGAGTTTAAAGTCAACAAGAACATGAGTGTAAAAGCCTATTTACACATTCCAATAATTAATATCATACCACATCGGTTTTTTTTTTTTTTTTTTTGGTGCAAATAAAAATGTATACTCAATAGAGTCAATACACACAATCACACACTCTTTATGTTGGGTGCACGGCCGCACCTAGAGTCCAGCCCACATGATATTGAAGCTCTTTAATGAGCTTGGTTTACAAGCTTACCTTGTGGAGACTTCTATTTCAAGTGGAAATAAAAAAAACGTGACTACAAGCTTGAAGACTCCTAATTCTAATAGAAATAGGAATAGGTGGCTTACACGAATAAAACTCCTTTTACTAATTGAACTAGTAGTGTAGGCGGCAGGAACTTTATTAATATAAAGCTTAGTGAAGAGTAAAACACCGTTTTACAGCCAACTGAAGGAAAGAGATTAGTACATTGTGTGGCATTTTTTTTTTTTTTTTTTTTTTGCTCAAGACACACAAAGAAGATAAATTGAGGGTTTTCCCTAAGACAATTATTTGAGCGCTACAACAACAAAGAGTTGAAGTATTCAAAGAATCAAAGTGCAAGATCTTGCTACTGAGTTTTGTAGTAAGATTATATTTATTCCTAGAGGTATTATTGTATTTTCCTAATTTATTGTGAACTCAGGTTTTGAGTATAATTTGAGTGATGTAATTTCTATTTTGTTATAGTAGATTGATTGGATTTGCTCCATAGTTTTTCCCTCTACCCGGAAGATTTTTCACGTTGGTTTATTTTTTTATTGCTTCCGTAGATTTCTATTTTCTTTATTGTTTGAGTTATATTTAATTTAATTCAGAGATTTATCCCAAACACTTTAAAAGCTTTATTAACCAATTTAATTAAAGTAAAAAGTTAAACCCAAATGTACTAACTCAATCTCAGTACCAACTAGAAAGAACATTAAGAAGACATTCTGCCTCAAATACTTCTATTCGACAAGGCTTCAATAGACCANTATAAAAGAAATTCATAATGAGTTTAATTAGTTCAATTTGTAATTTTTTTTTTTTTTTGGCTGAACAATGGGAGTGGATTCAAATCCACTTATATACAAAAGAAATTCATTGGTTTCTTGATTTAATGACAATGAGTAATCATTATAAAATGAACACCATAGTTTTCAAATTCTCATATCATAGATATAAAAGGAAAATGGAAATTGAAACCCTTTATATCGGTACTATAAGAGCACATCCAGCAACTTCTTTATATTTTTGTACTGTTTGAACAGTGAATAGTGATATTTACCTTTTACCTACCTACTTTTTCAAATATATCTTCCAACAAATTCTCTATTATTTCTCTATCTCATTTAAATATTATTTCTTCATTAGTTATTTATTCATTTTTTAACACACATATTCCAATGCCCCCATCCCCACTCCTTTCTTTGCTAATTTTTTATTATGTTTTATTCTTTTGCTAATGAACAGTAGCACATCAAGTTTGGAGAATGACTGTTCATTAGCAAAATTTCTTTTTGAGTTTTAAAGAAACTGTTGGAGCTCATTTTTCCTCTTTTTTTGGTTTCATTCTCTATATTTTGGCTTTACCTACTCTATTGGAGATGCTCTAAAGCTTCTAGAATGCAACGAATTATGTATAAGTCCTGTAATTGTTTACGATTAATATGTAAAGAATAAAATACTTTCCCAATTAAGAAAAAAATATGGAAAAAAAAGAGTTATGACATGTTTAGAATTAACTTAAATAATAAACTTTTATGTCAAAAAATAATAAATATATCCATTTAAAAAGGAAAAAAAAGGAGAAGGAAAAGAAAACAATAAATTACTCTCTAAAAATCCTATATTTTATGATTGATTTCAAATTAAATCTTACAGTTTAATTTTTTTTAAGTAAATGAAATTTTTTAAGACAATTACCAATTAAATCCTACGATTTTTTGTTAAATTTTTTTTAAATTAAACCTTAGTTAAATTCGTCTCAATTTAAACCTCCAATCAAATATTCATTATTTTTGCTGAGTTGTTGCAGAGGCTATCAACTGAGGAGTTTGAAGTATTCTTAATTGTGTCTTGGCTTATTTGGAATCAGCGGAATTCAGTGATTCATGGAGGGAAAGTGAAGGATCCACGGCAGGTTCTTAAAAGAGCTGAAGACTTCTTAACAGAGTATCATCAAGCGCAAGACCAGCTGGTGCCTCTGCAGAATGTCCATCAACAATCGGAAGGTTGGCAGCCTCCTCATTCTGACCATTACAAGTTGAATTTTGATGCGACAACATTAACCGATTTGGGGTGTTCTGGGGTTGGAGCTATTATTCGAAATGAGAGGGGAGAGGTAATGGCAGCTCTGTCTGCCAAGGGACCTTTTGTTTAGGACAGCGAGGAAGCTGAGATTTTAGCTTGTCGAAAAGCACTTGAATTCGCTATAGATGTGGGAATTTCAGATTTGATAATTGAGGGTGACAATGTGTCGGTTATGAGAGCTGTTGCATCAAACTGTATGGATTGATTCAGGCTTGGCAACGTACTTGAAGACATCCATTGTCTTATGAATGGTCTACGATGGTGTTCCGTTAGCTGCGTGAGGCGATGTGCTAATACTGTTGCCCATTCTTTAGCCTGTTATGCTAGAATTGTATCTAATGAATTGGTTTGGATTGAGGATAGTCCACAACCTGCTAGGGATGCTTTGTATAAAGACTCAATGATTTTCAGTTAATGGAATGAAAGCCCACATTTCAAAAAAAAAAAAATCATTATTTTTTTAAATTAAACTATAGTTTAAATCCTACATTTTAAAAATCCAAATATTCAATCTGAAACTATCAAAATTATAAAATTTAATGTATGACACAATCTTAAAATTTTAAAATTTAGGATCTGTTTAGATACCGTTTATTTTTCTGAAACTAAAAATTTATTGCTGAAAGTACTGTAGATAAAGGTAAAAGTTAGTTGAAATAGTATAGTGAGACCCATGAATAGTTCCAAAAAGTGCAGTGGGGCCCATGAATTGTAGCAAAAATAAGCTGAAGAGTAAAATAATTTATAATTTTAATCCACATCCAAACGCACACTTAGGATGTGTTTAGATACCGCTTATTGCTGAAAACTGAAAAAATTGTAGTAAAATAATTCTTAAAGTGTGAATAGTGCCATGAGACCAATTCTTAACGAAAATTTTGCTGAAAAAAGAGGTTTGTAGATCCCGTAAACAGTGCACAGGATCCACTGACAGATGCTGGACACAGCTGAAAAATCATTTCAGCTGTATCCAAACGTTCACTTAGTATATGTTTGGATTGGGCTTATTTCCTATGCGTCTGCGTTTCCTCTTTTTTTTTTTTTATCCATTATTCACCGACAAAAGAAAAGGGTTTTTTTTTTTTTTTTTTTGATGAACAAAAGAAAAGGGGTATTAAACTATTAATGCTATAGAAATTCAAGGAGTTGTTCTCTCTTAAATACAATTACCCTTTATTGTTTTATATTGTTCTTTTGTGTTTGGTACTGATTATTGAAACCTACCCACTTCTAAGAGCCAAACCATGCACTTAATTATCTTTATTTAAGGCCGCAATCACGATTATAAAAGTA
Organism: Quercus suber; assembly: GCF_002906115.3. Taxonomy (NCBI): domain Eukaryota; kingdom Viridiplantae; phylum Streptophyta; class Magnoliopsida; order Fagales; family Fagaceae; genus Quercus; species Quercus suber. The sequence goes on along the minus strand of NW_027069592.1, from coordinate 131,805 downwards.
TGTTCACAATATTCCCATCATTCCATGCATATAATGGTGAGAGGGTATTCTTCTTCTTCTTCTTTTTAATGGTATATTTGATAAATTACTCAACACAACGGTATATTAGACATCCCCCTTACATACATGTAGGGCTCAAGTGTGATAGTCACATATGGATCCTAGTATTTATGTAAGAAGAAGATGTGATGCAATTTACAATTTGCATTTAATTGTCAATTGGAGCATTCATTATCAGTCTCATCAACATTTTTTATGGTTAAAGATGGATCTACGTTCTATGTTAAATAAGGGGCCATGGTCCTGTTAGCTCTAGCCCTAGCCAAACTTCCCCTCCCCCCAAATCTCCCCAGTTTTTTTTTTTTAATAATTAAATTTGTATAAAGTTCCCCCCTACCCAACAATTTATACGGTTCAAAGAGGCTATTAAAAAAAAAGTCAGCTAACATATGATGTGTGGCTCTCCTCCAAAAAAAAAAATCCTAACATGAAATATTTAAAAAAAATCAATTTCTACGTTTGAGGTTTTTTTTTTTTTTTTTTTTTAAAGAAAAAACTAAATTTCTTTATTAAAAAATTCTTAAGAAATAAAAAATTAAGGGTAAACTAAGAAATAAGAGGCAAAGGGCTTTAAGAGCATCTCCAGCAGCTAGGAGTGTGCATGGGTCGGGTTGAGGAGATTTTTTGATCCAACCCACCATGGTAGGTCAAAAAGAATTTAACCCAACCCAACCGAACCCATCACATAAGTCCAACCAACGCACATGGGTCGGGTTGAACCCATGGGTTAAACAAATTTTTATTTTTATTTTTATTATTAAATTGAGTAGAAAAAAATATAAATATTAATATATTAAAAAAAAAAAAAATTAGTATCAATGTAACTCCTTAAAGGCAAACAACACTAATACTAAATAACAATAGTAATTTACTAGGGTTTGTGTGAACTAATTAGCTTTTATATAGGATAGGAAAAGCTGGTTATTTTAAAAAATTTATTAATTATATAATATTATATTATATATATATATATATTAAATATATGGGTAGGTTAGGTTGGGTTTGGCGGGTTTGAAATTTTATGACCCAAACCCAACCTGACCCGCTATTAAATTTTTTTTTTGTAACCTAACCCAACCCACTAAGGCCTAAAAACAGACCCAACCGCCAAGTCGGTTTTGGTAGGTTGGCTGCACACCCCTACCAACCAGCTTCTCTATATTTTTGTACTGTTTGGACAGTGAACAGTAACATTTACTTTTTACCTACCTACTTTTTCAAATACATCTTCCAATAGATTCTCTATTCTTTTTCTATGTCATTTAAATATTATTTCTTCATTCATTATTTACTTATTCATTTTTTAACACACGTATCCACATCCCCATCCCCACTCCTTTCTTTGCTAATTTTTTATTATGTTTTATTCTTTTGCTAATGAATAGTAGCACATCAAGTTTGGAGAATGATTGTTCATTAGCAAAAAACTTTTTGAGTTTTAAAGAAGCTGTTGGAACCTATTTTTCTTCTTTTTTCTAGTTTCATTCTCTATATTTTGGCTTTACCTACTTTATTGGAGATGCTCTAAGCAAGATTACACTTTTACTTTGAACTTGTTTCTTGCTCTTGTGTGTGTGTGTGAGAGAAATATCTATATGCGTGTTTTCTTTTTGTAAATCAATTATATTTCATGTTAGTTTCTTTATTCAAAATCTTGATGGGAATGGTGGTAAATCTGAAGCACACATTTATTTAGAGTTTTTTTTTTTTTTTTTTTGGGGTACAGTGAAAATGAAATTGCTGCAAAATTTTGTATAAAATAAATCATAGATGATTTTTAGAATTTTAAAATAATGGCAAGTTCTATTTGTTAAATAATTAATTTGAAACATATTTAGAAATTATTATTTTATTAAAATTGAATTGATAGATACTTATTTTATTTATATTAATTTGGTCGTTCATCTTAGTATCTTTCTTATTCTTGAATTCAAAAAAAAAAATTAATTCATACTTCTCCTAAATACCAAAATCTAATTCTGTCGCAGCTTATTGGTTTTATTTTTTTATGAAACCAGATTATTAGTTTCATTTTAGGAAATGGAAGCTAACTAGTTTCCTATAACTGATTGTACTCCTTTTCAATATTATGAAGAGTTTAAAGTCAACAAGAACATGAGTGTAAAAGCCTATTTACACATTCCAATAATTAATATCATACCACATCGGTTTTTTTTTTTTTTTTTTTGGTGCAAATAAAAATGTATACTCAATAGAGTCAATACACACAATCACACACTCTTTATGTTGGGGTGCACGGCCGCACCTAGAGTCCAGCCCACATGATATTGAAGCTCTTTAATGAGCTTGGTTTACAAGCTTACCTTGTGGAGACTTCTATTTCAAGTGGAAATAAAAAAAACGTGACTACAAGCTTGAAGACTCCTAATTCTAATAGAAATAGGAATAGGTGGCTTACACGAATAAAACTCCTTTTACTAATTGAACTAGTAGTGTAGGCGGCAGGAACTTTATTAATATAAAGCTTAGTGAAGAGTAAAACACCGTTTTACAGCCAACTGAAGGAAAGAGATTAGTACATTGTGTGGCATTTTTTTTTTTTTTTTTTTTTTGCTCAAGACACACAAAGAAGATAAATTGAGGGTTTTCCCTAAGACAATTATTTGAGCGCTACAACAACAAAGAGTTGAAGTATTCAAAGAATCAAAGTGCAAGATCTTGCTACTGAGTTTTGTAGTAAGATTATATTTATTCCTAGAGGTATTATTGTATTTTCCTAATTTATTGTGAACTCAGGTTTTGAGTATAATTTGAGTGATGTAATTTCTATTTTGTTATAGTAGATTGATTGGATTTGCTCCATAGTTTTTCCCTCTACCCGGAAGATTTTTCACGTTGGTTTATTTTTTTATTGCTTCCGTAGATTTCTATTTTCTTTATTGTTTGAGTTATATTTAATTTAATTCAGAGATTTATCCCAAACACTTTAAAAGCTTTATTAACCAATTTAATTAAAGTAAAAAGTTAAACCCAAATGTACTAACTCAATCTCAGTACCAACTAGAAAGAACATTAAGAAGACATTCTGCCTCAAATACTTCTATTCGACAAGGGCTTCAATAGACCATTCAAGATGAAGCAAATGCAGCACTAACCTAAACCTCAGTCTTGCCCCTGTTGAGTGCATTTTATGCCTCATTTAAGCATTTCATATTTCACGACAAACCCTTCAAACCCCACAGCCACACCCCCACAAAAAAAAAAAAAAAAAAAAAAAAAAAAAAAAAGAAGGAAGAAGAAGAAGAAAAAAATTGAAAAAGATGTCCCATACGTAACAAAGAAAAAAAGAAAAAAGGAAAAAGAATGCAGGACCAGGATAGCAGAAGTACCAAACACGTCTAAAAAGAATACTATTGCAGTATTTGCTTCATCCCGTGCAATTAAGATTCTGGGCTCGCGTCCTTTTCATGATAATAACACAATCTTGCCATGAAGGAGACATCAGAAACAAATTAATTAATATCGACTACAGTGAAAAACTATGTTTTCTTATGCGCACGCTAATGCGTTGCGTCCACTATAATAACCTCATTAAGACCTCGGTGGTATACACATCGGAGACTATTTTTTTATTCAGCCAAAAAAAAAAAAAAAAGGAATTTTGTTGAAGTTCTTAGGGGCATGCAATAATAGGGAAGTTTGAATTTCTAAGAACGTACATGTTTCAAATAAGGGTCATGAAATTTGCGACGACTATTCAACAAGATTTTGTTTTAAACGACCACTCATCAATTAATAAATAAGTTTTCAAAAGCCAAAAACAAAATTCCAAGTCTAACTATATAAGTTAATGCTGTTTTTGTCCATCATATCACATAAGGACTAGAAGTTGATCCGTGTGAGGGGAGCGGCTGTGCTACGACTCGTAGCCTACGAGTCTACGATACTATCTATTTCAAGATGGAATTTGTCTCTAGTTATGTGCTATCAATCTTGTTAATAAACACACCATAGTTAGTTTCTTTAAGAATTTTTCCATTTTTGTGTGTGTGTGTTAAATACTTAGTATTCTAAAAAAAATATTGTTAATAAATGTAATCTTTTTAAAATTAAATTAAAATTTTGCAAATTATGCACATCTTATGAGTTTTGTCTTCTCCATTATCTTATTAAGTATTAAACCCGGCCCATATAAATATTTTTCTCCACAAAAAAAAAAAAAAAAAAAACAATATATATATATATGTATGTATGTAGGGATATTGGGTCTAGGAGCCTATCGTTTGCTCATATTACGAATCTGTGGCCCAATCCGAGGACAAGGGGTTGTCCAAAAAAAAAGGAATCTTATTTAGTGAAGACTGTATTGGTAAATAGAGATTAACTTTGACCATAATGGCTCAAAGGATAGGCCAATGATAAATTCGTCCTCGGGTAACCAATGCCGATGTCCAAAAAGTTTGTCAGTCACTCATAATGAAGTTCCAAAAAGTCTCGTCAGTGTTGATAAGCATCGAAAAAGTGATGAACAAGGCAATGCCGTGAAATATCTAATGAGGAAAGCTGCTACTTCCGTATTAAATGCACTGCAACTAACACCCTAACCGTATTAATATGGAGGTGATACTTGAACAGTAGATTACAATCTTACAGCTACTACATGAAGACTAATGGAAATGGATGATGGGACAAGTATCCACAAGAACTATCTAGTATGTACGTATGAAGTGGGAAGAAAAGAGGAGGATGATATAAAAGGAAAGGAGAGCAACAAGAGGGGGGATTAGAAATCACCAAAAGAAACACTTTAGCATTCAAGAACCAAACTTGTAACCCAACTTGAGAATAATATACAAAAATAGTGCACCTCGGACCTTGCTGAGGATTATTTTTCTTCAATAGAACCCTATTTCTTTTCATTCTCTTATCATCTGAATCTATTCCAATGTCAATGTTTGTTTGATCAACTAAAACCCAATTTTTTCCAACCCACTCTCTATAAATTTATTGTTTTGGGCTTTTTGGGCTTGAATCCACCCAAGTAGTGGGCTACGAGTTCAAATCTGGTCTTTACAATATACTTTTGAGCAAAGTTGTCATTTTCTTTTTCTTTTTTGAGAAAAGCAAAGTTGTCAATTTTGTTTCGGTAACTATTCTAGTTTATTCATTAGAATGAAATATTTTTATATGGGCCAAGGCCCTGGCCCATTAGGCCTTGGGACCTAGCCAAGCGGCCTAACACGTTACTCTGCCCTCATTGGACCTGCAACCTCGATCTGAACACCTTAAGGGCCAATCTAGGCCCGGAAGCTGGAATGGAACTACACTGTCTTGGATACTGATAGCAAGCCCCTCTCAATCGTCTTTAACTCGATCAGGGGTAATATTGCTCAGACACATCTTGTACTTGACTGCCTGGTAGTGCCCTAGGGAATATCGCTGTTGAGCAAGCTTTTGAATGTGGGAATCAATTCCAATGTCATTACCACATTTCCCAACAAAACATCCACTTAGAGATGATGGAATTGGACCCCCATTCGCACTAGTAAGGGGGAGTAATCATAACACCTCCACTTATCTTAGCCGATAAATAGGGGAAGAGAGTGAGGCATAGGGTTAGGAAAATGGGGAAAGGAAACGAACAAGAAAATAGTGACTAAATCAAGAGAGAAATGGAGCAACTCTGTGAGGTAAAGAAAAGGGTTTAAGAAAACAGGAGTGCATTTGGGTCACCGGGCATAGGACCACCCATAGTAGAAAACCTAAAACCCACAATACAAATAGATTATGAGCCCAAATAGAGGTTGAGCCAAATAATCATATTTTGGGTACGCACAATTTCGATATCGTAATATTTAAGCATACTAATTCAAAGTTACGGCAAATCACATATGAGAATGAAAAGACAAAACATATTCTTAACTTTTTTTATAAAAAGTAAAATGTCAAATGTGAGTAAAGTAAACAAGAAAAACATTGTTTGTCAACCCTTCACATTTGTCACAATCATCAACTTCCCTCCCTCCATCTACTCCATCATCCCTAAATTGTTCTCTTAATGGTTTGTTGGTGCTCTCACAGTCTGCAAGCCTACAAAATCTTCTCCACGTGTTGCTTGGTCTCTTGTATGAGGAGAATTAGGGTTCAAATCTTCCTCCCCGCTTGTTATAACAATTAATGAATAGTTATAAAAAATAAATACATAAATAAATAACTAGTTTTGCGGAAGAAATCATTGTTTCAAGATTTCAATTCTTCTAATCAATTGCTTATAACTAGTTTAATCAGTTTGGTTCTGATTTTTACTAGTTGAACCATCAATTTATTTATTTATTTATATTTTTTTTTGGCTATAGCTAATTTTTTTTTTTAAAAAAAAAAAGATATAAGAGTCTATAGCAGCATTTTAAAAGGCCACTATAGGTCCATACCCTATATGGCATTTTTAAAACGCTGCTATAGTCTTTTTTTTTAAATTTTTTTATTTGGTTTATAGCAGCGTTTTATAAACGTCACTATAGGTCTATAGTTATTGTACAATAGTAACATTCGTAACTGCCACTATAGCCCAAAGGGACCTATAGTGGCATTTTTAGGACTTCTAGTGGTGTTTCACAAACACCCATAAAGACCCAGTTTTTTGTAGTGTATTTATTTCGATTAGGCCACGTTAAATAACCAGCTTCACAAAATTTTGGTAAACTCTAAAGCTATATGGTTCTCATTTAAGTCATCTAATCCACCTAGTTTCAAACCATACTTAAGACATGAATTTAGAAGTTAAATTTCATGCTTATTGTGTGAGGTGTGGATTATGGTCTGTATCCTAATGTATCTAGTGCACTAATGCACTGGATATAAGCTGTGTCCTTCTTAGAGATCCCCTTTAAACAAACTTGTTCAGAAACACGTTTAAGAATATACTGCATAACCATATTAAAAAACTATGAGATAAACAAGAAAAAGTCTAAGATTTCCATGAGAGTCAAGGCCCACAAGCTTTCCTTACGTAACAAGAATGAGATCTTGCAAGCTGCAATAACAGGACCTAATCAAGGTCAGCAAGTGAGGATGGGCAGTTGCTTTAGCTTCCGAATAACTTCTTGTGATAACTACAAAAAATTTTAAGCAATCTATCAGGTTAAAGTGAAAATTAAAATGAAAAGATTATATCTAAACTGAGTTTTGCTATGATCAATAATATTTATTGGCCACTATAGCAAACATTGCATTGGAGAAATTAAGAAAGTTCCCTACGTTGCTCAATCGATGCTTCTTGCCCCTTATAATTTTTTACCCTACTTAGTGTCCATTTAGAATAGTTTATTTAGCTGAAATTGAAAACTTTTTTGTTGAAAATGTAAAAAAAAAAGTTAAAAGATAAGCAGAATAGTACAATGAGACCCATAAATTGTACCAAAAAGTGTAGCGAGACTCATAAATAGTAGCAAAAATAAGCTGAATAGTAAAATAAGTTGGCAAAAAATAAGCTAGCCAAACAAACACTTAATATAGCTGACTTGCCTAAGTTTATTTAAAAAATAAATAAAAAATAGATGCATGTCAGCATGTGAATACCCTATAAAATAGATTAAGACCTAAAATTTATATTGCAAGCCAATATTCAATTCGCACGTAAAGAAAATGTAGAATATATATATATATATATATATGGATAGAAAAAATGTAGAACAATTTGAAAATATAATTGTGAGCATGCCTAGATTTATATTGCTTTGATTGAATCTTGGCATTCGAAGTTATTAATTGACCTAGTTGATATATACAACTACTAGAATGCTGACTCGATAATATAACTGTAAATTATACTTCAATCTGTTGGAGAAATTTCTCAAAGCCAATTATAAAAATGCAAAACCACCAACGGAAGCAAGTCTTTCTTCAATTTTTCCTTAATGTTGCTTAAATAAGAGGAAGAGTGACGTATTTGGATAAGATGGAACATGAAAATTTGATGGGTGTTCCCATATATCTTGAAATTAATATCAAGTAATTTATTGATTTATTGAAAGTTATATGCCTTTGTTAGGCTGGAATTTCAAATTGCATTTAGCAAGCCAGGACACACACAATTCGTTGTTCAATATAACCATGGACCAATTGAAATGAGCGTAAATAAAAGATGCCCATAGTTGGTTTCCAGAGTATCGTATAAAAAGTCACAACTATCTGAAGTTACAGATTTTGACTGATTGTCGCATCAATCAATTATTTAAATTTGACTCATGTGTTAAGAGCACAAAGAACTCATGCAATTCAATGGTTTGATTTTCAAAATATGTAGCAATATTAATTTTTTTTTTTTTAAGAAGTTATAGCCGAAATTTGTCTCATATAAAAAGTCACAAATTTTGTCACAACTATCTTACGTAATAGACTATAACCGATTGTCTGTTATGAACCTACTATTTTTTCTCCACTACTTACAGTCTTACGTGGCAAATTTTGACTAATTGTCTGTCATCAATCAATTATTTATATTTGATTTATATATTAAGAGCATAAAAAATATACAATTCAACAAATTAATTGTCAAAATATGTAATACTATTAATTTTTTTTTTAAAGAAAGTTATAACCTAACTTTGTCTCATATAAAAAGTCACAACTTTTATCACAAATATTTTATATGGCAGACTATAACTGATTGTCTGTCATAAACTTATTATTTTTTTCTCCACCGCTTACACTCTTGCATATGGATAGATGTTTTTTTTTGTGCGATCCTTTTTTTTTTTTTTTTTTTTTTACCTTTTTAAGGAAATGTTAGGCCACATAATCCACAAGTCAAACGTATCTACCATTGAATAGAGAAAGTTTTTGAGTCTAATTATATAGATTGACTTGATGGTCAAACATATGATTGGATCGACTGGTGAACAAAGGTGGGCTGGTTAGAATGTGATAAAAATATCGACCAACTACGGCAAGCATGCGGGTTCAGATGCTTGACCAACTTTATAAACCTACTACATTGGCGGCTCACGTAGTCACATTTGGAGTCTATCAACCACTAGAACGACCTACTTTTTCTGTTTTAAGTGAAGGTTTGGAAATGATCAATTTACCAATACTAGAACTACATTTGTCTGAAAAGTAACTTGAATTGAATAAGCAATAATTAAATATATTATGCTTCGAAGCACCAAAAAAATAAAAAAATAAAAAAATAAAAAAAAAGTTAAATATATTGTGATTGTGACAAGAGGAATACATGGGTCTATAATATAAACCCGCATGGGTTTGTGGCTACTTTTTCTTTTTTTGATCTTCCTTTGTGCGGATAAGAATTTGTCTTTCCGCTATAATTATTTTTTGTGTAATGATACAGACACAACAATAAACCACAATAATTTGACAATATCTACAAAATAAAATGTCACATCATTTAAATTGGAAATTATGATAGGCTCATGTATGAGTTGTCATGCAAATTTAAAAATGTTGTGACTTTTTGTTACGTTTCTAGTGTTACTGGTTTTTTTTTTTTTTTTTTTTTTTTTTTTTTTATGGACGGCTTTAATAATAAAATTCAATTACAAGATCAGTTAATTCCATTGATAAAGATTTTATATTGAATTAGAATTTTTGTTTTAATTTTTATTAGAAAATAAGTTGTACCAATTAAAAAATAAGACTAAAGTATATTTTTGTTCTTAAAGTTCGGATTATTTTAATTTTGGCCTTTCATTTTATCCCTTTATGAAATTGAAAATTTTGAAATGTAAAGAGCCAAAATGTAAAGGACTATTAATATAAAAACAAATAAAAAATGGAGTGCTAAAATGAATGTTTTAAAATGTAAAAGGTCAAGTGAAAATAATCCCAAACTATAAACACTAAAAGTGTACTTCACTAAAAAAAAATAACAATATAAATTACTGCTAGAACACATTTGTATTTAACTTATATAGTTACAAATCATATAAACAAAAACAAAATATACATGTTATTTTCTCTTATTCATAAAATGTGAATAGTGCTTTGAAAAATTAGAATAGTAATTGTGGGGGGTAGAAACTCAAGTTTACGTATTAAGCCCAAAGCCCTATGTAAAGATTACTGTATGTCCGAAGAGGTGAAAATTGGT
>NW_027069592.1:34925-121027 GCF_002906115.3 Quercus suber | reverse complement strand
GCATTTTTAGGACTTCTAGTGGTGTTTCACAAACACCCATAAAGACCCAGTTTTTTGTAGTGTATTTATTTCGATTAGGCCACGTTAAATAACCAGCTTCACAAAATTTTGGTAAACTCTAAAGCTATATGGTTCTCATTTAAGTCATCTAATCCACCTAGTTTCAAACCATACTTAAGACATGAATTTAGAAGTTAAATTTCATGCTTATTGTGTGAGGTGTGGATTATGGTCTGTATCCTAATGTATCTAGTGCACTAATGCACTGGATATAAGCTGTGTCCTTCTTAGAGATCCCCTTTAAACAAACTTGTTCAGAAACACGTTTAAGAATATACTGCATAACCATATTAAAAAACTATGAGATAAACAAGAAAAAGTCTAAGATTTCCATGAGAGTCAAGGCCCACAAGCTTTCCTTACGTAACAAGAATGAGATCTTGCAAGCTGCAATAACAGGACCTAATCAAGGTCAGCAAGTGAGGATGGGCAGTTGCTTTAGCTTCCGAATAACTTCTTGTGATAACTACAAAAAATTTTAAGCAATCTATCAGGTTAAAGTGAAAATTAAAATGAAAAGATTATATCTAAACTGAGTTTTGCTATGATCAATAATATTTATTGGCCACTATAGCAAACATTGCATTGGAGAAATTAAGAAAGTTCCCTACGTTGCTCAATCGATGCTTCTTGCCCCTTATAATTTTTTACCCTACTTAGTGTCCATTTAGAATAGTTTATTTAGCTGAAATTGAAAACTTTTTTGTTGAAAATGTAAAAAAAAAAGTTAAAAGATAAGCAGAATAGTACAATGAGACCCATAAATTGTACCAAAAAGTGTAGCGAGACTCATAAATAGTAGCAAAAATAAGCTGAATAGTAAAATAAGTTGGCAAAAAATAAGCTAGCCAAACAAACACTTAATATAGCTGACTTGCCTAAGTTTATTTAAAAAATAAATAAAAAATAGATGCATGTCAGCATGTGAATACCCTATAAAATAGATTAAGACCTAAAATTTATATTGCAAGCCAATATTCAATTCGCACGTAAAGAAAATGTAGAATATATATATATATATATATATGGATAGAAAAAATGTAGAACAATTTGAAAATATAATTGTGAGCATGCCTAGATTTATATTGCTTTGATTGAATCTTGGCATTCGAAGTTATTAATTGACCTAGTTGATATATACAACTACTAGAATGCTGACTCGATAATATAACTGTAAATTATACTTCAATCTGTTGGAGAAATTTCTCAAAGCCAATTATAAAAATGCAAAACCACCAACGGAAGCAAGTCTTTCTTCAATTTTTCCTTAATGTTGCTTAAATAAGAGGAAGAGTGACGTATTTGGATAAGATGGAACATGAAAATTTGATGGGTGTTCCCATATATCTTGAAATTAATATCAAGTAATTTATTGATTTATTGAAAGTTATATGCCTTTGTTAGGCTGGAATTTCAAATTGCATTTAGCAAGCCAGGACACACACAATTCGTTGTTCAATATAACCATGGACCAATTGAAATGAGCGTAAATAAAAGATGCCCATAGTTGGTTTCCAGAGTATCGTATAAAAAGTCACAACTATCTTAAGTTACAGATTTTGACTGATTGTCGCATCAATCAATTATTTAAATTTGACTCATGTGTTAAGAGCACAAAGAACTCATGCAATTCAATGGTTTGATTTTCAAAATATGTAGCAATATTAATTTTTTTTTTTTTAAGAAGTTATAGCCGAAATTTGTCTCATATAAAAAGTCACAAATTTTGTCACAACTATCTTACGTAATAGACTATAACCGATTGTCTGTTATGAACCTACTATTTTTTCTCCACTACTTACAGTCTTACGTGGCAAATTTTGACTAATTGTCTGTCATCAATCAATTATTTATATTTGATTTATATATTAAGAGCATAAAAAATATACAATTCAACAAATTAATTGTCAAAATATGTAATACTATTAATTTTTTTTTAAAGAAAGTTATAACCTAACTTTGTCTCATATAAAAAGTCACAACTTTTATCACAAATATTTTATATGGCAGACTATAACTGATTGTCTGTCATAAACTTATTATTTTTTTCTCCACCGCTTACACTCTTGCATATGGATAGATGTTTTTTTTTGTGCGATCCTTTTTTTTTTTTTTTTTTTTTACCTTTTTAAGGAAATGTTAGGCCACATAATCCACAAGTCAAACGTATCTACCATTGAATAGAGAAAGTTTTTGAGTCTAATTATATAGATTGACTTGATGGTCAAACATATGATTGGATCGACTGGTGAACAAAGGTGGGCTGGTTAGAATGTGATAAAAATATCGACCAACTACGGCAAGCATGCGGGTTCAGATGCTTGACCAACTTTATAAACCTACTACATTGGCGGCTCACGTAGTCACATTTGGAGTCTATCAACCACTAGAACGACCTACTTTTTCTGTTTTAAGTGAAGGTTTGGAAATGATCAATTTACCAATACTAGAACTACATTTGTCTGAAAACTAACTTGAATTGAATAAGCAATAATTAAATATATTATGCTTCGAAGCACCAAAAAAAAAAAAAAAAAAAAAAGTTAAATATATTGTGATTGTGACATGAGGAATACATGGGTCTATAATATAAACCCGCATGGGTTTGTGGCTACTTTTTCTTTTTTTGATCTTCTTTTGTGCGGATAAGAATTTGTCTTTCCGCTATAATTATTTTTTGTGTAATGATACAGACACAACAATAAACCACAATAATTTGACAATATCTACAAAATAAAATGTCACATTATTTAAATTGGAAATTATGATAGGCTCATGTATGAGTTGTCATGCAATTTAAAAATGTTGTGACTTTTTGTTACGTTTCTAGTGTTACTGGTTTTTTTTTTTTTTTTTTTTTTTTTATGGACGGCTTTAATAATAAAATTCAATTACAAGATCAGTTAATTCCATTGATAAAGATTTTATATTGAATTAGAATTTTTGTTTTAATTTTTATTAGAAAATAAGTTGTACCAATTAAAAAATAAGACTAAAGTATATTTTTGTTCTTAAAGTTCAGATTATTTTAATTTTGGCCTTTCATTTTATCCCTTTATGAAATTGAAAATTTTGAAATGTAAAGAGCCAAAATGTAAAGGACTATTAATATAAAAAAAAATAAAAAATGGAGTGCTAAAATGAAAGTTTTAAAATGTAAAAGGTCAAGTGAAAATAATCCCAAACTATAAACACTAAAAGTGTACTTCACTAAAAAAAAATAACAATATAAATTACTGCTAGAACACATTTGTATTTAACTTATATAGTTACAAATCATATAAACAAAAACAAAATATACATGTTATTTTCTCTTATTCATAAAATGTGAATAGTGCTTTGAAAAATTAGAATAGTAATTGTGGGGGGTAGAAACTCAAGTTTACGTATTAAGCCCAAAGCCCTATGTAAAGGATTACTGTATGTCCGAAGAGGTGAAAATTGGTAAGGAGTATTCCGCACAAAAGAAAGATACCTGGGATTGAAGAAGATCCGTCCGAAGAGAGCACCAGTGTTCCGAAGAAATCATTCTCCTCGGATGTAAAGATTCTTGGTCAAATAAATATCTGGGGGGTTCGAATGAGCTTACTAATGACTTCAACAATCTGGATAAGCTTTGGACATGCCTGGAGATAAGAAGAATGGAGAAATATCTAAAAGGAAAAGTGTCACCACCACATTAAATGCACTGCATCTGCTTTTCTGGCCGCATTAATGTGGAGAAGACCCTGAACAGTGTCAATCCAGCTACCACCACTCACAGAAAGTTGAGGAAGAAATCTGACGTGACACATACTCAAGTGGACACTTAGATGAAGAACAAGTGGACGATGAAGATGATGAGGGAGGATGCTATAAAAGAAAGAGCTTCTAGAAAAAAAGGAGGACTTTTTGGGAGAGTTGTATTGATTTTTCATTGAATAATATTCCTCTTTGGACATTAAAAAAAAAAAAGACTCTGAAGTGTGTTTTTTATCAGTTCCTTCTTAACACCATAGTTAACTATTGTTTAATCCATAATCAGCCTAGTTCTTTCGCTCATCCTCTACAAATTCATTGTTCTGAGTTCATTGGACTCATAATCAAACCTTTTGGGCTTGGACCACAAAAATATACCCTACAATTGGCGCCATCTGTGGGAAGAGTTTGAGCAAAAGTGGAAGCAACAGTTGATAATGGTGAACCAGGTCAACAACCAGCAGAATCAGGTCAACAACCAGCAAAATCTAGGGCGTCCCAACACATAGACCATTTTCTCAATTCAGAGCAAAGACAAGATCATGAAGGCAACGTGCATACTACGCACCCTGAGCGAAGTCAACCATATGGAGGAAGTCACGTGTCTCATGCAAAGAAGAACAACAACATGCAACTGGAAATTGAGAGGCTAAAGAGGGAGTTGCGCCATGCAAAGAGAAAACAGATTTCTTCCATTTTGATGAGGATTGGGGTGACGAGGAAGATGTCACTTACGAGCAGAGATCTCGGACACCAATCAATGAATCCTTTTCCTACGAAGAGGAGCACCGTCGCAAAAGGCAACCTCGAAGCCCATCACGTGGAGGTGTAGGGAACGACGCTATGAGCAAAGCCTTGAATCAAATCTCTAGGTCACCATTCACGCATAGGATCGAAGAAGCGAGACTTCCTCGACGTTTGAACCAGCCAGCCTTCACCATTTATAATGGTAAAACGGATCCTGTGGAGCATGTGAGTCACTTTAATCAGAGGATGGCTGTCTATTCCAGAGATGAGGCTCTGATGCGCAAAGTTTTCCCCTCCAGTCTTTGACCGGTTGCAATGAGATGGTTTGACAGTCTAGACGCAAACTCCATCGACTCCTTTAGAGAGCTTACTTAAGCATTTGGTTCCTGTTTTATCACATGTAGAAGAGTGGGAGGCCCCTGTCTTCACTTTTATCCTTAAGCATGCAAGAGGGTGAGACTTTGAAAATGTATTCAGATAGGTACTGGGAGATGTTTAATGATATGGAGGGCAATTTCAATGGCATGGCCCTTAGCACGTTTAAGCTCGGCCTCCCCACTGACCATGATTTGAGGAAGTCCTTAACTAGCAAACCAGTAACCAACATATGTCAGCTTATGGGCCGCATCAAAAAATATAAAAGAGTAGAAGAGGATCAACAGCAAGGAAAGGAAAGGATAAGGTTATCCCCCAAGAGAGGAGGGATTTCAGGTCGAACCGTTACAATAACAACAAACCACGAGAGATTTCGCTGGGCAGTCAGGATCAACAAACCTTCAAACAGTTAACACTGTATTCAAAAAGCCAGTGCACCAGGTATTGGAAAAAGTTAAGAATGAGGAATGGTCTGGTTGACTACCGGCTGCTTTGGATGTTCTGTGAGTTCATGGACGTCTGGGTAGTAGAAAATGCTCTTAGGCTGCCTCAAGTCAGCCTCTGGAGGAACCCCAGCAGCATCAAGGGCTTTCTCCCAAGTCACATCGCAATACTCCCTGCAGACCTTCGTGAACTCTTCAGTAAGCCTGAGTTGGGTCTCCTCCACCCCAAGAGTATATGCTGCCTATCTCTCAGCCTCCACTGCTTCCTTGGCCAGTTGAGCCCCTTTCTCGGCCAACTGAACAGCTTCCCTGGCTTTCTTTAGCTCAGCATGAAGACCTTTGACTGTTTCTCTCTCTGTCTCCAGATAGATCTCAGTCATGCACAATTGCTTATGTTGTTCTTTGGCCTGCTTTTCAGCGGTTTTCAAGCTAGCATCTATATTTTCCCTTTGGCTCGTCATATCTCTCAACTGGTCAGACAGCCAAGACTAATCTTCCTTCAGATTACCGAGGGATTTCTCGACCTCAGACCGAGTGTAAGCCTTGGCCTGGGCCTCATTGAAGGTTCTTTTCTTCTACTCTTCAGCCACGAAAACCTGCTGGGTGATCTGCATAGTAGAAGAAAGAACTTCAATACAAAGCAAAAAGAATTTTTTTTTTTTTTTAACTTAATTGATCAACATTTTAATAAAAAGAAGGGATTGGTTTACTTACCATGGCCAAATCCCTTTTAAGGGATAAGAAGAGTTCATACTGGCTGAAGCACCTGTAAGACTCAATATCCTTTGGAAGGAGGAGTGGTTGCTCCAAGGCTTCAGCAACCAAACCAGCCCTCCCCCCATGGTAGTTCCTAAAGGAAGTATCCTAGGGGATGGGAGCACCGTCCAGCTCCAGTTTGGGGGACCAGGTGCGTGGCCCTTGGCTCACCTCAGTGCTGAGGGCTTCATCTCGGCTCTCGGTGGACGAAGCCCTTTTGCTCTGTTGGCCCTTGTCCACCTTTTGTTGCTTTGCCCCTTTTGTAGGCACCACCTCCCTCTCCTCCTCGATCGTGATGGGCCTTTTCTTCTTCATATCTGGCATTGGTTTTAGGCTCAGATCAGCGGGAATTTGGGGAGGTGGTGAAGGGAGACTGACAACTGGCTGAGACGTCCCAGTATCCTTAAGTCCAGCCTTCTTATTCCTATTCTTCATTAGATCCTTCAAACTTGCCATATCGTCTTCTTCGTCCGAAGAGACTTCTGGAATAGCTATTATCAAAATAGAAGGGCGGACACTGGATTGCCTGTCATCTTCCTCCTTGGCATCCGAAACGCCTATCACTTGAACCCCTTCTGAGGCCTCTCCGAAGGTGAATTTGTCAATTTGCTTTTCTAGTGATGAAGTCGAAGAAGCAACACCCTCGCCTTCTGCTGCTGGCTCAAGGGGAATTTGTTGAACCGGCTGGACGGGCAGAGGTACACCCTGCGGGTTTGGATGTGGCATTGGGGGAACATCGAACAGGAGCCAAAAAATCCTTCCAAGCAACATCGATTCGATTGATGCGATAGTCTCCTTGTCTTATTAGGTTTCCGACCGGCTGAAAATCGGATGGTTTGGGCGTGTAGCCAAGAATGAGGGGAACTGACCGGAGTTTCCCGTCTTCACTCACAAAAATTTTCGATCATAACTGATAGTTGAGCGTGGTGTTGTTGGTAAGACTCAGTCAAGGAGAGACGTGGTTTTTATCTGTCAACATCACAATCAAACTTAGTCAGAAGCTTGAAAATAACAAGACAGAGAGGACAAAATTGCAAAGAAATGTCAATCCTAAGTCTACTGTTAACAAGCCTAAATCTAGGATGCCCCCACCTGGCTCTACTGGTTGGGTTGGATAGTGAAGGCCGTCATGCCAAGCGCAAGAGACAATTAGATAGTCGTCTTTCATCCCTTTGTTAGACTTGGGAAGGCAGGAGACGAGCCTAACAGCGTCGGATCGAGATTTCAAATAATATCCCGCTCCTTTCTGATTGTGGCACTCATACATATGTACCACGTCCCACCAGGTGAGTCCCAAGCCTAGATGGCGGTTCAAATCATCGATGGCTCCTAAGACTTTAAAGACATTGGGTGCATATTGCTCGGGCTAAGCCCATGGTTTCGAAGGTAGTTAGTGGTGATAGGGCCAATAGGAATAGTCATTCTCCCTTCCAGGAAGGCGATGATGGGGATTATCACTTCACCCTACTTCTAATCTGTTAGTATTTTTTCTGGGGGGCAATATCTCAAACCCACATCTTCAGGTAGATGGTATGTGGCCCTAAACTCCTCCATCTGAGCGGGGCTGTCCACCAGATACTGGAATCTACCCATCTTAAATAAACGAGAAAGGAGGGACTTTAAACGCAGTGATTAGGGGGCAACTACTCGAAGGCCAAGAAAAGTGTCCGAGGAGAAGATTAAAGACAAGTATATGAGAGCTTACACGAACAGGATCGAAAAATGATCTTTGAACTCGTAGAGATGCTTGTAGGTTCTGGATTTGATGATTGTAGAGCTTAGTCGATTTAAAAGCCTTTGTTCGCTGGAAAGTCTGAGAATATGTAAAGTAAAGGAGGAAAAACCTCCTCTAGAGCTTTATATAGAGACAAACGAAGGGGTAGGAGTTATCCCGTCCAAATTCCGAGGAAGAACCACATCCGTTGGATCATTAGTCCACGTTAGATGGCAAAGACAAAACGCCACCTAGAGTAATTAATAGCGCTTTGGAAATCTTGAAACAGCAGCAGCAGTTATGACGCGCATAAATCTATGCTTCAACACGTGTGAACTAAGATATTTTTGTATTTTTGACTTTTACTTTGTAACAAATCAAAATCTTATTTTTTCTCCTCGGATGCGAGGGAAAAATTAAAATTTTGAGGGGCTATTATGGGGGGCAGAAACTCAAGCTTACGTATTGAGCCCAAAACCCTATGTAAAGGAAACTATATATCCGAAGATGTGAAAATTGGTAAGGAGTATTTTGCATGAAAGAAAGATACCTGGGATTGAAGAAGATCCGTCCGAAGAGAGCACCAGTGTTCCAAAGAGATCATTCTCCTCGGATGTAAAGATTCTTGGTCAAATAAATATCTGGGGGGTTCGAATAAGCTTACTAATGACTTCAGTAATCTGGATAAGTTTTGGACATGCTTGAAGATAAGAAGAATGGAGAAATATCTAAAAGAAAAAACTGTCACCGCCACATTAAATGCACTACATTTGCTTTTCTGGCCGCATTAATATGGAGAAGACCCCTGAACAGTGTCAATCCAACTACCACCACTCACAGAAAACTGAGGAAGAAATTTGACGTGACACATACTCAAGTGGACACTTAGATAAAGAACAAGTGGACAATGAAGATGATGATGAAGGATGCTATATAAAGAAAGAGCTTCTAGAGAAAAGGAGGACTTTTTGGGAGAGTTGTATTGATTTTTCATTGAATAATATTCATCTTCGGACATTAAAAAAAAAAAAAAAAGACTCTGAAGTGTGTTTTTTATCAATTCCTTCTTAACACCATAGTTAACTATTGCTTAGTCCACAATCAGCCTAGTTCTTTCGTCCATCCTCTACAAATTCATTGTTCTAAGTTCATTGGGCTCATAATCCAAACCTTTTGGGCTTGGGCCACAAAAATATACCCTATAGTAGTATTATGGAACTAACATATTTACTGTGAATTTTTTCTATAGAAAATTTGAATTGCTATTGTTCTATTGTACTTATTATCCAATTAAATTATATATCTTATAAATTAAAAACTTGATTTTTTTTTTCTATTCAGAGATAGTATTTATTATCTAATATTACATTGTCATTAATTATTGGTGCGATAGTCACTCTATAAGTATAACTATATGAGTGTTTGTGGGGTATGAAGGACGAAAGCCAGGGTTTAAGTTTTTAGAAAGGAGTTCACACACATATCCACTTAGATTAAGCTTGAATAGAATTTCTATCATGTATCAAAAAAAAAAAAAAAAAAAACCTGTTTTAGTATAGTCATCTGGCATCAAATCAACATTTCTTTATTTTACAAACTTTAAAACATATACAGAAAAGAGAAAAGTTCAAATTAACTTTTATTCTATTTTATTCATTGTCTTGGTATATATTATTTCCAACATAATATTAAAACCAAAAAACAAAAAATAAAATTCTTATTCCATCCAATGATTATAGACGGAAATCTTTACTTGTAGGTAGGGATGGTCATACCCATTGGGTAATGGATATCCAACCATACCCGATCCTGTGATGAGTTCTTGGCCTTCAATAAAAACAAAATATACATGTTAGTTTCTCTTATTCATAAAATGTGAATAGTGCTTTGAAAAATTAGAATAGTAATATTATGGAACTAACATATTTACTGTGAATTATTTCTATCAATAATTTGAATCGGTATTGTTCTACAATACTTATTATGCAATTAAATTATATATCTTATAAATTAAAAACTTGATTTTTTTTTTCTATTCAGGGCTAGTATTTATTATCTAATATTACCTTGTCATTAGAGCATTCGCATCCGAAAATTGTATCATATCCTATTTTACCATCTCAAAAGGCTACTTTATCAATTATGCCATACAATTTGACAATATTCTTAGCATCCCAATTTTTATTTTACAAGACAACACATTAAAATAATATTTCTACACAATAAAATAATATATCCCAAAATCATATCTATTCTCTCCCATCTCTCTCCTCTCTCTAATTTTTACCTCTCTTCCAGCTGCAACTTCCACCGGAGCCTTCATTTCCAACGAGGTGGTGAAATAGTTCGAAGCCATAATCTTATTCAGCCTCTCTCTCAATGCCGAATCTACAGCAACATACAAAAAATCAAAATCACACACACCAATTATTCAAAATTGATTCAAAATAAAGAGAATTATATTCAAATCAAAGATTATACATGATAGGCCAAAAACGTATTAACCCCTTGCGATTAAATTAATTGATTAATTAGCCAAGTTATTTATTAATCAAATTAACATGTAAAGCGCATGGTAGCACAAAAAAATCACCAATAACTAAAGTATGCAGCGGAAAATAAATTAACACGGTGATTTGTTTACGAATAGGGAAAATTTACACGACAAAAACCCCACCGGGTGATTTTAAGGTCACCACTCCTGAAACTCCACTATTATGACAACAAACAATTGCAAGTAAAGGAATCCCAATACCTTATACCAACCTACAGTTGAACCCTTACCTCAAGACCCAATTTGACTTGTTCTATAGTGACAATTCCAATTGCACAGATTCCAGTACGCGACTTCAATCACCAACTACAGAAGGTTGTTGGCTGCAAAGTTCTACAGTTCATCCACGATGAAGATCAAGAAGATGCTTGGTCACAAAACTCTATGGTGTACAAACACAGCAACTTCTTCATAAGAATGATGAACCAGGGCAAAACTCTGTCTCCGGTCACAATTTGCTTGAACAAACTTTGCTCAACACTTGTGCAACTTGTGAACACTTTGAGGGCCCTTAAAATAATCTTTTTATATGTCTAAGGTTAGGAGAAAAGAAGGCCCAAAGACACATTCACAGATCTCAAGAAAATCATATCAGAATTTTGAAATTCTTAAACCTCGATAGATAGGAGTTGTCGAGCAGGTGTCGAGTACCCAGGCTGAGACAGCTTTCTTAAGCTCGATAGATGCAGCTGTCGAGCCAGCTGTCAAGTTTTAATGAATTTGCACTATTCAGCTTATTTCTTTGACAGACTTAAATAGCTTTAACACTTGATCTTAAAATCTTATTTCTTGAAGTATTAAAAACACCTACATCTACTCAAATACAAGTAAAGTACGTTTTGTCAAAGGATTAGCCAATTACATAAAAGAATGACATATGTTCTTAACAAGTGAAACACATATGTCCTAAAAATACAAGTAAGGCCTCACTGCCCATCACCCACCACTCACCACCGCCAAAATAAAACCCATAAATGACCAAAAAAAAACCCAGCAAAATTGGACCCAAACATTGACGATCTCCGACAACCAACAAAACCCAACAACATTGGACTTAAGAGAGCCACAACCCATGACCCACTTCAGCCATACCCACCTCTTCCTTTAAGCGCCGGTCACAGCACACATACACACACAAAAACCCCCCCACAGAACCTAGAACTCCAAACTCGCCGATCCACCTATCCACTAACCCACGACCCACACACCAACGTGACGGCCCAACTACCTACACAAAGAGAGAGTGAGAATTAAGAGCAATTCACAGAGAGAGAGGGAGACGAAATGAGGAAAGAGAGAGAGTTGAGAAGTCTAACATAGAGGAGAGAGAAAGAATAAAACAGATTAAAAAACAAATACAAAAGTCTACAGTGTCATCATAAAAGTAAGATGGCACTATAGCAGTATTGGAAAAAAAATTTACAATTCTTTACTTTTACAATTTCAGATGTTGGAGGTTTTTGAGATACAAATGCTAAATAAAGGCAACATATGGCATTTAGCATTCCGGATGTGAATGCTCTTAACTATTGATGCGATAGTCACTCCATAAGTATAAGTGCTTGTGGGGTATAGAAGACAAAAGCTGGGGTTTAAGTTTCCAGAAATGAACTTCACACACATATCCACTTAGATTAAGTTATAATAGAATTTCTATCATGTATAAAAAAAATTTATTATGGTCATCTGACATCCAATCATCATTTCTTTATTTTACATACTTTAAAACATATATGGAAAAGGGAAAAGTTCAAATTAACTTTTATTCTATTTGATATATACTACTGTAAGTTTCTTTAAAAAAATATTATCCCCTTTTTCCGTGTGTGTGTGTTAAAAATATTTAGTATTTAAAAAAAAAATTATTCTATTTTATTCATTGTCTTGGTATATATTATTTCCAAGACAATATAAAAACCAGAAAACAAAAAATAAAATTCTTATTCCATCCAATGATTATAGACGGAAATCTTTACTTGTAGGGACATAGAGCCTCAGGCCCCCCAGGACAGTTCCTGTGACGCTGTGACAAAAAGGGCAGCAATGCCAATTGTGATGAAGGGCAGCAATGCCAATGGTGATGACTAGTGAGAAAGATGTTATAGAATTCTTAGTCAGACCATTCCCGTAGGTTATTCCAAACCCACCAAAATGCATAATAAATAATATCATTTACACAAAATGCACAAAAGACCAAAACTTCACGGGGTGACTATGTTGCTAGCTGTGTACAACTACTTAGCCGCTAATAATATATATATATATATATAAAGGATTAAGTTATTTGTTTTGAGTAAAATTAGTTTATTAGGCTTAATTATTTTAGTTTTATTATGGTAATTTTTGTTGTTTTTTTTTTTTTAGTTTTTTTTTTTTTTTTTTGGTTTTTTGAAAGTTTCAACTTATGGCATCCACTACTGATATCATCAGACCAAGACACCAATCGGTTGTTGGTGTAGGTGAGGATTAAACTTCAGATTTCTTATTCAATCATTAGAGACTTTACAACTTGTTGATGTAATGAGTGGTTATTAGTAAGTAAAAAAATGGTGTAAACGGTGGGTTTAGATGCGAACTAATAAGAATTTACTACCTCAACAGTATGTAAAAATGTTATAAAAAAGTTTGTAACTATAGCATTACTCTTAAAATAACCAATAATATTATTGTAAAAATGCATTTTTTTTTTAACATGAACATATGAAAATGCCCTCACCCAACCTTGACCCTTCTCCCTAGTAAAAGGCATAATATATAGCACGATACTATTTTTTATTTATTTTTTCCTTCCTGAGTTGTACGATGTCTTATTAATGTTTCTTCTAAATAATCCTATTGGAGCAAGACTATTAGTAAAATGAAAGTAATTTACTTTTAAAATTTTAAGTATGTAATTTTAAAAAAAAAAAATTAAGTATCATGCATCTTTGATGCTCTCTATAATATGACCCAAGGAAAATTCAGTCTGGTCAGGCTTTTCTACCAACCTGAATATCCCAAACTCATTTTAAAAATTGATTAATATGCAATTTCCAACTTACTTGACGGACCAATACTAAGAACATATTAAGATTTCAATACTCAGGGCAGCTATTAAACTCAATTTTCTTTGGCCAAATCTAGTCAAATAGCTGACTGAGCCTTTTTATTTATTTATTTTTCCCCTTATTGGTAGAGAAGTGACCAAATCCACAATATATATAATATACACAAATCAAATCTTGTTTATTTGGCACTGGCCTGCCGGTGAAAAACTTGGTCAAGTTAATTCAATTTTTGGTGTATATAAATTAGTATGATATTTGTCTAGGTCATCTAAAAGTTTGTCTGACCTCTTCAAAAAATAAAAAATAAAAGTTTGTTTGACTTAATTTAATATCCGTGTTAATTATTCATCCTTGTGTTTTTTCTATTCACATTTTTTTGTGTGGTAATCCATGTTAATTCATCAATTTTATTAACTCCTAATCTAATTGTTAGGATTTTTAGTGTTGACTAATTCTATGATAAATTTATTTTATTTGTAATTTTGGGTAGTGTACTATTGTGTTATTATGGTTGTAAACAAGGATGAAGGCTGAAGTTTCTATTCATTATGAATGCCTGCTCGAGTGAAAACTAGATCTTGATTTAACAAGAATGAAGGTTCAAATAGAAAGTTCCGATAGACCCTTAGTTGATCGGAATCCTATTATGAAAAATCAGATATTGCTTTCCATGGTTATTCCTGTAGCCACCTCAACCCCAAAACCATACACCTTCATAAGCAAAATTAAAATCCATCACTAAGAGGGAGATAATTGTACTTTAACAAAGATAAAACAAGAGAGAGAGAAAATCTTCCATTAATTTACATTGAATATCCTTGAAAGTTCCACTATTTTAAACACCTTGTCATCATTATCGAGTTGGATGTTGCTGTTGAAATTATGTAGACAATATCAAATCTTTGAGGACTCTTGAAGCAGTCGAGAGATCGGTTTGCAAATGACTTATCGTCTTGTACAATAGATAATTTAGAAGGTTCGAAGCAAGAGGCTGCAGTTGTTAACATGAGCTTGGACGACTTGACTACATATATAATGTGAGTATCGTATGTTCATCAATAAGTCGTGTGAGTATCATATGTTCTTTATCTTGTTGAATGAGATTATCCACTTGATCATTGTGATTAATTAACTTCCTCCTCAATAATTGAATTAATAGGTTAAAACTCCTCTTAACATATATTGTCTCTGTGTAATGGAATGGAACATGAAATTTTGGTCCTATAGTACTCTTATCTGTCTCCTTCATGCCATGATTAAATTGTCATATGTAAGATGGCAGATATTTTGTTCGAATGCATTCAAACAACTTTGTCCGAGCACCATGTTAACAGAGAATCAAAATAATGCGAGACTAAGAAACACACAAAAGAAAGTGATGGATATTTGACTGTATCATAGTACAATGTAAAGATTATGTCAGTTTTCTCCCCCTCGATGTGGGAGCATTCGTATCAATAATTCGTGTAAATTTTTTATCCAATTTAGCATTAGACTTTTTTTTTTTTTTTTTTAAATAGCTCACTTTTCTAAACAACTCACATTTGATTATTTATTCTACACTTTTCTCTTTTCTTCACCCATAATAATTATCATCTACTCTCTTATTTCATCATCAAGATATGTAAAAAATAAATAAATAAATAAATACAAAATGAATAATATCAATATAAATTTACACGGTTAATTATTTTAACAACTATATATTTTTACACAATTTTGCATAACATGATATGAATATATTTTGAGCTTGATTGCTAAAATGTGATTTTTTTTTTTTTCTATTTTTACAAGCTACTTTGCAAGTGCTCTAAATATCAAATATACTGGTACATAAGCATTGTATAACATAAATTCCTGACTTGTGTTGCTCAGTTTCATCATAGGTTGTTGGGTGCACTACACTGTTACATCGTGTATATATATATATATATTAGAGAGTTTCAACTTATAGCGTCCGCTTCTGATGATACTCTTTAATCATCAGACCAAGACACCAATCAATTTTTATATTTTTTTCGTATATAAATATGAATATTCTTAAATATATCCGGGTACTTTTGATTTGTTCTATTTTTCTCTACCTCTTTTCACTCAGTACTATCTTTGGAATTAGCAGCCATAATTGATATTTTTATTGTATTCTATGGAACCAGTGGTAACTTCTTAATTTAGTTTTTATAATTTAGACATTTTTTTGGGCTTGTATATTTCTTTTTTAGATTTTAGATTTATAAATATTTTTTAATGGTCTTTAAAATAAGGAAAATATTTGAACTACAAACTCTTTTTACAAATTGTTGATAATGTAAGTGATTGGCTCAAATGCGAACCAATAAGAATTTGCTATATTAACATTTTGTAAAAATATTATAGAAAAAATTGTGACTATAACAATACTCTTAAAATAATCAACAATATTTTTAAGGGGACAAAAGTGTAATTTTCTAAAACAAAATTGTTAAATTAAGTACCCATATATATAATAATTTTTTTTTTTTTTAAAGTTTGAGGGGCTCCTAGTCCAACTATGGCTCCCAAGTCCAACCATGGCTCCGTCCATGAGCTAGACTTATTGCCCCCAAGTCCAACCATGACTCTGTCCATGAGCTAAACTCATCCATATCAGTATAGATTTGGAAATGACTGTACAATAAAGTTGCAACTATGGCTCCCAAGTCCAACCATGGCTCCGTCCATGGAAAAAGTTCTGTATGTTTCGGATACATGCATCCTCCTCCTTACAAGGGGGTGGACCCCACACGTGTGGGGTCCACCCCCTTGTGATGCGAGGTCCACCCCCTTGTGAGGGGGAGGATGCATGTTTCCGAAACATGCAATACCTTCTCCCGTCCATGAGCTAGACTTATTGCCCCCAAGTCCATATCCATATCAGTATAGATTTGTGTGGGGTCCACCCCTTTGTGTGGGGTCCACCCCTTTGTGAGGGGAAGGATGCATGCTTCCAAAACATGCAATACCTTCTCCTGTCCATGAGCTAGACTTAGTGCCCCCAGTCCAACTATGGCTCCATTCATGAGCTAGACTTATTGCCCCCAAGTCCTTATCCATATAGTATTGATTTGGAAATGACTCTACAATAAAGCTGCAAGTATAAAGCATCATCATTATCACAAAAGGGTGGGGGTGGGGGCTGCCAAAGCAAAATATCTAGAAAAATTCTTAGGTAGTCCCGGAATATAATAAAATTGTGCTTTTTCTCTCACATTTATGGTGAAACCCACCATAAATTTAATGAGCGGACCCCATCATGAATGCGAGAGGAGAGAACACCATTCTCCGTGGTGCTCCGAGAGTACCTAAGAATTACTCTAATATCTCACAAACATTAGCATTATAGAGTTCGTGCTTCTGACCTTGAAAAAAGATTAATTATATTCATAATTTATGAGTCGTGATTCGTGATTCGAGGCAGAGAAAGGGACAGAATAAAAATAAAACAATCACTTCATCTTTATATTATCATCTTCGCTGGAGATGAATAACTTATTGCTTTGTGTTGTGTGGCTAGAGATGCCTTGTCCTAGTTAAGAATACCGTACGAATATGGGAGACCACCATGATATTTCTGCTGCATTCATCACATGCATGTTTGTCTGATATATAAAGTCGTGACTGATGATTGATGCAACTGATGAGGAGGAATAGTGTCTGTAATCCCCAAGTACCCTCACGAACCTGATTTATTTGAAGATTACTAGGAGTGTCAGAAAACCACTTAATCCATATAAATGATAAATACTACTTGTTGTTAGCATTTGATTATCCTCCATCATTGTAGAATTATATCAATTTGGTGCAAATGTTCAATGTTGATCACCAGCCTTCTGGTTTTTGATATATGCATGGATAGTTAGGCAGACAACAATATTTTCTTTGCTTGGAACTTGTATACTGAAGAATCCAAGTACAACCATTATCTCCTTCCAAGTCTGTCCTTGCATACAAACCACATTTCTGTACCCATTCAATATTATTTCTGGTTTTTATCGCACAGTTTCAAATTCGTTGCAGAAGATGTTAGATTGAGTATCTCTCTCTCTCTCTCGCATATATGATGTATAGTCAGATTAGTAAATAGTAAAAATATACTACTTCAACACATAGTACAAAACTTATGAAAGGTTGATGGAAGGACATGACAAAAAAGTATTGGGATGCAAAATAAATTCTTTAAAGTTTAGGGACTAAAACAATATTTTACTAATTTATTTATTTAAGGCTACATAGCATCTGATGGCATCTAAAATATATTTTTTTTATATTACTGTTAACTGCATTAGCATTTTTTGTTCACCATATATAATGGTAGGAATTATTTTGATATAATATTTAAAAAGTTAGGGACTAAACTAACACATTTGATATATTATAGACCTTTTTGACAAATAGAGCAAATGTTAATAATCAAATTTGTTAGGTCTAATGGTTTAAGTGTTGGCAAACCATGACAAATTGTAAGTTTTCTTAAGTTACAAGGTGTATTTTTTCAAGTCTAAGATGAAGACCTAAGTGATAAGAGCATCTACATTAGTAGATTCATATTGAAAAATTTATGACTCTACAAAAAACTACTTTATTAATTTTACCTTTTCACTTTACAAAACACCGAATATAAATAATTTTATTTTAGCTTTCAATACAATAAAATAATATAAACAACACAATAAAGTAAATTTTTTTTTTGGAATAATTACAGTAAACCCCCCTGGGGTATGGCCCGTTTTCACTTTGCCTACCCTTGGTTCAAAACTTATCACTTTGCCCCTCTGAGGTACCTTCTATTAGAGATCTGTTACCCACTTCTCCCTTTGCCATTTGAAAAACATATTTTTAGAAAAAAAACAAACAAAACAAAGGTCAAAGAGTTGGAATTTTTGATTGCTTAAGAACTTCTCATAGAAGTTCTTATATAAGTTGGAAGAAGAAGAAAAAAGAACTTTATTATAGCCTTAGACTTCATTATGCCTAATCTCCAAAACCCATCTCTTTCTTCTTCTTCTTCTTCTTCTTCTGCTTCTTCTTCTTATTTAAGAACCCACAAAGAAAAAAACCTAGAAAACCCAGTAATGCTTCCTTTCAGATTAAGCGTCGTCGTTTTGTCTCTGTATACAGTTGTTTCCGACGAGACCGAACTACAGTGGAGATGGGCTTGGGCTTGGGCTTGGGCTTGATGGGTTGTCGCGGTTTGCTGAAGCGCCGGACTACCATAACGGGAAAGAGTGCCCGCTGATGAAGAACAAGGATATAATTATCGAGGTCTTTAGTGAACCGGTTGAGATTTCCAGCGGACCAACGAAGAGTAACAGTTCTCGTAAACATGGACCAAAATGCGAGCAACAAAATCGCCGCCAATGCCCAGAACTTGTACCGACCTTTACCGAAGAAACTCGAATCCGAGGTTTCTTTCTTCACTATCGTTGCTTGAATAAGCCCATCTTCATCCTTCATTTCGATCAAACCCCAAAAAAAAAAAAAAAACAAAAACAGAGAGATACGAGGATTTTTTTGGAGGGTTCGATTCGATAATTAATATGTAAAAATTTTTCTTCTAATGTAGTTACCATGCTGTTTGTTTTTTGTTTTCAGTCTGAGGTGGACTATTGGATTTGGAAGAAGGAAAAACAAAAACAAAAAAATGACGACACTTCGTGGGTTGTGGGGTTATGGGTTGTGGGTGAGGTGGTGGTTATGGGTTGTGGCTTGTGGTGGTTGTGGATTGTGGGTAAGGTAGTGGTGGTGCTGAGTTGTGGGTTCTGATAGTGGTGGTGGTAGAGTGGGTGGCAACGCTTCGTGGGTTTCAATTTTTTTTTTTTTTTTTTTTTTTTAAAAAAAAAAAAAAAAAAAACTTTGCTTTTTGATTGTGGGTTTTATTTGATTTTGGCTTGCTAGTGGTTTGAAAAATGAGAGGGATTTTTGGTCTCGATTAAGAGGATTTAATTGGTTTTGGATGTGTAACTGAAAATTTTGAAATATATTTACAAATGTTGTGTTCTTGTATTCATGAGGAAAAGATTCAATGGTTCGTGGTTTTGATCCGTGTTATGTCTGATTTTTAATAAAATGGTGTTTTTCCAACGTCTGAGGATGAGGTGAGTAACGGATAGGTAACAGAAGGTACCTCAGGGGGGCAAAGTGATAAGTTTTGAACCATGGGTAGGCAAAGTGAAAACGGGTCATACCTTAGGGGAGTTTACTGTAATTATTCCTTTTTTTTTTTTTATAACATATGAACTATAGTGTGAACACATGAATGAGTTACAGTGTAGTGTGAACACGTGAATAATAATACAAAATAATGTGAACACGTGAATAATAATACAAAGCAGTGTAGAGCCCAATTAGTTGGCTTTGGCTTCACCAATGTAGGCATAGTTTTGTATTTGGTGGTGCTAAAAATATGGCTTTTTAGCACCACAAGTAATAATGGTCTTTGTAAAATCAAAGTATTTCTAAGATGCAAGCAAAGAATACGAAAAGAGATTGGAATCAACTATGGAGAAACAGGGAGGGAGAAAGAGGGAAAATACTTCATGTGAAGATTGTTTTTGCTTTGCATAGCTCATGTACAATTACACTAGGCTTGTGTGTGTGTGTAGATCTCTCTAAACATTGGTTAAGTTACTAACATGCATAATCAACTCGCTAAACTTGTCTCTAACAAACTGAACTAGCATAACAGATTCTAAAACAAAATCGAAACAAACTCTCCCTAGATAAAAGCTAATAATGGAATGACTGCATTTAGGCTTCATTAAGAACTTGATGAAACAATGTTGTTGGCACTGCTTGAAACGTGTGTTTCACACTTTAGTGATGACACATGACTCTTTAAATGACTTAAGAGTAGCACGTGGCTCAAGTTTTGATTTGGCTTCCAAATCGTCATCGTTCAGTCAAACTTAATGTGTGCAATTTTCATTTTAGCCTAATTTGAATAATTTGATTAATCCACTACATAATAAACAAGGGTCTAAACAACCCAACAGAAATGGTATTTAAAACTTTTTTGAAAAAATAAGAGATAAAATTCAATAAACTCGGTATTTGATAGATGAAAATTGTAATTTACCTTTTCAGTTAATATAAGATTGAGATTAAAAAAAAAATTGGGTTAAAAAATTATTGAATTAAAGGAAAGGGAAAATACTGCCTCATGTTGTGTAGGCCGACGGTCTATTGGGCCAATAACAGACCACTAAAAAGGAACTGGATTAAATGGAATGGTGAAAGGCTTTTCTGTGATCCATAGCATTACGAAAGAGGTCCAAAAACCAAGTGCCACGACAAACATGATTACTGTCAATGCTATATTATTGGGCTCGTGAGTCGTGAGGTACGATTCTCATATACCAACAAAGTGGAGTAATAAAAACAATAGAAAGCAAAACCTTTTGCCATGAACTAAAGAGATACAAGACCCATTTATTAATAGAACTGAGCTCACAATAAATTTTATATTGAAGATGAGTGAGGCTTAAGAAAATTAGTTAGGCTTGTTTCGAACCTAATGGGCTTTTGAAATTGCATCATGTATAAGCAAGCCAAGAACGGGCCTAACATGCTTCTAAACTGTTTACTTTGGGTAGTTCAATGAAATAGTAAGTGGCAGTTTCATGATTTTTTTTCTTTGGCAGGTCAGTAGTGGCAGAGTTAGAAATTCATTATGAGAGCGATTAAAAAGAAAATGATTTTTTTTTTTTGTATATACTACTTCCATATTCATGTAATAGTCTAAAAAATTTATTAATTGTTTAAAGATGTAAGACAACAACCATTGAATGCATAATAACTTATTATATTTATATGTAATATTAATTAAATAAAAATATATGATAAAGAAGAATAATAACAAACCTAGGAGTGGGACTAGGAGTAAATGTGAACTATGAAGAAAAAAAAAACTAATATAAATTTTTGCTTTTGGAGTGTATGGTTTTCTAACCATACACATGGTTACTCTCTTAGAATTTGAGCAAACAAAGATAAAAGCTAACAAAACTACTTGATCAAACAAAGATAAAAACTAAGAAAACATAGATTGGAGAAAGAGAGATAGAGAGAATAAAGAAAGAAATCACAAATATAAATATAGATCAGTTGGTTGGAATGGTAGTGTAATTTTTTGTTGATGATGAAGAAGAAAAATGCAAGGAAAAACAACTTTATTTTGTTGTCAACGGAAAAGTAAGCCAGAGTTCCAGATAGAAGGTTTATTTATTTATTTATTTATTTTTAACAAATGAGCAAAAATTTGAAACATTTTTTTCTTTATTATAAAATTAAATATTTTTAGAGTAGTGTTGTTGACACAACACTTGCACAAAAATTTCACAACAAAATATAGGTGGCAAGTTGTTAAAGGTAGGTAAAAAAAAGTGATATATTAGCAAAAAAGAAAGGTAAAAAGTGATGTTAGTTGTGGGTCAAAATAAAAACTAGTTACAACTTGTCACTTACCCCCTATTGTGAAATTATTGTGAAAATAGTATTAAAATGATCATATTCAAGTTTATTTTAATTAGATTTAAACAAAATTTATGGTCAGGGTGTTCAAATATTTATTTTAGGGGAGTCAAAATAATTTTTGTAAAAGAATTTATATATATATATATATATATAAATTCCAAGTCAGGTTTCGTTTGAATCCCCTAACCAACACGTAACGCTGCCCTTGGAAATAGTTGTGGAATAGTAAATAACACCTTATTTGAACAAAACTTCACATGTATGTTAAAAACATAAAGAACATACAATTTATAAGTTAGATTTTCAAAAATCATATCTAATAAAAATGTATAGGATTTGAAGGGTTTCTTTTCAAACTAATTTGGGAAAAAACTTTGTCCAATAGTTGCAGACTTAATTGGGTAGTTCTTACAAGATAAGTGTGAACCAATCCCCATCAGATATGCTCGTGTTTACTGGGCTTTAACCCATCCAACATTATCACAGTTGAATAAGGCTACTAAACTTCGGGCTCAGCCCAACTCCTGCTTCATGGTCCCAATCTCCTTGACTTTCACATTCTGAGTTTCTCCCAATTATGTAAGTGCATCACTTACAAGTAATCTCATAGCTCACTTCCACTCATCCTTTGTTAATTCAACAAAACAGGTGTAAGCCCAAGCTCACTCTTTTAATTCTCCATAATTACTTAGCAAAATAAATAAATAAAAAATCAACGAAGTTTGTGTTGTGAGGAAGGCTTAAGTTTATAGGTTTAGATCCGATTATGTATTAACTGCTCACTTTTATATTTATTATTCCGTTTTCGTTTGAAATATTGTCATTAGTATTTAGTATGGGACTTTACTATTCAACTAACCAATTAACCATATTGTTTACATATGAATATTCTAAAAAATTGATTTGTTTAGATGGTAAGAAAACAAGTGATTCACCATGGAATAGTGGAATAAATTTATGCTTTAGGAGCTTCCTTAAAATAAGAATGTTCTCATCGAGGTTAAGAGCAAGGAGACAGGATCAGCAGGTATTAGTTACAAACTTACAACCAAGAGCAAGAATCTGCTGGATAATTTTAAAAGTATACTAATAAAATAAAATGAACTGCTCGGTTTTCTCATAAAGTAAGTGTGAACTCGAATACAATAAGCATAAAAAAATGAAAGCAATTATATTAAAAATAATACAGTATATAAGTTAAACCTGTCCAGGCCAACATTAATCAGCTATCACCTTTCCCAAGCATCTTTCTTTTAGCAAAATTTCCAGATATCACCTTCACTAAATCAACCAATTTTTCCTTTTAGACACTTCTCTAGATATGACCTTCCCAAAACCATCCTAAAAACTTCTTACACCAAGTTCGGTTCTAAACCGGTTTGGAGTTACCTACTATGTAATGATTAAAAAGACCACTTATGTGTAGTTTTACTTTTAATTGCATGACTTCTTTTAACGAGTCTATAAAGTATAAACTCGTTTAAATAATGCACATAAATAATCTTGTATAAATAGTCACATAATGAGTTTGAGAAAATAACTCAAAACCAGTTGAACCTAAACTTTGTTCAATGTATATTCCACACAGGATATACCCTAAACTAGAAACTTCAAAATTATTATGTCATGGCAATCACTAGAAAGCCAAAAATTTCCATTATTTTCAACCTAACTTGCATCTCAAAAGTCAAAGCACATATATCCTAATTTAAGATTTAAAACATGTCAAGGAATTAATAGCCCTCTAATTGTAGCGGATTATACTATCAACTAAAGGACCATACATCGTGAAGCAGCTGGTAATTTGTCTTATGGGTACTACCCCTTGGGATTAAACTCAGTCATATCAAAGGAAATTAATTAATTAAACACAAACACACAAACATGTTTGCGTGTCACATACTGTCAATTTACTATGCAATTCACTGTCACCAAAAATTAAAAAATAAAAAATAAATTTTCTTTGGCCATTTGTGCAAGAAAGAATGAATTTCTATAAAAATAAGTACATAAAAACTCCCTAAAAATAACTAAAGATATTTCATATCTTTTTACAATTTCTTTTCGAAATACTACGTTCACAATATTTTCATAACAAATCTTAGGTGGTAAATTGTTACCTGCTGGTGGGCAAAAAATAAATTTCTATAGTGGATTCAAATTAAAAATCCGTAACAACTTATCACTTAGAATTTGTTGTGAAAATATTATGAACGTAGAATTTTTTTTCGTTTTATTGGTGTTTTGAAAACAATATATCCTGCATAGATGTAGTCAAAGTTTTATCTCTATCTATTTGGCTCCAGCTGAAAAAAAGACTGACTTAGCATTCGGCAGAAGGTAGCATGAAAAATTATAAATTCTAAGCAAGCCATAGGCTATAGCACATGTAATTCCAGAATTCATGAGTGTTTTATGTATGTGAATAGCTGGAAATCATTTGTCATCATCTTAAATTATACATTAGCAAATTAAAATTAAAAATGACAAGATTGGCTTTTTCTTCTAATAATCTTATTTTCTGAAGCTAAACCGAAAAGGTAATCAATCCTTGATATCACCTAAAATGTCACTAATATTAATTTATTTTATTAAATTCATGTATGAGACAAAGATAAGATTCTCCCTACGATTTTCCCATCTCATAAGAAAATGCCACTTCAGAAACTTAATATTTATCATAAATTTTTTATATTAGCAATGGTTAATAATACTTTATTCACATGTAATATTTACTTGCATGTGATTTAGAAAAGTAATATTTTACCTCTTTGTGATACTTTTTTAAGGAAAAAAAATTCCTACCTGTGTTTTTATAATTATTGGGTGGATTGTTCTATTTAACTACATATTTAATAAAAATATATATATTTTAAGTGTGTAAAGCATCACTTTAGAAATCACAAATTTTTTGGGGGTAAAGAATTCAAAAACCACGAGTTGAAAAACAAAACCCGTCTTAGGTCACAACTAAAAAATAAGTATAATATAATCGAACTCATAATTTTTTTTTATAAATACATAAGATTTTAAATTTATGACCTCTACTCTATAATGATTATCTTTTAATTAGCATCAAGTTAATTAATACATCAATGAAAATATTTTTATTATATGCAGGACAATTTTGGCCAAAACACCACGGGTCATTTACGCCGAAGCACAATTTATAAATGCATTCAAAGTGACAAAGACTTTTTTTATTATTTAATTTGGGACCATAATGACAAAGACATATTTGATTATTTTATACACATGCCTTGTAGAAAATTTGTCTATAAAAAATTGGATTTTGGCTAAAGTGCATATATGACCTACCTTTCAAAACAATCGACAGCTAATGGTTGCTTGAATTCCAAAAACCTTCCAACAAACTATGATAATTAGGTGAGCAACTACAATTAGCAATCCATGTCTACGTGCCAAGTGGGTTATCTTGTGAGCATTGAAAGCAAAAGAAAAAGAGGCGTTCTAAGACCATAAATTATTTTACAACTTTTTTGCGACAACTTTCATGTAACAAATTGTGAATGGTTAACCGTCACTTACATATCAATTTATTATTTTTTTCTTCACCAATCACACCCTGCCACATTATAGTTGGGGCAAGAACTTGTGAAAAATTTTGTGGTCTTTAAGATTTTTTTTTTTTTTTTTTTAAGAAAAGACGCATTTAAATACTAGAGAATGCCAATCATAACAATAGCTCAGTGATGTTAATAATCAAGTAAAAGTTAGAAAAATAAAAGGAAGAGATCAGGCTTAGCATTATCCGAGGTAGAGTGGAAGCCCCGTCCGTCTTAGCATATCCGAGGTATAAGGGGAATATGACAAGCGATCTTTAGCATAGGAGTATATTCAAAAATCATAATATTTTATAGTTTTCTACTTGTCATCATTCATAGTTTGCAGCACATAAACAGGCAAACCACGTTGCCCCAATGCCAAAATGGAAATTTCCAACCTTTCAATCTTGTATATACAACCTGTTGCACGTGGCATTTTCCTGTTGGAACCCTCTTTTTTTTTCTTTTTTTCTTTTTTTTCCTGTTTAAACAAGTTCTTGTAATTGTCAAATCTTTAAAATAAATAAATATATATATATATATATTTTAAAAAGGTGAAAAGACTAATCGACCATGCTAAAACATATTGCGTGTGAGTTATGTGTAGGGGGTTTCATTTTTTGAAAATAAAATATATAATAAGGATTTTGTTGGGTTCAAATGTTGTTGTATTGGCAAATCTAAGTCAAAAATAATCTTTGATGTAATTGAGTCTTAATTTTTTATGTTTAGAATAGTATTTGAAACTGTTTAGAATTGTGAAGGATCAATGGGCTCAACTCTACTTGATTGATCAAGTTTAAATGGACCTTAACTCTTTGCCTAGATTTCTCTCGACCAATTGAGTTGTAAGATTTTGTATTGAAACTACGATGACTCAGTCCAACTTAAAATCAATTTGTTGTTGTGGTGAAGTCAATTAAAGACTGGAAATTCGTACATATTAACATCATGGACTAGAAATTTGTGCACATTGAAGAAGGTTGCTAAGAAGAACAGTCCGACCGGGTTGAAGTTACTTCAACAAAAATACCATTTTATTCAAATCATTTTAATTAAAAACTGAAATTCTCTAACTATAATTAGCTTCTTCTTTTTTTCTTTTATCTTTTTTTTAGGGAAATGCTATAATTCTGTTTAAGCAGTTCTACTCACGTAAATAAAAGAGTTTTCGATATTTATTGCAAATGGGTCCTATCACTGATTAGCCAAAAAAAAAATGGATCCAGCTCAAGAGTGAGAGTTTTGACCATATGTTTGCGATGGTCCATCCTCCAACATCGTTATTAAATGTGATGGTCCATTTTCTCAAACCATATCAAGGGCAACATCTTAGAGTAATAGAAGACTTGGACTCCTATTGTAGCATTTATTTATTTCTTTATCTAAAACTGCAAGAGGAGTCCAACTCTTCTATTATTGCAAGATGTTTCCCTTGATAAAACCATATCTTTCACCTAGTTATTCATAAATCAATTTAGCGTCCATTGAATAGAGAGAGTAGAGAGAAATCTTCATTTTAAAGCATTCACATTAGTCTCGTCAATTTAATATTTCAACAAAAATTTATCTAAACTTAACCAAAACAAGCATGCATCAGCCTCACTAAATTAACTAAAGTTTTTAATGAGAATAATCTCATCTCTACATGTAATGAGCATCTATCCTCGCTACATTAAATTTCAATGTTAATAAAGTATGGAGACTGATGTATGTGTATAAAAATTAAAAGATAGCTAAACTAGTAAAAGTAGAATTTTTTTGGTTTAGTTTAACTTAATATTTAAGAAGACTGGTGTGAATATTCTTAGAGAGAGAAAGATTTGCTTAAAATGAGAAATTGAAGATGAATTTCTATACTAGGAAATTGAAACTATTTATATAGGTGAAACACAGTTTATCAATGTTTCCCATACATATTGCTTACTCTATTACTACCACCCAGATTAATAGAAGTGAAAAAAGATTTCAAATTAAAATGGCTTCATAAGTTTGAAACTTTAATTGATAACATTAAAGACTTAGGACTCAATTTGAAATAGGTTATGTAAGGACTCAATTTGAATTGAGTGTTGGGTTTTCAGCCCAACAAGCCCAAACAATACATTTATAGAGAGTGGGCTGACAGGCTTAGGTGCTGGCCATTGATCACCATGCCCAAACTTATCTTTAAAAATGGCTAAGTGTTTTCTTACAAATGAGGGAATGCTCCTCGGCCTGTGGCCTCCTCAGGGGGGCAAAGTGATAAGTTTTGAACCATGGGTAGGCAAAGTGAAAACGGGTCATACCTTAGGGGGTTTACTGTAATTATCCTTTTTTTTTTTTTATAACATATGAACTATAGTGTGAACACATGAATGAGTTACAGTGTAGTGTGAACACGTGAATAATAATACAAAATAATGTGAACACGTGAATAATAATACAAAGCAGTGTAGAGCCCAATTAGTTGGCTTTGGCTTCACCAATGTAGGCATAGTTTTGTATTTGGTGGTGCTAAAAATATGGCTTTTTAGCACCACAGTAATAATGTCTTTGTAAAATCAAAGTATTTCTAAGATGCAAGCAAAGAAAACGAAAAGAGATTGAATCAACTATGGAGAAACAGGGAGGGAGAAAGAGGGAAAATACTTCATGTGAAGATTGTTTTTGCTTTGCATAGCTCATGTACAATTACACAGGCTTGTGTGTGTGTGTAGATCTCTCTAAACATTGGTTAAGTTACTAACATGCATAATCAACTCGCTAAACTTGTCTCTAACAAACTGAACTACATAACAGATTCTAAAACAAAATCGAAACAAACTCTCCCTAGATAAAAGCTAATAATGGAATGACTGCATTTAGGCTTCATTAAGAACTTGATGAAACAATGTTGTTGGCAATTTTCATTTTAGCCTAATTTGAATAATTTGATTAATCCACTACATAATAAACAAGGGTCTAAACAACCCAACAGAAATGGTATTTAAAACTTTTTTGAAAAAATAAGAGATAAAATTC
The DNA here is from genome assembly GCF_002906115.3 of Quercus suber. Lineage (NCBI taxonomy): Eukaryota > Viridiplantae > Streptophyta > Magnoliopsida > Fagales > Fagaceae > Quercus > Quercus suber. Next base: position 92,534 of record NW_027069592.1, on the reverse strand, counting down.
AATAAACTCGGTATTTGATAGATGAAAATTGTAATTTACCTTTTCAGTTAATATAAGATTGAGATTAAAAAAAAAATTGGGTTAAAAAATTATTGAATTAAAGGAAAGGGAAAATACTGCCTCATGTTGTGTAGGCCGACGGTCTATTGGGCCAATAACAGACCACTAAAAAGGAACTGGATTAAATGGAATGGTGAAAGGCTTTTCTGTGATCCATAGCATTACGAAAGAGGTCCAAAAACCAAGTGCCACGACAAACATGATTACTGTCAATGCTATATTATTGGGCTCGTGAGTCGTGAGGTACGATTCTCATATACCAACAAAGTGGAGTAATAAAAACAATAGAAAGCAAAACCTTTTGCCATGAACTAAAGAGATACAAGACCCATTTTTTAATAGAACTGAGCTCACAATAAATTTTATATTGAAGATGAGTGAGGCTTAAGAAAATTAGTTAGGCTTGTTTCGAACCTAATGGGCTTTTGAAATTGCATCATGTATAAGCAAGCCAAGAACGGGCCTAACATGCTTCTAAACTGTTTACTTTGGGTAGTTCAATGAAATAGTAAGTGGCAGTTTCATGATTTTTTTCTTTGGCAGGTCAGTAGTGCAGAGTTAGAAATTCATTATGAGAGCGATTAAAAAGAAAATGATTTTTTTTTTTTGTATATACTACTTCCATATTCATGTAATAGTCTAAAAAATTTATTAATTGTTTAAAGATGTAAGACAACAACCATTGAATGCATAATAACTTATTATATTTATATGTAATATTAATTAAATAAAAATATATGATAAAGAAGAATAATAACAAACCTAGGAGTGGGACTAGGAGTAAATGTGAACTATGAAGAAAAAAAAACTAATATAAATTTTTGCTTTTGGAGTGTATGGTTTTCTAACCATACACATGGTTACTCTCTTAGAATTTGAGCAAACAAAGATAAAAGCTAACAAAACTACTTGATCAAACAAAGATAAAAACTAAGAAAACATAGATTGGAGAAAGAGAGATAGAGAGAATAAAGAAAGAAATCACAAATATAAATATAGATCAGTTGGTTGGAATGGTAGTGTAATTTTTGTTGATGATGAAGAAGAAAAATGCAAGAAAAACAACTTTATTTTGTTGTCAACGGAAAAGTAAGCCAGAGTTCCAGATAGAAGGTTTATTATTTATTTATTTATTTTTAACAAATGAGCAAAAATTTGAAACATTTTTTTCTTTATTATAAAATTAAATATTTTTAGAGTAGTGTTGTTGACACAACACTTGCACAAAAATTTCACAACAAAATATAGGTGGCAAGTTGTTAAAGGTAGGTAAAAAAAGTGATATATTAGCAAAAAAGAAAGGTAAAAAGTGATGTTAGTTGTGGGTCAAAATAAAAACTAGTTACAACTTGTCACTTACCCCCTATTGTGAAATTATTGTGAAAATAGTATTAAAATGATCATATTCAAGTTTATTTTATTAGATTTAAACAAAATTTATGGTCAGGGTGTTCAAATATTTATTTTAGGGGAGTCAAAATAATTTTTGTAAAAGAATTTATATATATAATATATATATATAATTCCAAGTCAGGTTTCGTTTGAATCCCCTAACCAACACGTAACGCTGCCCTTGGAAATAGTTGTGGAATAGTAAATAACACCTTATTTGAACAAAACTTCACATGTATGTTAAAAACATAAAGAACATACAATTTATAAGTTAGATTTTCAAAAATCATATCTAATAAAAATGTATAGGATTTGAAGGTTTCTTTTCAAACTAATTTGGGAAAAAACTTTGTCCAATAGTTGCAGACTTAATTGGGTAGTTCTTACAAGATAAGTGTGAACCAATCCCCATCAGATATGCTCGTGTTTACTGGGCTTTAACCCATCCAACATTATCACAGTTGAATAAGGCTACTAAACTTCGGGCTCAGCCCAACTCCTGCTTCATGGTCCCAATCTCCTTGACTTTCACATTCTGAGTTTCTCCCAATTATGTAAGTGCATCACTTACAAGTAATCTCATAGCTCACTTCCACTCATCCTTTGTTAATTCAACAAAACAGGTGTAAGCCCAAGCTCACTCTTTTAATTCTCCATAATTACTTAGCAAAATAAATAAATAAAAAATCAACGAAGTTTGTGTTGTGAGGAAGGCTTAAGTTTATAGGTTTAGATCCGATTATGTATTAACTGCTCACTTTTATATTTATTATTCCGTTTTCGTTTGAAATATTGTCATTAGTATTTAGTATGGGACTTTACTATTCAACTAACCAATTAACCATATTGTTTACATATGAATATTCTAAAAAATTGATTTGTTTAGATGGTAAGAAAACAAGTGATTCACCATGGAATAGTGGAATAAATTTATGCTTTAGGAGCTTCCTTAAAATAAGAATGTTCTCATCGAGGTTAAGAGCAAGGAGACAGGATCAGCAGGTATTAGTTACAAACTTACAACCAAGAGCAAGAATCTGCTGGATAATTTTAAAAGTATACTAATAAAATAAAATGAACTGCTCGGTTTTCTCATAAAGTAAGTGTGAACTCGAATACAATAAGCATAAAAAATGAAAGCAATTATATTAAAAATAATACAGTATATAAGTTAAACCTGTCCAGGCCAACATTAATCAGCTATCACCTTTCCCAAGCATCTTTCTTTTAGCAAAATTTCCAGATATCACCTTCACTAAATCAACCAATTTTTCCTTTTAGACACTTCTCTAGATATGACCTTCCCAAAACCATCCTAAAAACTTCTTACACCAAGTTCGGTTCTAAACCGGTTTGGAGTTACCTACTATGTAATGATTAAAAAGACCACTTATGTGTAGTTTTACTTTTAATTGCATGACTTCTTTTAACGAGTCTATAAAGTATAAACTCGTTTAAATAATGCACATAAATAATCTTGTATAAATAGTCACTAATGAGTTTGAGAAAATAACTCAAAACCAGTTGAACCTAAACTTTGTTCAATGTATATTCCACACAGGATATACCCTAAACTAGAAACTTCAAAATTATTATGTCATGGCAATCACTAGAAAGCCAAAAATTTCCATTATTTTCAACCTAACTTGCATCTCAAAAGTCAAAGCACATATATCCTAATTTAAGATTTAAAACATGTCAAGGAATTAATAGCCCTCTAATTGTAGCGGATTATACTATCAACTAAAGGACCATACATCGTGAAGCAGCTGGTAATTTGTCTTATGGGTACTACCCCTTGGGATTAAACTCAGTCATATCAAAGGAAATTAATTAATTAAACACAAACACACAAACATGTTTGCGTGTCACATACTGTCAATTTACTATGCAATTCACTGTCACCAAAAATTAAAAAATAAAAAATAAATTTTCTTTGGCCATTTGTGCAAGAAAGAATGAATTTCTATAAAAATAAGTACATAAAAACTCCCTAAAAATAACTAAAGATATTTCATATCTTTTTACAATTTCTTTTCGAAATACTACGTTCACAATATTTTCATAACAAATCTTAGGTGGTAAATTGTTACCTGCTGGTGGGCAAAAAATAAATTTCTATAGTGGATTCAAATTAAAAATCCGTAACAACTTATCACTTAGAATTTGTTGTGAAAATATTATGAACGTAGAATTTTTTTTCGTTTTATTGGTGTTTTGAAAACAATATATCCTGCATAGATGTAGTCAAAGTTTTATCTCTATCTATTTGGCTCCAGCTGAAAAAAAGACTGACTTAGCATTCGGCAGAAGGTAGCATGAAAAATTATAAATTCTAAGCAAGCCATAGGCTATAGCACATGTAATTCCAGAATTCATGAGTGTTTTATGTATGTGAATAGCTGGAAATCATTTGTCATCATCTTAAATTATACATTAGCAAATTAAAATTAAAAATGACAAGATTGGCTTTTTCTTCTAATAATCTTATTTTCTGAAGCTAAACCGAAAAGGTAATCAATCCTTGATATCACCTAAAATGTCACTAATATTAATTTATTTTATTAAATTCATGTATGAGACAAAGATAAGATTCTCCCTACGATTTTCCCATCTCATAAGAAAATGCCACTTCAGAAACTTAATATTTATCATAAATTTTTTATATTAGCAATGGTTAATAATACTTTATTCACATGTAATATTTACTTGCATGTGATTTAGAAAAGTAATATTTTACCTCTTTGTGATACTTTTTTAAGGAAAAAAAATTCCTACCTGTGTTTTTATAATTATTGGGTGGATTGTTCTATTTAACTACATATTTAATAAAAATATATATATTTTAAGTGTGTAAAGCATCACTTTAGAAATCACAAATTTTTTGGGGGTAAAGAATTCAAAAACCACGAGTTGAAAAACAAAACCCGTCTTAGGTCACAACTAAAAAATAAGTATAATATAATCGAACTCATAATTTTTTTTATAAATACATAAGATTTTAAATTTATGACCTCTACTCTATAATGATTATCTTTTAATTAGCATCAAGTTAATTAATACATCAATGAAAATATTTTTATTATATGCAGGACAATTTTGGCCAAAACACCACGGGTCATTTACGCCGAAGCACAATTTATAAATGCATTCAAAGTGACAAAGACTTTTTTTATTATTTAATTTGGGACCATAATGACAAAGACATATTTGATTATTTTATACACATGCCTTGTAGAAAATTTGTCTATAAAAAATTGGATTTTGGCTAAAGTGCATATATGACCTACCTTTCAAAACAATCGACAGCTAATGGTTGCTTGAATTCCAAAAACCTTCCAACAAACTATGATAATTAGGTGAGCAACTACAATTAGCAATCCATGTCTACGTGCCAAGTGGTTATCTTGTGAGCATTGAAAGCAAAAGAAAAAGAGGCGTTCTAAGACCATAAATTATTTTACAACTTTTTTGCGACAACTTTCATGTAACAAATTGTGAATGGTTAACCGTCACTTACATATCAATTTATTATTTTTTTCTTCACCAATCACACCCTGCCACATTATAGTTGGGGCAAGAACTTGTGAAAAATTTTGTGGTCTTTAAGATTTTTTTTTTTTTTTTTTTAAGAAAAGACGCATTTAAATACTAGAGAATGCCAATCATAACAATAGCTCAGTGATGTTAATAATCAAGTAAAAGTTAGAAAAATAAAAGGAAGAGATCAGGCTTAGCATTATCCGAGGTAGAGTGGAAGCCCCGTCCGTCTTAGCATATCCGAGGTATAAGGGGAATATGACAAGCGATCTTTAGCATAGGAGTATATTCAAAAATCATAATATTTTATAGTTTTCTACTTGTCATCATTCATAGTTTGCAGCACATAAACAGGCAAACCACGTTGCCCCAATGCCAAAATGGAAATTTCCAACCTTTCAATCTTGTATATACAACCTGTTGCACGTGGCATTTTCCTGTTGGAACCCTCTTTTTTTTTCTTTTTTTTTTTTTTTTCCTGTTTAAACAAGTTCTTGTAATTGTCAAATCTTTAAAATAAATAAATATATATATATATATATTTTAAAAAGGTGAAAAGACTAATCGACCATGCTAAAACATATTGCGTGTGAGTTATGTGTAGGGGTTTCATTTTTTGAAAATAAAATATATAATAAGGATTTTGTTGGGTTCAAATGTTGTTGTATTGGCAAATCTAAGTCAAAAATAATCTTTGATGTAATTGAGTCTTAATTTTTTATGTTTAGAATAGTATTTGAAACTGTTTAGAATTGTGAAGGATCAATGGGCTCAACTCTACTTGATTGATCAAGTTTAAATGGACCTTAACTCTTTGCCTAGATTTCTCTCGACCAATTGAGTTGTAAGATTTTGTATTGAAACTACGATGACTCAGTCCAACTTAAAATCAATTTGTTGTTGTGGTGAAGTCAATTAAAGACTGGAAATTCGTACATATTAACATCATGGACTAGAAATTTGTGCACATTGAAGAAGGTTGCTAAGAAGAACAGTCCGACCGGGTTGAAGTTACTTCAACAAAAATACCATTTTATTCAAATCATTTTAATTAAAAACTGAAATTCTCTAACTATAATTAGCTTCTTCTTTTTTTCTTTTATCTTTTTTTAGGGAAATGCTATAATTCTTTTAAGCAGTTCTACTCACGTAAATAAAAGAGTTTTCGATATTTATTGCAAATGGGTCCTATCACTGATTAGCCAAAAAAAAATGGATCCAGCTCAAGAGTGAGAGTTTTGACCATATGTTTGCGATGGTCCATCCTCCAACATCGTTATTAAATGTGATGGTCCATTTTCTCAAACCATATCAAGGGCAACATCTTAGAGTAATAGAAGACTTGGACTCCTATTGTAGCATTTATTTATTTCTTTATCTAAAACTGCAAGAGGAGTCCAACTCTTCTATTATTGCAAGATGTTTCCCTTGATAAAACCATATCTTTCACCTAGTTATTCATAAATCAATTTAGCGTCCATTGAATAGAGAGAGTAGAGAGAAATCTTCATTTTAAAGCATTCACATTAGTCTCGTCAATTTAATATTTCAACAAAAATTTATCTAAACTTAACCAAAACAAGCATGCATCAGCCTCACTAAATTAACTAAAGTTTTTAATGAGAATAATCTCATTCTACATGTAATGAGCATCTATCCTCGCTACATTAAATTTCAATGTTAATAAAGTATGGAGACTGATGTATGTGTATAAAAATTAAAAGATAGCTAAACTAGTAAAAGTAGAATTTTTTTGGTTTAGTTTAACTTAATATTTAAGAAGACTGGTGTGAATATTCTTAGAGAGAGAAAGATTTGCTTAAAATGAGAAATTGAAGATGAATTTCTATACTAGGAAATTGAAACTATTTATATAGGTGAAACACAGTTTATCAATGTTTCCCATACATATTGCTTACTCTATTACTACCACCCAGATTAATAGAAGTGAAAAAAGATTTCAAATTAAAATGGCTTCATAAGTTTGAAACTTTAATTAATAACATTAAAGACTTAGGACTCAATTTGAAGTAGGTTAATTGTTTAAAGTTGATAATAACAAATGAAGTGGATTCCAGTTAGCTCAACTAGTAAAGTCTCTAATGATTATATAAGAGATCTGAGATTCAATTTTCGCCTACATCAAAAACTGATTGGTATCTTGGTCTAATGATAAAGAGCGCTTATCAGGAGCGGACGCCATAATTCGAAACTCCGTCTCAAAAAAAAAAAAAAAAAAAAAGAACAAATGAAAGGGAGATAAGAAAAAAAGAGATAACATATCTTTATGTGTTATAGGTAATTAAGTTGCATTTATTACTTTTCAAAAAAAAAAAAAAACTGCATTTATTATCCAATGATTTTAATAAAATAAAAAAAATCAAAAAGTTACTATTTGATATAAACAAAAGTACAAATCAAACAGGATAAATTTAAAAAATAAAAAATAAAAAGGTCGATATTCGATCAAGCTTGTGTGCCTATCCAAAAATTGATAAAACGGTAGGAAAAAAAAAGGTTAATAAGAACAATTAAAATATTGTGTTTATCTAAAAACTATACACTATATACTTCTATTATATTCTAACTAGTATATATATTTTTAATTAAAAAAAATTTATTTCAATTTATAACTTTGGAAAAAGAGTAGGGGTTTTGTAGTAATTTAAAATGACAGGCCAACCTCTGTTAAAACCAGCGTAGAATTGTATAAATAGCAGAGTACACAGTTCTTTTCTTCATTCAAAGTAGTTCAAGACAACGTGTCTTTGTTTTGGCGGTTTTCATAAGACGCTTATTTTGTTACGTTTCCAAAGAAACTTTCTTTCGCTGGAAAACTCGTCACTTTCTATATATCTCTCTCACATTCAACCAGCCTTCATTTTTTTTTTTTTTTTTTGGTTCTTGTTCTTCACTAGCTGTTGATTTTTCTGTGTCCATTTTTTGTTGAGTTTTCGTACTTTCTTGGAGTATTAGAATATGGGATTTCTCAGCACTTTCTTGGGGATCATTGGTTTTGGAATTGGAGTCCCTTTGGGCCTCTTGATCGGGTTCTTCTTCTTCATTTACTCTGAAGCAAAAGATGTAAAGGTAACATTTACTTTGGCAACGTAGTTTTAAATTTATAGAAACAGATAAGAGATAGTAAAGCATCTGATCACTTGCTATATTTGATGATCTAAGATTCTGTGCCAAACTTACCATAACAATGGACAGCATTATTGTTATGTCTTTATGCTGTTTTACTTTCTTTGTGAAGTTTACTGAACTGGGTTTAATTTTCTATAAGGAAATATTATCTTTATTAATGAACAAGAAAGTTTTTTTATTTTATTTTTTTTCTTTATGGGTATTTAATTTTCCAAATATTTAAATTGCAATTCTAAGGTTGACATGTTGTTTTCTCCAAAAATGAGTTTTACCTTATTTATTGAGCTCATATGGTAAAGTAGTTGTGGAAATTTTTAAATCGAGGTTCCATTAGTTATTTTTAATATTGAAATATGAGTTTTAGCCCCCTTGTTTTTTTCTTTCTTTTTTTGGTTTGGGATAAATTCCCCATTTTTTAGATGGGCGATTGATAATGGGTCATATGTTCATACTTTTGTTTAATAATCATAGTATGGGGATTAACAGTATATGATGATTTTAATCATATACTTTGTAATGACTGTTTGTTTCCTTCTTTCTTTTTTCTGGAAAGTGTTAGACCAGTATTTTGTTCAAATCTGACTGGTGGGTGACTATTCATTTTCATGGCTTTGTACTGACAGTCTGGAACTATTTTTAAGTCATCATGGAAACCCTTGGCTTTGTAGCTCCCTTTCTTTGTTTTTTTTTTTTGTTTTTTGTTTTTTTTTGGTGCTGGTGTCACATCATTTAAATGGTTATATAATCTAGTTTTCAACTCTGCGTAAGGTTGCTAAAAATACTAAAATAGTGGGTCGGCTATGTCATATGGCTTTTGTTGAAGAGAAAAGATCCATATGAAAATTATATAAATTTGGCCATTGATAACGAACTACGTTATGCATTAAAAGACCGACCTTTTGTAGAAACATGCGAGTTTTTGAACCTTAAGTCAAAATTTCAATTGTTTATTGAAACTTTGATAACACATGAAATTAATAAAATAACAATGCAAAGACATTAGAAGTGTTTATTTGGGGTGCATTTGATATTCTCAATGAATTGGATTGATCCCACTTGGATTCCATTTCACTGCTAGAAGGCTAAGTTACATACTTTATAAATGGTGTCATTGCAGAAATAGGAGCCATAATGGCAGAAAACATTGTAAGTCTTGTCATTCTGTAAAATCTCAGTAATGAGCATGTGCATGCAATGGAAACCAATCCACTTTGAAAATTATGAGAACACAATGAGCTTATCAAAATTCTTAAGTGTAACATGGTGCAGTGGTAAAATATTAATTTTGCCCTTAAAAAAAATGCTAAAAAATTTGTAATTTCTCTTCTGCCGAACAAATTATGATTTAACTTGAAAAATCGATCTCTTTGACTGGTTTTTATTTTAGTAAATCTCAATCACATATGGTTATGTATAGTCAATTGAAGCCACATGCACGGTTACAATTTCTAGAGATGGATGCTAGGGTACATCAGGCATTTGAGAGTTCTTTGGAAAATTTTGTGCAAAGAACTTTCAAGCCCATGATAATGACAAATTTTGCTCAACATAAAAATAAATAAATAAAATAAAGTTTGGGAAATAACATTGAGTAAAGTACTGCATGGTATCAAGGGAAAAAGCATAGTTAGTTCATAATTGTTTGAAACAATGTAGGGGTGAATTATTGCAAGATCTGTTGATTATTACTATGTGTAACAGGCAACATTAGGCTGCTCCCTATTTATAAAAGAGTAATGTATTATGTAAGGCTTTCATATGCTTTAGAGAAAGCAGATGACTTGTAGAAGCTTTCAATGATTGACATTGAGTAGGATGTAAGCATACATTCCAGGTAGGGTACATCATTGCATTGTTCTTCTGTTGTTAATTTCAGTCTACTTTTCCAACTTGCAGGTCTTAAAGTCTATGAGACTAATGAGAAGGAACTGGTCATGGAACCAGCAATTAGATGGGCCGGCAATCCCAATATAGTTTTGGGGTTAAAATTATTGTTCTACAAATTACAGTTCAGGTCAGAGGATACTCCTCAACAAAGAAATGTTTGTGTGCTCGCGTGTGTTTTGTTTCTTTCAGAAGTTTGACTCTGCTACTTTCAGTTGGTGGATTTACAAATATTTGCTGCACCACGGATAACCTTGAAACCTCTTGTACCTACTTTTCCATGTTTTGCAAACATAGTGGTCTCTTTGTTGGAGAAGGTGAGCGGAACATTTTTGGACGCTTGAGTTTTTTTTTTGGGTGTCTTTGATTTTTATTTTATTTTTAATCCAAAGGTGAATGAATGGATACTGATAGGAATCTTTCCTGTATGATGGTTTTTTCCTGATCATGTGCAGCCACATGTAGATTTTGGAATGAAGATATTGGGAGGGACATTATGTCCATACCTGGTCTCTATAGATTTGTTCAGGTGCTGCACTAGTAAGTCTTCAACTAGTAGTAGTTGACATTTATATAATTGTCTGAAATTGGATCTGTGAGAGATAACTTTTGCTAAATTTGAGTTTTGANTTCTTAAGTGTAACATGGTGCAGTGGTTTCTTTCCATCAGATGTTAAAAAATGCTTATATATTCATTTGAAGAACAGCATCAATTCCCTTTTTGTTTTTTCTGTTTTTATTTTGAGTATCTTTGACAACTTTTGAATCTTTAGACATAAAATATTTAATCACTTTTTTCCCTAAAATTTTAGTGACATTGTCGATGATAATAAGTTCTCAGTCAATTTGCCCAAAAACAAAAAAGTAGTTTCAATTCTAGAATATGTGCAAAGTACTTCAGTAACTCAAAATGCTAAATGTTGCAGGAACCAGTTACCAGACCACTTTATGAGTTAGATTCAAGTGCCTTGCAAGATCTTCTTCCTGAAATTCCACTGTGGGTGAAGAACCCTGATTATGATCGAGTTAGTATTGCCTTATGATTTTCTTAGAAATTCCATTTTTCTTTCTCACATTGTCCTAAATTAATGACATTCTTTTAGCTTGTTGATTAATAGGATTTGAATTAACTAACTATTCAAGGTTCTTGCAGGAGACTATTAAGAAACAAGTTGCAAGCCTCTACCTCTGGCCCCAAACTCTTGAAATTCCTATTCTTGACGAAGCAACGTGAGTTTATATGAGATGACAAAATATGCTTAGATTTATTGATACATTTTTCGTTTCTAAATATATGTTCATTCATAAATCATATGATTTCAAATGTTAATAATGTTAGTTGAGCTTTGTACTTCATGTTAATATGCCTCTACTTTTTTTACTTCATTTATTTATTAAAAAAAAAAAATTCACTTGGTCTTTCTATAGAGTGGGCGAAAGGAAGCCTGTGGGGATCCTACATGTGAAAGTTGTTCGAGCACATAAACTCCTGAAGATGGACATCTTCGGAACATCTGATCCTTATGTCAAACTAAGCCTGACTGGAGAAAAGCTTCCTGCAAAAAAAACCACTATCAAGATGAATAACTTGAATCCTGAGTGGAATGAGAAGTTCAAGTTTATTGTGACAGATCCTAACACTCAAGTTCTTCATTTAGAAGTCTACGACTGGGACAAGGTTTTTTTCCTGTTTCTCTGTTTAGTTGCTTAGAGAATGGAGAAATGAAAAACTGTGTCCTTTTGTTTATTAAATGAAAAGTGAACTCAACTAAGTCAGATACTTGTGTTAGATGTAGTTGAGTGGCCCAAGCCCTAAGATACTAAAATAAAAGTCTTAATTTCAAATAGTTTTTTTTTTTCACATTTTTAGAACAATTAAGTGGACCCTTACGTGCCTCTCTGTCTTTTGCTTGATGTTAAGGATTTTGAAGTTTGAAGTTACTACTATTCCTACTAGAAAAACTTTAAACAAAAAGTGATCAATGTCTTCAGTTGGTGTAATTTTGAATCCCTTTTTGAGTGCTTAGGATTTGTTTGAAACCAAATTCAAGGAAGAACCACTCCAAATAATCACCACAAATCATGGTGCTATTAGTTTCATGGAAGCTGGATATAATTATATATATATATATATATATTCTCCAGAAAAAGTAGCTCATGTAAAGGTCAGAACCCACTTACTTTCTAAACAAGTTCAAAAGGACTGCCTGAACAGTTGCTAGAGAAGCATTCTCTATACTTAAAATCTATGCATTTCACCATCATTTTGATAAGCAGGAAATATTTTTGATAGTGCATAGAATGCCTGACCCATTTTGGTTTGGTATTTCTCTAGTGTCTATAAAAGCGATCCTCCTTTAAGATTTCTTACAAAAAGAGTTGGAGTTGACTTATACCACAGAGATTGTCTAGTTGAGTTTTGCATTTATGATGAGGATTCAAGTTCATACTTAATTTTTTTTTCTTTCTTTCTTTCTTTGTGTTCTTCACAGGTTGGTGGACATGACAAGCTGGGAATGCAGTTAGTTCCACTGAAGTTCCTTACACCCAATGAGGCAAAAGAATTTAAGCTTGAATTGCTAAAGAGCTCAAGCATTAGCGAATCTCAAAACCATAAGAAGAGGGGCCAACTTGAGGTGGAGCTGAATTTTGTTCCTTTTAAAGAAGATAGTTTCAAGATTGGTGAGCCAGTGGATAGATTTGGGAGAAAGGAAAGTGGAAAAAATAGAGCATCCGACAATGAGAAAGTGAGTGGTGCAGGCTTGCTTTCAGTTATCATTCAAGGAGCTGAGGATGTAGAGGGGGAGCGCCATAATAATCCTTACGCCTTTGTTCTCTTTAGAGGAGAACATAAGAAAACAAAGGTGAATTTTTTCTTTTGGTAACAATATGATGATCATGTTTGAGCCAATTTTGCATGGATTTGGAGACTTAAAAGAGTCATCTTGCAAGTAGTAACTATGATCCTAGATGTACTTAAGAAAATTAAATGTTCATATAGTTTTTTATTAGTAATTTATTTTATGTGCTTGTAGGTTGGTGTTTGGTAGTCTGACCAGACCAAAAATGCAATGTTTAATATGTAATAAAGTTATTTTACCAATATAATTGACTAGGATAATGCATGACAAAGCATGAAGAACCCGATTTTATATTTGCCACCAACATCTTTCAAACTAAACTTGCTTAAAATATCAATATTGCTTAGAAGAATTTATACTAAGCTACAATCTGAATACTTTTTTTTCAACAATATCAAGCAAGTTTCACAAAGAGTAGTATACCAATAATTGTCTAGCTCTTTGATGCTTTTGGAACTTTTCACTCTGGCATTTTTTTATAATTATACATATTTTGTGAATTGCTATTAGGTTTAAGTTCAATTTTCATTAGCACCCACCCTATAGAAAACACCAGATTTAACTTTCAATTTCAAGAAACACTGTCAGTGGCCATGTTTGGCTGAATTGAACTTCTCAGTAGAGATGCATTTTCAATGGTTTTTCTTTTCTTTCTTTTTTCTCATTTCCCCACTTATATGAACTGTTAGCTTTTTTTTCTTTTTCTTTTTTTGTAATTTTAAGGAAAGTTTGCCCTCCGTTTAACTTGCGGTTCAATTTGGTTTGTTTAGATGATAAAGAGAACTCGAGACCCTACTTGGAATGAAGAATTTCAGTTTATGCTTGAGGAACCTCCTCTAGATGATAAGATTTATATTGAGGTTATGAGCAAGAGAACGCGTATTAGTTTTCGATCAAAGGTATGCCATCTCTTTCTAGTCCTTTTATAGTCGTCTTTTCTCCACATACTATACAATTGTTCAAACTTTAATATATCTTCGTTTCTGTAGGAATCATTAGGATTTGTAGAGATTAATCTTACCGATGTTGTGAACAATGGGCGTATTAATCAAAAGTACAATCTAATCAATTCGAAGAATGGAGTGATACATGTTGAGATAAAGTGGACAAAAATTTGAGAAATGAGATAAGAGTACATTGTCTTTTGAAGTAAACAATTTGAGACATGGAACAAGAGAATGCTATCTTTACAAGTTATTGCCTCTCAGTCTCAACTGATGTGAAATTGTTACTAGAGTCAGCATACAAGATTCGAAAAGTCTACAAAGGAGTCACAGCTTACATGATGAACCAGAAAGAGGGAGAACTAAAATTTTAGGATATTGTACATTCTATTAGTATAAGTGTATGCTGTATTTTTACCATGTCTTCATACATTATTTTGTCCTCATAATGCCAGTTTTTTTTTTCTTCTTTTTATTACTCATAATGCCAGTTCGCATATTGAATGAATATATAGAGTTTACCCCTTTATAATATATTTTGTAATTTAATGAAGTAGCCGATTTAATTCCATTATTATTTTTAATGCTTCATAATTAATTGTGCTTCTAGAAAAAATTTTAAACTATTAGTTATTGTTGAAGATAAACAGAGAGAAAGAGAGAGATTTCTGGAATGAATTTGTATAATATGTATATACTCTTGAGTAATTTCTATATATCTAAATACATCTAGGAGGCCTGATCATATCTTTGATCTATATACTCTAAGTAGTTTCTTTTTGTTCTTTTTTTGCGCTCTGATTTAAGGGGATAATGAGATTCTTTTTTTTTTTTTTTTTGAGAACTAGATAATGAGATTCTTGAGTTAGCTAAATCAAAGATATGATTAGGCTAGGACCAATACTAACAGATATGATACAAATATGTATACTTAACTAAGTTTCTAAAAAAAAAAAAACAATTTATAAGACTTCACCTAAAAAAAAAAAATATATATATATATATAAGACTTAAAATTTGTACTTATTTTTTAATTATATTTTGCATTAATGAATTAAATCATCTATATATTTTAAAATCCTCCTAGACTAATAAGATTCTCCTTGCCCTATTCAGCAAAAAAAAAAAAAAAAAAGATGATTCTCCTTGCCCAAAAGTCTTTTGAGTTCTATTTTTGCATGAGATGTGGGGATATAGGATGCGGTCTTTGAGTGTGACTCTAAAATTATCTTTGATGCCTTGAAAGGCAATAGTGATCCTCGTGGCCAACATTATTGAGGGGATCCAACAAAAGCTATAAGAATTCAAAATGGTACAAGTGTGTCATGTGAGACGATAGGGGAACAAACCAACACATGTATTGGCTCAATATGTCAAGGATGTTGCTAATTTTATAACTTGAATAGAGGAAAATCCTAACATGATCGAGCCCTCATCGGCGTAAGATGTATTGAATTTCTCTTCTTCTTAATGAAAGTTATGTATTTCTTTATATATATATATATATATTTAATGTCTTTTACTACACTAGCATGAACTTTTGTTCACATTATCAAAATTCTCTAATTAGGTATTCTCTTTAAATGATATTCTTACGCATTTCCTTCCCATTTAAATCAACCCTTGTGTTTTCTCTTTGCCTTCGTAAAGTTCGAAGTTGGGTGAAGTCCTTTCTTAAAGATCATATTATTTGAATTCTTCAGTTGAAAAATGGCTAGGTGACCTTATTTTACTAAGTATCAGAAGTCCGGTACAATTGATTTTTTTTTTTTTTTTGGAAGTTACAGAGAATTTTACTAATTAATAATTTCTCTATCTACCATGATTATCAATATAAGAATGCCAACTATATAAGCACCGTCCAATTCACAATGACTTGAATGTGTAATTGTATATACTTTTCATTCATATAGTTTTTCTGTATATTTTCAGATAATGTGTAGAATTCCTTTTTTTTTACCCCTATCTCTAAGAAAAGGTGGATACAATTTAATTTTGAGGTTAATAAGTCTCTAACAATGGCAGAGCAGGAGGGATATTGCTGCCGTATAGCTCTGTCATCATAGAGATTAGAGGCTGACTTAGAAGAATTGCAGGAATCTCATGAGACGGTCTTATGATACCTTCATCTCACAATATGTGTGGATTCTACATATGTGAGTCCCATATATTATGAGAGAGATGTCATATAAGATACTTTCTCGTCACTCTAATGCTTTCTCTAATTATGTTGTGGGGAGAGTATGTAATTTGTTGGTTGTTTTCTTCTAATGAAATTTCCCTTATTAGCCAGGACAAAAAAAAAATAAAAATAAAAATAAAAATCCTTCCACGCATAAAGCATAATAGAGAAAGAAATAAAATATGGATATGGATATGGACCAGCATAAGCTACTTCTACAATAATTATCAACTTGACCCAATTCTTCAGTGTTTGGTTATCTTTACATAAGTGGTCCTCAACATTGGCAACATGTGGTGGTTGAAAGGAGTCAAATGGTTCATGGACTCGATGCCTTGCGATTTTCTTGGGCCACAACAAGAGTAGCAAAGGCCCAAGGAAAGCGAGAGGTAGAGAGAAACTAGGACCATTTTCATACAACAACATTACATGAAATTCAATCCAAAGCCACTCACCATGATTGATGGATAATATATTGGTAAATTTGTCAAAATTTGCATCTAATTAAAAATATTACTTTCTCAAAAAAATATATATATAAATTAAAAAATATTGAATGGTGTAACATTATTTAAAGTTATACTAAATGTAACTTAAACTTAACGTCATAAAATTACACTAGTTTAGTGTAACTTTAAGTAATATTACACCACTTAATGTTTTTTTAATTGGACGTGAATTTTGACAAATCTACCATTAGATTACATTAGCGATATATATTCTCCATGCTTGCAAAATTTCAAGGTGATTAAAGATTAATAGTCATATTATCAAACAAATGTTTAAATTCAAGTTTTTGTAATTTAAAATAATGCATAAAATATGAGTTTATGGATCGAATAGTAAATAAACATCCAATTAACATGAAAATTGGCATGAATGTTAAGAACATTCAGAATATGTAATTCAACGGTAGGATTTTTAAAATATGAATTATATAACAAGTTATTGGGTGATTTAAGGTATAAGTTGAACCCAACTTATATATATAATTTGACAAGGATATATAGTCGACTCCAAAAATTTGGAACAAAGACTTTGTTGTTTTTATCATGTCATTAGCATTTAATAAGTATTAATTAGTATTATTTTAGCATTTATTTAAATTATTACTTACGATATAATAGAATTTAATCTACTGTATTTTAATATTAATAGAGTCAAATAACCTTGTAACCAATAAGTCAATATCATTACTTACTTGCTTTACAAGGAGAATTAAAAATCCTCTTTTTTTTTATGTTATAACCATTGAATCATTTAAAAAAATTATTATTATTTACAGATTCAAGAAACAATAGAATGATTTACCTATATCTCTAGAAGATCTTGATTGAAGTAAAGGTTAAGACTAGTCCAACCAACCAAATGATATATTTCAAATTGAATTGAGTTTGTGCGTATACACTCATGCATGCACAATCGAAACTTTGTTGAATCTCATTCTCCATTGAGATCATATAACTCTTGAACCTTCATTGCAAGGTCATCCCAAATGTCAATATTGTCACCCTAAATGTCAAATTACCTCAATATCGAAAAACTTAAATGTCACTGAAGAAACCCCAAATGATCAATCATCGAAGAAACTATTTGATCAAACTTTTGCATATTATTTTTATTATTTTGAAGAAAGAAAGAAAGAAAAAAGTAAGAAAGAGACTTGCATATACACAATGTCGGACATGATGTTAAAAAAAAACACATGACCCCACTGGATAAATGGATTAGGTCTGACTTACCTTAATCAAACACAAGTTATATCATTATCAAGGAAAGCTGCTGGCTAGTTTGTGTGAATCTGGTGGATTTTGCAAAGTCCTATTCAAATACAAATCATGCTCACTATGGAAATAAGAGTCGGCTAATTAAACTTCAAGAATACAGAGTTTTAGTGTCATAATGCTTTTGTTATGTTATACAATTACTTTGCCAGCTACGTATTGCATAAAAAGTTTGGCCAGTTGCACCATATGATTGGTTTCATTTTCACATCAAATCATAATAGTTTTGAATTGAAATCTCTTTTTTTCTTTTTTTTTCTTTTTTAAATTTAAATATTTTTGGTTGTTATTTCAATTTTCCATTATGCCATAATGGAAAATATTGACTTAATCATCATAGAGGAATTTTTGTCAACCCTTTTCAATTACTTGGTATAAATAACGGGTTATCCGTTTTTTAAAAAATTAATTTGATAATTGCAATGGTATTTATGGTATCTTTTTTTTTTTCAATTAAAGGCCTATAATAGTAGTCTTGTTATATAAAAAAAAAAAAGTATCATTTCTATTTAACTTCCAAACAAGGCACATTTCATTTGATTTGTTTACTTTCAAACATCCAAACAAGAGAGATAAATATCTAATTAATTTTTATTTTATAAATTCCGTTTGATTCATTTTCTTTGTAAACTTTCAAAAATAGTGTTAATAAAAATATCATATTCAAAAGAATTCAAATGTATCTATGTACTTGTTTTTAATAGATCTTTTAAATATATTTCTTTATCATTTATGATTTAGAAGATTATATAGTTTTTCGCTGTAAAGGAAATCCATCGACATGGTATACTTAAGGGCAATTCCCCCTCCCCTTGAGAAAATAGATTGTCCCTATAAATGATTGAAGTTGCTCCCATATCAGAGCGTTTTTTTTTTTTTTTTTTTCAAAATGAAAATGTTTCATTTTATAGTTTAGATTTAGTTTTTATGAATCTAGAGGTGATTTCATTCTAAGAAAATAAGAAAAAGTAACTAGTTTTATATAGTATGACACTATATTCATAGATTTAGGCTCTATTTGGATAAGTGATTTTATCATGAGATGAACCATCTCCATTTCAAAGTAAATTGAAAGCACCCTCCCCATCTTGAGTAATTATTTAGTACTCTAGGAGTACAACTGAGTATGATATATGAGTTGATATATGCTCTAAAATCATTGAATCATTCATGGTTCATCTGGTTCAATGGAATGCAATTTTATGCAAATTTTACAAAGAATGGATGGTGTTAGTTTTTGAATTTGAGAACCCCCCCACCCTCTTAAGGAGTGTATGGCATGCCAACCATTAAGTTAACTAATTTGTTTTGTTATCAATTGAATTCCTATCGTGGATTCTAATTAACTCAATTAGTAAAATTTCTGGTTATTGAATAAGAGATCTAGGATTTAATTCCCACTTACACCAAAAACCGATTATTATCTTGGTATGATAATAAAGAGATATTATCAGGAGCGAACGCCATAGGTTGAAACTTTTTCAAAAAAAAATTTGAATTCCTATTATATTTGTTTTTTTAAGAGGACTAATAGTTTTTCATTTTATTATATCACCTCTCTCTCAATATGTTATTATTTACTAAATTTAATAGTAATTTAAGAATTATATATGTTTAATATGTGAATGTGCAAATTATAAATTTATATGGAAAATGGTTTTATTTATATCAAAATGCTTTTTATTTGATAGATTACTAAACACAATTTTTTAGGTTTGTTTATAGTTTATTATTTTCTATTAATTTTATAAAAATTCTGAAAATTCATTTGAAAGTTGTTTAAATTGCCCTTTAGTTTTTTCTTTTTTTAAGTAAATGTTGCTAACTTTTACAAATTTAAATTTTGATTTGTATCTTTCTAAAAAAAATAATTTTTTTTTAGAGAGTTTCAACCTATGGCGTCCGCTCTTAATGATAGCTTTTTATCATCGGACCAAGACATCAATCAGTTTTTGGCGATACTTTACCAATTAAGTTAATTGGAGCCCACAAAAAAATAAATAAATAAATACCTTTATTTGTATTCTTAATCATTAAATTAATTATGATATTATCGCGATTTAACATCAGTCGAACCTTAGTCCGACTTTCAAAACCTTGTAGTCTTGCATTTCCTTAAAATATTTTAATATTTAAAATGACAGCTCACTCTCATTTTAATATCTTTGCCCCTAAGTCATATAAGTCTTTAAGAACAATAAATTTGAGAGTCATTGTTTTCTCAAAACAAAAATTGAAAAATAAAGCGTGGAGTTTTATAGATGGAAAATTTGTATTAAATACACAAGTTGAAAGTCAAAAATAGACAACTAAATTATTTCCAAGTAAATTTCTGTTTAAAGATTTTTTTTCCCCCCTTGTCTTTCATAGTTTTAAAGGTTGAAGATTTTTTATTTTTTCGAAGAAGACGCTGACATTTTTTTTTTTAAGATATCAAACGACAAATTTTGGACTTGTTTCTTTTGTCACGCTAAGATGATTTTTTATTTTTTAGAAACATGCTAACTTTTTTTTTTTTTTTGAGAATCTTGCTAACATTTAGTTGTTTTTTGATAATATATACTCTTTTTTTCTTTTCTTTTTTGAGAAACTTAATAATATATACTTGTTATTACTACTTAATATTAGTTTCTTCTGTTTCTCAAAAAAAAAAAAAACTATTAGTTTCTTCTTTATTTTTATTATTGCACGGTGAGCTAGTTTTCCTATAGAAAAAGTTGGTGATTGGTCAATAAAAGTATAACTTGCATTATTATTTATTTTATAAAAAAATATAGGGTAAATTGCAAATTATACCTATAAACTTTGGGGTGTTTAAATTTTACATTCTGCCATTTCAGAATTTGAATTTTATCCTTTGAAATATGGGAGTATTTAGATTTTACATCTTGGCGTTTCAAAATTTGAATTTGACTGGCTAAATTTTAGGAGTATTTGGATTTTACTCGCTAAAGTTTTAGAGTGTTTGGATTTTATACCTTGAAGTTTTAAAATTTGGAAATGTAAAATTCAAACACTCCCAAATTTTAGGAGGTAAAATCCAAATTTTTAAACTTTAGAGTGTAAAATCAAAATACCTCCAAACTTCAAGGGGCAAAATCCAAATTCTTAAATTTTTGGGTGTAAAATCCAAACATTTCCAAACTTCAAGGATGCAATTTAGAATTTATCCAAAAATATATTAACCTCCTTTTAAGATATGGAAAATCACAAAGACCACATAATTTGGTTAAAATGACAGTTCCCCCTTAAAGTTTGTGATAAATATAAGAAATACAACTATTTTTTTTTTTTTTTTACCCTTTGGCCTAATTTTCCCTTCACTTATTGATTTAATCCTTATTCTTGAGTTTTCTGGTTCACTGTATTTATAAAAAAATTAGGAATGTTGAATTGGATAACTCAAGGATAAAATAGATATTTTATTGAAATATTTATTACATACCTCAACGAGGAAACATATTTTTGCAAACTTTGAGGTCAGTATAGTTTCCTTATATCTCAAGAAAGGTTGACGTAATTTTCCCATATTTTTTTGTTAGAGTCTATTCAAGAGAAAAAGTGAGAAAATTTGAGAATAGTTTGTACATTTGAGAAAATTTTTGAGAATAGTTTGTACATTGTTAGAGAAAATCATGAATTGTTTGTACATTTGAGAATAGTTTATTTAGCATTTTGTAAAAAAAAAAAAAAAAAAAAAACTATTAGTTTCTTCTTTATTTTTATTATTGCACGGTGAGCTAGTTTTCCTATAGAAAAAGTTGGTGATTGGTCAATAAAAGTATAACTTGCATTATTATTTATTTTATAAAAAAATATAGGGTAAATTGCAAATTATACCTATAAACTTTGGGGTGTTTAAATTTTACATTCTACCATTTCAGAATTTGAATTTTACCCTTAGAAATATGGGAGTATTTAGATTTTACATCTTGGAGTTTCAAAATTTGAATTTGACTGGCTAAATTTTAGGAGTATTTGGATTTTACTAGCTCAAGTTTCAGAGTATTTGGATTTTATATCTTGAAGTTTTAAAATTTGGAGATGTAAAATTCAAATACTCCCAAATTTTAGGAGGTAAAATCCAAAATTTTAAACTTTAGAGTGTAAAATCAAAATACCTCCAAACTTCAAGGGGCAAAATCCAAATTCTTAAATTTTTTGGTGTAAAATCCAAACACTTCCAAACTTCAAGGATGCAATTTAGAATTTATCCAAAAATATATTAACCTCCTTTTAAGATATGAAAAATCACAAAGACCACAAAATTTGGTTAAAATGACAGTTCCCCCTTAAAGTTTGTGATAAATATAAGAAATACAACTAAATTTTTTTTTTTTTTTTACCCTTTGGCCTAATTTTCCCTTCACTTATTGATTTAATCCTTATTCTTGAGTTTTCTGGTTCACTGTATTTATAAAAAAATTAGGAATGTTGAATTGGATACCTCAAGGATAAAATAGATATTTTATTGAAATATTTATTACATACCTCAACGAGGAAACATATTTTTGCAAACTTTGAGGTCAGTATAGTTTCCTTATATCTCAAGAAAGGTTGACGTAATTTTCCCATATTTTTTTGTTAGAGTCTATTCAAGAGAAAAAGTGAGAAAATTTGAGAATAGTTTGTACATTTGAGAAAATTTTTGAGAATAGTTTGTACATTGTTAGAGAAAATCATGAATTGTTTGTACATTTGAGAATAGTTTATTTAGCATTTTGTTAAAAAATTTTAATTAAAAATGTGCTAAAGTATACTTACACCTTAAAAAAATTGAGAAAATATAGAAAAAAAAAACGAGGCTTCAAAAGACTGTATATAAAAGATAAAAGCTAAAAGTTAAAAGTTAAATCTGATGTCAAAAGATGTACATAAAAACTAAAAGTTAAGAAGGAGAAAGAGTTGTATAGGCCAATTGTTTTAGTAATTAATAAAAATAAAGTATATATTTGTATTATATTTTTTGTGGTAGTTAAATGTTTGTTAAAGATATATATCTATAAACTACTAAACTCCAGAATTCTTAAATGAGATTAAATTCTATAAGGACGTGGTGTAAAACCCATGTTTTACCCTTCCAGTCCCAACATGCCACATCATCTTATCACATATTTAAGAATAAACACAATTACACTCAATCAATTCTAATACCCATATATAAATCCAACCAAATTGGGAATCTATCGAGATGTTATTAGGTGTGGTAAGATGTATTGAATTTTAATAAATTTTAAGTAAAATGCTGATGTGGCAATCACTTATTGGATGGTGTAAAACATAGGTTTTACACCCCATCCCTATAGAATTTAATTTCTTCTTAAATATATAAACCTATTTGATGTATCTTTCTTCTTCTTTTAATTGGGTTTCTAATAAATGTTTTGGCATTTTTTATCCCAGTATAGTTCATCTTTTTGTTTTGAATGTAATTGAGGCAAATGCTTCCTTTGTTATCTTCTGTAAATAAAAGTATTTATTCTCGCAAAAAAATAATAAAAGAATAAATTACTTGATGCTCCCACCCCCCCCCCAAACACAACAAAATAAAAAAAAAAAAAAAACCGAGTTATTTGATGCAAATCTTTTGACATAAGCCTGCTTATATTTGTCATATTCTCACACATGCATGGGCACCTAGTATAGGTGCACATATAAAAATCAATTAAAAAAGCAAAGAAAAAAAAGTAAGAGCCAGAAAGATCACTTGGATATGCATGATTTTGGACATGATAATAAACATATGGAGCCCACTGAACGCATGGATTAGGTTTGACTTGGCTAGGATCAAAGATCAATTCATGTGACATCATAATTAACAAAAGCTTCTGGCTACTAGCTCTTGGATGTCCTGGTTTATACTTTACTAGTCGTACTTAAATAATATTTGCATGGAATATAATGAAAAAACTGACTTGTAAAGTAATGCTAATATGCTATACATCTGTACTATAACTAACCAAAATTGATAGTTTATACAGTATCTTGAAACAATTATCTGCTTTTTGTTTTATAATATTTTGCATATATACCACATATTATAAGATAATGTTTTGATGGTTGTGAAGCTTTGGACGATTTGATTGGTATTAGATAATTGAAAGGTGTATCATGGAAAAGGGCAAAAGAAAGAAAACTAAGTAATGTTGTACAGTGAGTTTGTAAGTGCAAGACATCCCATACCCCTTAAAAACCAGTTCACCACCCTAGTGGGGGCACCATTAATATTTAGAGAGGTTCCCTTAGCATATATATATATATATATATAATTAAAAAAAAAAAAGGGCAGCTTTTCTAGTTGACTTGCCCAGAAAGTCTGGCAAATTTAAGAGGTAGTAAAGGAATCCTATCCCCTGCCCACAAAGGTTTTTATGAGAGGATTCTTTTGCTAATGGATCTCCACTCATTGCTTTGAAGAAGCCCTCATTACTCTCTGTTTCTATAGAGAGAGTTGTGTGAGGCATGTGTTATCTCAAAAGGAGGTGTGAAATGAAAAGGAGTCACTGTCTTGGTTCTTCATTGATGTTTTTTTGTGGGGGAGAGGAATAACTTTGCACTCTCTAATAAANCTTGTAAAGTAATGCTAATATGCTATACATCTGTACTATAACTAACCAAAATTGATAGTTTATACAGTATCTTGAAACAATTATCTGCTTTTTGTTTTATAATATTTTGCATATATACCACATATTTATAAGATAATGTTTTGATGGTTGTGAAGCTTTGGACGATTTGATTGGTATTAGATAATTGAAAGGTGTATCATGGAAAAGGGCAAAAGAAAGAAAACTAAGTAATGTTGTACAGTGAGTTTGTAAGTGCAAGACATCCCATACCCCTTAAAAACCAGTTCACCACCCTAGTGGGGGCACCATTAATATTTAGAGAGGTTCCCTTAGCATATATATATATATATATATATAATTAAAATAAAAAAAAGGGCAGCTTTTCTAGTTGACTTGCCCAGAAAGTCTGGCAAATTTAAGAGGTAGTAAAGGAATCCTATCCCCTGCCCACAAAGGTTTTTATGAGAGGATTCTTTTGCTAATGGATCTCCACTCATTGCTTTGAAGAAGCCCTCATTACTCTCTGTTTCTATAGAGAGAGTTGTGTGAGGCATGTGTTATCTCAAAAGGAGGTGTGAAATGAAAAGGAGTCACTGTCTTGGTTCTTCATTGATGTTTTTTTGTGGGGGAGAGAATAACTTTTGCACTCTCTAATAAAAAAGATGTAGAGCATTTTTTTTTCCCTTTTAAAAGGTTGTCTTTTGAGGAGAGTAAAGTGGGAATAGGAAACTCCACTTAAGGATCATCTATAAGTCATTATATTTAGTCTCTCATGCTCATGTAGTGTGTGTTTTTACACATATACGGATGCTTGGATAGTGCACTTCAACTTGAAAAAAGCTGAGGTGTCTTGGCTTTAAGATAGTTGAACGTCGAATGAGAGAGAGAGAGTGAGAGAGAGAGAGTGCTTGCGAAATCATTTTGATGCCCTAGTAGACCAATACCAAACAATTGAAATGGAGAGCAATTCTTCCACCACTCAAAAGCACTCGAATTTTCAAACTTCCAATTCCACTCTCAATATGCCATTAGATAGAGGTTGAGTTAAGATTGTTTTTTTTTTAATGGGTCATGTTAACGGTCTCCTTAAGGCAATTGTTAATAAATTATTTTAGAAAAAATTTTAACACCACTTTTATAGAAAATATAAAAAGCTATCAGAAATATTAACTGTTTTCTCATTCTTTTATAAATGCTTCTAAAAAATAGTTTATAAACCAATACCCTTAGAACATTTTGTTAACATTTCTCTTTATATATATATATATATAGAACAAAGTCGCATACATCATATCCATGTTTATGCTTTTCTAAAAATAATGGGTACGAATATTGGACCTAAAATCAACAGATTCTGGCTTTTATTGGTGACTTAAAATAGATTTTAATGGTCTAATGTTAGGGGGTGCATGTGCTCTAGATCCTCTCTCCCACCTAAATATTTGTCCTAAAGACATGGAATTAATACTGATTTCTTATTTTAATTTCTTTTGTTTTGGTGGTACTCTATTGAAACGTCACAGCCTTAAAAAGGGCACCAACCAAATATATATTGCTCCCCGCAGCCCCTAAAAGAAACTTTGAACCTTTGACATTGTTGAACCTAGCTAGCTAGGTCCTAGTCACACACTCACACTGCACCTACAAACTAATTAGTCATTGTTATGTTACAAATCACTACTGGCATTGAAATTTAACCAAAACCCAGTTGTACTTTGGTGACTTTTTGGTAAGCTATGAAATGTGAAAAGGAAAAGCAGAATAGAGATGCTATAATTTCTATTACAATATATTAAGTAACTATCAAAAATTATAGTAATATATTATGTTTGATATAGTTGAATAAAACTGGCATTCACATAAGTGATTATTATTATTTATTTTTTTGAAGTTGGATTTCAAAAAAACAGCATTGTGAAAAAGAGAGATTTTATAAAGACCTAAGAAGAAAATGGTATACGCATGGACAATGTAATTCTGAGTTTTGGACAAGAGAATGTGTGTCAACTGTCAAGAGTTCCCACTTATTATAAAATAAAGGTTTTGTTTTTTTTGGAAAAAAAAAATCTCATAAGTCATAAAAGAGAGGTATTTTTGGACCGCATGCTTGGGGCCGGTGCATTCATTGACTATATAGTAGGTTAAAATAATTTCAAAATCGAGGCATACATTATTGAATTGAAAATTCTAAATTCCAATTATTAATAATAATAAAAAAAAGGAAAATTCTAAAAAATCAAGCTCTTTGACCATTGAATGCTAAACTTTGGGTTCATCAAACAAAGGTTTTGTTTGGCTATTGGCATAACTATAATAATAAGGTAAGAACCGTATCAAAAAAAAAAATAATAATAATAATAAGGTAAGAACATTACACACGCACCTAAGTGATTAAAAACAAAATTAGAGCACGAATATCATAAAGCTGCATTGGAAAGTTCTAAAAGGAAAAATGGGAAATCGTACTTATTACTCGAAATTGTAAGTTGAACACATCATTTTAGGTGGAAAGTCCAAACATTTTTGTTGTTGGTGCAATCAAAGTTCAAACATTGTTGTCCAATACCAATAGCCTGCTGCAAATCAACGAACCCCAATAATAATTTGGGGACTGGAGAGGGAGGCAAGGAGCCTACTCTGTCTCTATCCCTTGATGCTGTAAATTCCCCCATTTTTTTTTTCATTATCTTAAAAAATAAATAAAATATAGAAGAAACAGATACATCTATAAAATATAGAAAGAAAAAAAATTTATTACAGTATTAGTATTATTATTGGATGGATTTTAGAAAAGGAAAGGGTTGGTAGGAATGGTTATTGTCACCCGTGCTTAGGGGGTGTTTGGTTTGTGTTTTTAAACAATATTTCACATATTTTAACGCACTTTTTCACACACATATTTTCCTAAATGTTTTCAAATAACAATTTTCAGTTTTTAAACACATGTACTAAATGAACCCTTAAACTCTGGTCGTAGAGTGGGACTACTCGGGTCCTAGAGATTTAATCATTATTTGAACTCAATTAAACTCCTTGTATTGCATTATAACATGGATCAATTAGACAGATTTCCTACCATTTAAACTAACAATTCTTAAACTTATATATGTGAAAGGTTCAAGGATTTTAAATCACTACATCACCTCTCCATATGGTCTTTTTTTTTTTTTTTTTTTTTAATTCTGAGTTTTGGACAAGAGAATGTGTGTCAACTGTCAAGCGTTCCCACTTATTATAAAATAAAGTTTTTTTTTTTTTTTTTTGGAAAAAAAAAAATCTCATAAGTCATAAAAGAGAGGTATTTTTGGACCGCATGCTTGGGGCCGGTGCATTCATTGACTATATAGTAGGTTAAAATAATTTCAAAATCGAGGCATACATTATTGAATTGAAAATTCTAAATTCCAATTATTAATAATAAAAAAAAAAAGGAAAATTCTAAAAAATCAAGCTCTTTGACCATTGAATGCTAAACTTTGGGTTCATCAAACAAAGGTTTTGTTTGGCTATTGGCATAACTATAATAATAAGGTAAGAACATTACACACGCACCTAAGTGATTAAAAACAAAATTAGAGCACGAATATCATAAAGTTGCATTGGAAAGTTCTAAAAGGAAAAATGGGAAATCGTACTTATTACTCGAAATTGTAAGTTGAACACATCATTTTAGGTGGAAAGTCCAAACATTTTTGTTGTTGGTGCAATCAAAGTTCAAACATTGTTGTCCAATACCAATAGCCTGCTGCAAATCAACGAACCCCAATAATAATTTGGGGACTGGAGAGGGAGGCAAGGAGCCTACTCTGTCTCTGTCCCATGATGCTGTAAATCCCCCATTTTTTTTTCATTATTTTAAAAAATAAATAAAATATAGAAGAAACAGATACATCTATAAAATATAGAAAGAAAAAAAAATTTATTACAGTATTAGTATTATTATTGGATGGATTTTAGAAAAGGAAAGAGTTGGTAGGAATGGTTATTGTCACTCGTGCTTAGGGGGTGTTTGGTTTGTGTTTTTAAATAACTATTTTTAATTTTTAAACAATACTTCACGTATTTTAACACACTTTTTCACACAAATATTTCCCTAAATGTTTTCAAATAACAATTTTTAGTTTTTAAACACATGTACCAAATAAGCCCTTAAACTCTGGTCGTAGAGTGGGACTACTCAGGTCCTAGAGATTTAATCATTATTTGAACTCAATTAAACTCCTCGTATTGCATTATAACATGGATCAATTGGACAGATTTCCTACCATTTAAACTAACAATGCTTAGACTTATATATGTGAAAGGTTCAAGGATTTTAAATCACTACATCACCTCTCCATATGGTCAATTTTTTTTTTTTTTTAAAGAAATGGTCAATATTAAATTATTAATATTAGATAGTAGCAGTATAATAGCATAAATGAATATTATTTTCTAACACCGGAAAGAAAAAAATTTAAAAAAAAAATAGTGTCAGAGAACATGCTTGTGCGACCACTTGATGTTTATCTTAAAAAAAAAAAAGAAGCTTTCACAAAAAACTCATTTTTATGAAAGGTCTTAACATTTTTTTCCTAGAATATTTTAAAACATACACACCTAATATTATATAGTGCTAAAAATAGATCAACAATTAGTTTTATCAATCATATTTTCCATCCTCTTCAAAAAAAAATCATATTTTCCGTCTACTTTAGGGTTGATATCAAATTAAAATACTAAGTAGTATTTTCGTGTAAAAAGGAAGGAAAAAAAAAAAAAAAAAACTCATAAAATTATTATTGCCCATAAATCGGCAATTCACATGGAGGGCTATTAAATATTTAACAGAACAGAAAATAGGATTACAAAAATCCCTTCCAAGTCCCATCGCACTGAGATAACTTAAAGGGCAAGCGACAGCAACAGAATTCACCCAAGATATTGCCAATGAAGGGTCAACTTTCCCAAAGAGCAAGCGGTATTGTTTGCTTCTATTATAAGCCAATATTCAGATGAAACAGACTCCAAATTTGGTAATAAAACTATTGCATCATTTAATAGCTTCTCAGTCAAACGTCACCAACAGCTTGCTTCCCTTAAAGTTCAATGCATATTTTGAGTCACTTTCTTTTTACTTTTTTTTTTTTTTTTTTTAAGAGTTTCAAACTTATATTTCTGATAAAAAATTATTATCAAACTAAAACATCAATAAGTTTTTTATGTAAACGAAAATTAAACCCTAAGTTTCTTATTCAGCCATAAAATTTTTTACTAATTGAACTAACTGAAACCTACTTTTGAGTCGCTTTCTTCAATAATTATTGATGCTTTTGTTTAATTGCTTTTTTTTTTTTTTTGGTATGAAATATACTATTTATTAAGAGTTTAAAATTTAAACAATTTCAAAACTATAACATTCAAATTGATCCAATTGTCACTTTATTATTTAGTTCGAAGCCATGATTAAACTCTAGGACTTTACCTGTAAAGTCAAAATAAAGGGAAATGAAAAAGAAGAACAAAAAAGAAAAACAGAAATAAAAGGGAAATCCAACTCATGGGATAAGAGATCTCTAGATGATATAATTGTCAACAGGGTTGACATGGAATCACAACAAGGCTACTCTGTGATGATGTGCACGTGCGGCATACTTATCATCTTCTCCTGTGGAAGTAAAAAAAGAATAGTAGCATGATTAAGAAAATCCCACCATTTTGACTCATGCCCAACAATGATTCATCATGATGCATAGGGACCAGCCCCATTCATTAAAACTGTGTCATACATGTACTAATGGAGAATCCCTTTTTTTTTTTNAGGGGGGGGGGGGGGGGGGGGGTTCATGGGTATTTTAGCCCAAACTAAGAGCATAGTAGTAAATTACTAAATTTGAAATCAAGCATACACTATTTACATGATTGAGAGAGAGAATCAACAGCAATTATACACCAATACAAATATGAAATATGCTAAACTATATGGTTTTCTAAGCAAAAACATATTATTATTCAGGTTTGACATTTTAGAAATTTTAGAATCAAATCTAGTAGTTAAAATATGGGAGGGACTAATTCCAAGAACAAATTCAAGAGTGAGAAAAGTGGCGCATCATCTAGAATATCAGCCTAACGTATAATGTCTAGAAAAGTAGTCCAAGAATCATTTAAATGGGTCATTTGGTCATGAACATGGAAAGTGTCATGTTAAACCCTTCGCTAAATTATGTTTGTTTTTTATTAAAAAAAAAAAAAAAAACACGGCAATTATCCTATAATTCGCACCAAGCTTGGTACTATTTTCATCAAATTTGGTTTGAAAAACTATTTTAACTAACTCATTTGTAGATACTCCTACATCATACTTTGTCATTGATTTTTTTTTTTTATTTCCCCATCTCTTTTCCTCTCAATCCAAACTGACTCCGATCTCTCTCCCTCTCTCTCTCTCAAACAATCTAAATCAATGTTAGCCATGGAGGTGGTTGTTGTAATGGTCAAACAACAAGATTAGCCAAACCACCAAATATCCATGAAAGACCGATCCATTATCAAAGGATGAAAAATATCTCCCCGATCCAATGTGATGATTGTGATAGCCAAATGACGAGATTGAGAGGTGAGTTTTGGTTGTTAGTGGTTGTTAAAGAGAGAAAGTAGTGGAGGAGATTGAATTGGCTAGTGGCTAGGTTAGGCATGTGTGTGGCGCGAAGAGAGAGAGAGAGAGAGAGAGGATTAGAAAGAACATTAAAAAAAAATTATCTTCATATTGACAATGAACATTGCTCAATAACAATATTGAGGTATTGTTCATTGCTAATAAAAAAATTGTTACTTTGTTGAGTATGATGCGAGATGTTGATTAGGTAATTTTTTGCTAAATGCATCTAGTGAGTTAGATGCGAATGTTCTAAGTTGAGATTGTGACTGCATGTTCTTCAGTGGCAGTGTCGAAACATTAAAAAAAAAAAAAACAATAAATCAATTTTTTATTTCGAAACAACAAAAGAAAATAAAATGGTAATTACATGTAATAATACTATGAACACATTCATTTTATCACACAATTTCATAATTTGCTGATTTTTGTGACTATGAGTAATAGATCAACAGTGGTGGGCCCCTGTAAATAGGATTTGACATAAAATGTTCAACCCTCTTGCACATATCAACATTTTGTGAAATTAAATGAGTTCCTAGAATTATACAAGTTCCTGAGCTTAAAAGTTTTGAAATGTTTTGTGGCTTCGAAATTGTCATCAACTTCTTAATCGAAGTGTATTTTTGTGAGAGAATATATTATTTATAAAAATAAAAATAAAAACTAATTAGGGTGATTGTAGTAGTAGCATAATTGATTTTTTTTTTTTAAATGCTAACACCATTTTATTTTTCTTTTAGACTATTAAATTTTTATCTTATAATAAGAGCATTAAAAATAAATATATATGAACTATATTTTATATTATCTCATTTTTCTTCTCAGTTAAATAAAATAATTTTTTCTACCATTCTTCTTTTTCATCTTTCCACCTAAACACTTATTACAAAAGAAAATTAAAATTTCTATTTTCTACTTTTCCATCTCCCGCGATTTTCTACACCAAACTCATTGATATCAATGACCAAGAGCTGGCAATTGCATCGCTGACATTATTCACTGCAGCTCGAGGTTAATTGAACTGAGTTCACAAGTCCGACCAAACAGGCAACAGTGACAAGCTTGGGAAATGGGAACGGTTCAAATTCACCTTATACCTGTCCTATAATTTGGAACGTTGTGGTTTGTGCATGGAACAGGTTCTCTGCTATTGAATTGAAGAAGTGGTCCTAATTAAACAACCGTATTCAACTACCTAAAACTAAAGATCTTTCTTTCTTGTCTTCTCCTTTTTCTTTTTTCTTTTTTCTTTTTTTTTTTTGGTTTGTGTTTTTTTTTTCTTCGTATGAGAGAGTCAATAATCGTGCCTTTTAAACGAGTCCAAATCTTCTGTTTCATACTTCCTGCTCCATTATATACTTCATAAATAAAAATATGCCACATGTCCATCTAAGTTATTAAATACTAAATTTATCACTTTTATTATTTCAATTACTTAAATGTGATGGGTTATTTATTTATTTATTTATTTTAGGAAATTGAAATAATAGAAGGCATAAATTTAGCATTTAATAACTTAGATGGACATGTGACATATTTTTATTTGTGAAGTATATAATGAAGTAGGAAGTGTGGGACAGAAGATTTGGACTCCTTTTAAACAAACAAGAGTTTTGCTCTTTTGCTTCAATCTTGCTTGGTCTTTCAGCCCAAAAAAAAAAAAAAATTTCTTGCTTGGTCTGCATTTTCGCAGAAGAACTAGCCAAACTTTCATTAAAAACAATTTAAGTGGTCCTAATTAAACAACCGTATTCAACTACCAAAAACTAAAGATTTTTTTTTTTTTTTATATATATATGAGAGAGTCAATAATCGTGCCTTTTAAACAAACAAGAGTTTTGCTCTTTTGCTTCAATCTTGCTTGGTCTTTCAGCCCAAAAAAAAAAAAAAAAAATTCTTACTTGGTCTGCATTTTCGCAAAAGAACTAGCCAAATTTTCATTAAAAACAATTTATGATAAAGAGAGCTATCATTAAGAGCAGACACCATAGGTTAAAATTCTCTAAAAAATATTAAAAAAATGTTAATAAAAAAAATAACCTAACTATTTATTATATATATATATATATATATTTATATGAGTTGGGTTTAAGTTATACTTAAGTACTTGGATACGAATTTTGACAAATTTACCGTTAAATTACATTATCCTCGTATATTCTTCATACTTGCAAATTTTCAAAATGATCAAAGGCTAATAGCCATGTCATCAATCAATTATTTAAATTCAAGTTTTTGTAGTTTAAAATAATACATAAAAGATGAGTTTATAGATAGAATGGTAAATTATATCCGATTAGAATGAAAATTAGCATGCATGTTAAAAACATATAGAACATGAAATTCAACGGTTGGATTTTCAAAATATGAATTCAATAACAGTTTTTGAGTGGTATAACATTGTTTAAAGTTACACTAGATGTAACTTAAACCAACAATATATATATATAGAGAGAAAGAGAGAGAGATTAAATTCTACAAGGATGGGGTGTAAAACCCATGTTTTACAATAATTGTCACATTAGCATTTTACTTAAAATTCAATACATCCTAACATAATTACAAATAAAAGCCAAAAGTCTTGAAATTCATATAACATTTCTTAGAATTTTTACAAAGACATTAATGGTTCAATACGTGCCTTTCAACTATCGAATTAAAAATTATGCATAAAATATATTGTAACATGGCTTAACATATTATTTCTCCATATATAACAAAAATATTTACATTATGTTATTATTACATAACTCAAAATAATTTCTCATCTAGTTGGTTTGTGAACTGTTAACTATATTTTGAATTATATTGATCATAATTCATATTTTTCAAACATTTTAGATCAATATATTTATATTTTAAATGATTTAGAGATTACACGGTTAGAGTATATTAACAATTTTAAAATTTATGAAACATGTACAAATTTAATCAAATTTAAATAATAAACGCCACGTTACTTGCAAAAGCTTATACGAAGGCAATGTAAGAAAGATATAAGATATAAAAATAACAAAGATGAAAATTGAAATCTTATTTAAAAAAAATGACAAATTCAATAAGCACAATAAACTCCCAACTAAGAAATCCGCAATTGTCTTTTTTATGGTATTTATATCTCTTGTTCTCCAAATGCAAAATAAATAATTTTTTTAGAACATAAAGAATGCATCAATTAAAGAGATCTACTTATCGTTTATAGAAATATATATCTTGAATTTTTTTTTGAGAAAGTATATATCTTGAATTTGTTTTTGTTTAATGAGATTTGTATGGTATAAAAATAATAACAGGAAAAATAATGAATTAATCATTTATGTAAAGTTATAAACATATCTATTTTAGGAAAAAACATACTTTTTTTTTTTTTTAGAATGAAACCTTAGAATTTCATTAAAGAAAATCAACCCTAATTGCCTAAGAGTACAAAATAAAGGTGTGGAAGAAAACCTTTATCCACATTGAAAAACCTCTAACATGTCGAGCATGTTTAACAAAATTACAAATTCTTCGGAAATGAGAGAAAATAATATTACAATTGGCATATGTATTGCCTTTGGCTGAAGCGAGGATATGGCCAAATGGTGAAAGAGATTCCTCCTCACTGATGAGGGTCTTGATCACCACATCAGAGTCACCTTCAAGAATAAAGGAAGAGCATCCTAGTTCACGAGCAAAGGAGATGGCCCGTGCTATTGCAAGAGCTTATACCACATCCGAAGAGAAGGGGAGGGGAATTTGTTCTGATAGAGAAGCTATGGCTTGACCTTGATTATTTCGAATCACCACACCTAAACCCCTAAACCTACTTTGCCTATATTTTTTGAACAATGCCCCATCAAAATTAACCTTGAGAGAATTTGTGGGAGGAGGGGACCATCAAAAATATACATTTGAATACACTTATAGATTTAATGGGATATGTTTGGTATTAGAGTAATAAGAGAGAAAAAAAATTGGTACATAAATAATTTTCATTATTGTTTTACGATTCTTTTAAACTCTGTTTGGGGGTGGGGGAGGGGGAATAGGTAATTTTTAATAAAGAAAACATTAGAGGGAGGGGGGACTTTGAAAAGCCAAGGGGTTGTAATCATTAGGTCAAGACATCAATAAATTTATTAATTAAAAAAAAAAACTTGTTAATGACCACACATCCAACCCAAATTCAGGAAATCTTGCATAATGGGGAAATAGATAACTCAAGTGAGAAGTGACACTAGTGTAATATTAGTTCAAGTTTTTTTGATACTTAGGGTGTGTTTGTTTGGAAGTGGAATATGGTGAATGGAAAACTTTTAAGAGAAAACGGAGATGAACACTTTTTTTAGAGTGCATTTGGTTGGATGGGGAAGAAGGAAAATAAATGATGGAGTTCAGAAATTTTCTCTCTCGACTCACCAAAAAGTTTTCTCTCCAAAATAGAGAGAAAACTAAGAAAGGAAAACTCATGATAAGAGTTTCCAAAAATACCCTTGGAATTCACCTCTCTCCAACGTGTTGGCTTCTTTTATTTTTATTTTTCTTTCTCTAGTACTAATGTGTTGGTTTTTTTTTTTTTTTTTTGCTTGCTTTTGTCTGGATATGTTGGCTTTTTTGGACGTGTAGCTTTCTTCTTCTTTTTCCTTTTTTTTTTTGGTGCTCATATGTTTATTTTCTCATTAATTTGGTTGGTTTTTGTTTTTGTTCTTTTTTTTTTAGAAAATAGTTTTGGGTTAAATTTTTTTTTCTAAAGTGTCCATCTATACACAGTTTAAAAAAAAAAATAATGTGTTACTTTTTGTTTTATTTAAATAGGGACATGATGGTAAATTTATACAAACTTTATTTTTAATCAAACAAAAAAGTTTTTCATCTCTCCACTTTTCCACCCTCTCAATCAAACACAAATGAGAGAAACTAAAATATTTTATATCCTCACACTTTTCCATCCTCTCTCTATTTACTATCCTCCTACTTTTCCATTATTCTAACCAAACAGACTTTTAATTCAATACTCACTATATTTTCCGATAAAGAGAGTATTGTTTATAGTTTTTCTTTTTTAAACACTTGGGGTCTTTAGGATTAGCCGTATATATCAGACCTAGATGTGCTAGGCATTTGTTCCGAGATAACTTCCACGATTAATGCTATGGAGCATGCTTATTGTGCAATCGTGGGTGAGATTATAGGACATGCATCACGGGTTGGCGAACTTTCAGGAGTATGACTATTATCCATGTGGATTTAGTTTCCGTGTTGCAAGTCAAAAACCTTGAAACAACACATCCTTAGATAAACATCTTGTGAAATTAAGCACATTCTTAGCTTTCACGTAATTGTTTATTTCAATAAAACTTACCGACGGTTCATTTTTCGATATAGTTAAGCACATTCTTAGATGATAAAACATCTTTGTGAAATTAAGATCCCCTTTTAACCTAAATCAACCAAAAAACAAAAGCATTGACACGAATGCTTTATCAAATCAAATTTCTTTCTGTCTCTCAAGATTGAAATTTAAGAAAATGATCATGCTAACGAGTACTTTTAAGCATTGGTTAATAATTTAATTAAAGAAAGTTTTTATGAAAAAAAATAAAAAAACAGTTAATATTTTAACAGTTTTTTTTTTTTATCTTCTATAAAAATATTGTCAAAATTTTTTTAAAATAAATTGTTAACCAATACCAATCCTCTAAAAAACACTAGTTAACATTTACCTTACCAAACGAAAAATAACCCAGAAAAGAAATCTAGAGTAAATAGCACTATAGGCTAGGGAGAAGAGAGAGAGAGAGAGAGGGAGGGAGATCCTTGAATGATAAATTAATAAAAATAGGAGGGGTATTATAGGAAATGATAGTTGACAAGGTGGAATAGTCACACACACAAAAATTAGAGGAAAGCAAAGCAAGTAGCTTTGCCTTTTCTTTCCCAATTCAACCGAAACGTGCTTTTATTTATATGTCCTTTTTATACTTCTCATCAAAACCTCAAACTCAAACCAACAGCTACAAAGCAAAGCAGTGCAGGTCAAAATCCTCAACATCAAAAACCCACGTCTCTCTCTCTCTCTCTTGCTTTCTTTATCTTCCATGGCGGCCGAAATAACTAATAAGAAGACTAATACTAATACACGCTCAAGCCCTCCAATCTTCTGCGACTCAGTCCCTCATTCTGACATATTTTAAGCCTCGCCACCTACATTCAACCTCTAAAGTTCACGTCTTTTACATTGAAACCTTCTTAACTCTCTCTCTCCCTCTCTCTCTCCTTCTCTTTCTCTTTCTTTCTGTCTCTCTTGGTTTTCGTGCTCATTTGCCACTTTTGCTAAAGCATCCCCATTACCTCTCTCACTCTCTCTCATTCCGAGAACTCTCAGCTTTGCTTTGCTTAGCTTAGCTCAACATAAGGGCTTCTTCGAGATCTGGGTTTTCTTGCTTTTGCTTTGATTTCTCAAAGATTTCATTTTTATCTTCCTTCATTTCCTTCTACTTCTATTTCTGTTGGTGGGTTTTGCTTGTTTGAGATCTGAAAGTGAACCCAAAAAAAAAAAAAATGGGAAGCAAATGGAGGAAAGCGAAGCTGGCGCTGGGTCTTAATCTTTGTGTGGTTGTTCCAAGAACTTTAGAGGACTCACCCTCTGTTCTTGAAGCCTCTGAGAGGCACTCTGATGTTGCTTTGCTCTCACCAGCCAATTCTTCTCGGCCCACCACACCTTCACCGTCTTCTCATGGTTTATGGTTGTCCAAAAGTGGTAGCAAATCATCAAAGGTACCAACTTGTTCACTATATATAGTAGTTCTACGCTTGTATGTGTGTGTGAGTTTTGGTTGGTTTTTGATGATCTTGTGAGTTTATATTGTTTTGGTAGTTATAATATTTGCAAAAAGAAATTTCAGTTTTGGTAGGACAACTAAGCTAGATAGTTGCTTTAATGGAGTTTTGCTCAATAATGGAAATTTTTTTTTTATTATTATTTAAATTTCAGATTAATAAAACTGGGAGTTAGGATTTTCTTTTAAGCATTATTTGTATTTGGTACGGTGTTTGACATGTGATTTGATTTGGAAGTTTTGCTACCTCAATTATGAGTGGATATTCGTTTTCCTCTGTATATCTACAGATGATGTAATTACATGTACCTTCTCAATTATATGAATATTTCTTGTTTGCTTCAGTTTCCCTGTTATAAATGACCATATGAATTTTTGTACCTATCTCATTGTTTTTTCTTTTTGATAAAAATATTTTTGTGTAATTGAATTATTGCTGTGTATGCTCTTTGGTCTAATAATGTTTTAAACAGGTTTTGAGGTCTAAGAAATCAATTAGCTGGGTACCTATCTGATGTCATGTTGCTTTTCCCCTCCTTAATTAGGCTTGTGGGGTTGTCATAAGTCCCTTTCAGGACCATTCTTTGTTTGCATTGCTAGTAAAAGAAGACTACAGATTTTACCCTTCCTTTTCCTTCTTACTTACCTTGGAGGGAATAAAAGTACTTTGTTTGATGACCCTTCTGTTTGACTGTTAATTTGCAAGCTTTCTAGCAGGGAATTTCAATAAAGGGGTAAAGGAGAGGAAAGGAAAGCTAAGAATTATCATAAAAAAATTAATGATTTCTCTCTCTTTGATGATGGGTTTTGCAATCTTTTCTGTGGTTGTTTTTAAGAGCCTTGGTTCATCTGTAACCATGTATAGTTTCTTGATAATCATTCAAAAGTGACACCTTTGATTTTTTTTGGCTTTTTTGTTTCCTACTATGCCCTCTATATATGGGATACCTAACATTGACTTCCTTTTCACAGCTTAGCTGATTTGTCAATCATTAATTATTTTTATGTGATAAGTAAACTTTTTTTAATGCTAAGCCCATAGGAAAGCCATCCACAGCTACACCTAATTGCTGTTGGTGGAAACAGCTATTTGCAATCTCCTATGCCCAATGGGAAAATGGGAGAACAAATCTAATTCTTCGATCTCTCAATCAGCTTACTTATATAACAAAAAAGGGAAAAAAAAAAAAAAAGACTTTTGCTGCATGCATGCTATAATATTAGAAAGTACTACTCAACTCGTTTCCAAAGAAAAAAAATTGGTTATTTATAAGATCATAAGAATGAACAACTTTTTGTAACATAAGAACCCTTAAGTTGGCTAAAGGGTTGGAGCTTCAAAATAGTTGGTGGCAAAGACACCTTATGGGATCATCTTTTAGATTCTTCTCAATCCTGTATATTAAGGAAGAGTATTTAGTATTATCTCTCTGTTTATTTTTCTGCCATTCACTATGTTTCATGATAATTCATATGAAAAAACTTGGACGTGGATGCATAGCTTAATTCAATATGTGAAAGTTACACCAAAAATGAAAACACAACTATACGTGCATCACATGGAATAATAAAATAAAAAAGGAAAGACTAGAAAAGGGCTTCTATTGAGTAGAACAAAACTAGTTGTTTTCAAAATATTAAATGAAGTTAAACATATTAAGTTGGGCATCCTTCTCTTCTGCAATCCTTTTCCTTTAGCTCAGTTCTATAATGACTTGTGGTTCAAATATACAAATATCGAACTTGAGATTTTGGTATATTCAAAAGAACAATTATCCGCAGTTTGCCGATTCTACTTATGAGCTAATAATTATGCTTGAAAGTGATTGTCTGAAAAGTTGTAGGTTCCTAAATTTGTCAATTATGAATTATGGAGCTCAAACCTAACTACAAAATTTTCATAATATTTGATTTGGTTGTTCATGTGTTGTAAAAGTTGTAACAAGATGTTTTTTCTTATCTCTATTTTTGAAGTACTTTCTGTGAGATTTTTGATTCTCTATGTATGTATAATCCTAAGTTACTCTGCTTACTTTCTTTCACATTTTCAGCAAACCTGCTCGATATGCTTAACCAAAATGAAACAAGGGGGTGGTCAGGCTATTTTCACTGCAGAATGCTCACATTCCTTTCATTTCCAATGCATTGCATCAAATGTCAAACATGGCAACCAAATCTGCCCAGTTTGCAGAGCAAAATGGAAAGAAATCCCTGTGCAAGGTCCTAGTTTGAATCCATCCCCCGGGAGGGCATCAAATGGTCCAGTAGGTTGGCCCCAAAATGATGCTTTGATGACAGTGGTCCGCCGACTACCTCCCCCACGAAGAGACTTGAATCGGCGGCATATCATGCCACTATATCAAGCTGCTGATCCAGCTATATTTGATGATGATGAATCCTTAGATCACCAGCCTGTATTTTCTGAAAGAGACTGTTCTTGCGATAACAATGCTTCAGATAGCATGTCTCTTAAATCAATAGAGATCAAGACATACCCAGAAGTTTCAGCTGCCCCTCAGTCCAATACTCATGATAACTTCACTGTCTTGGTCCATCTCAAAGCCTCTGCAGCAGTTACAAGCAAAACTCCCAGCAGAAACCAGGCTAGTTTGCCACAATTTTCTCAGACACCTCGTGCTCCTGTTGACCTAGTCACAGTGCTTGACATAAGTGGTAGCATGGCAGGTACCAAGCTTGCATTACTTAAGCGAGCTATGGGGTTTGTAATTCAGAACCTTGGCTCCAGTGACAGGCTTTCAGTTATTGCCTTCTCCTCCACAGCCCGTCGCCTCTTTCCCCTCCGTCGAATGTCTGAACTAGGTCGGCAACAGGCATTGCAAGCTGTTAACTCTTTGGTTGCAAATGGTGGGACCAATATTGCTGAAGGCCTGAGAAAGGGTGCCAAGATAATGGAAGAGAGAAAGGAGAAGAATCCAGTGGCCAGTATAATACTGTTATCTGATGGGCAGGACACTTATACTGTCAGTGGTTCAGGCAATAACCAGCTGCAACCAAATTACCGGTTGCTCCTTCCTTTTTCTATTCATAGTGGTGATACTACAGGATTCCAGATTCCAGTGCATACTTTTGGATTTGGTGCGGATCATGATGCTTCATCAATGCACTCAATTTCAGAGATTTCTGGCGGGACCTTTTCTTTCATTGAGACTGAAGCTGTGATCCAGGATGCATTTGCACAATGCATTGGGGGGCTTTTGAGTGTTGTGGTGCAGGAGCTTCAAGTGGGAGTTGAATGTGTGCACCCAAAAACCCGACTTGGCTCACTAAAAGCAGGAAGTTACCCCAGCCGTGTGATGGCTGATGGACGTGTTGGATTTATTGATGTCGGAGATTTGTATGCTGATGAAGAGAGGGATTTTCTGGTTTCCGTTAATGTCCCTGCACAGTCTTCCAGCAATCAAACATCATTGCTTAAGGTGAGATGTGTTTTCAAGGATCCCATAACTAAAGAAATGACAACATTGGAAAGTGAAGAAGTTAGGATTGCAAGGCCTGAAATAGCTGGACAAGTGGTGGTGTCAATAGAAGTGGACCGCCAACGTAACAGGCTCCAAGCTGCTGAGGCTATGGCACAAGCACGAGTTGCAGCTGAGCAGGGAGACTTAGCTGGTGCAGTTTCAATCCTTGAAAGTTGCCGGAAAGTATTGTCAGAAACTGTGTCAGCCAAATCTCATGACCGACTTTGTATTGCATTGGATGCTGAGCTCAAGGAAATGCAAGAGAGGA
Organism: Quercus suber; assembly: GCF_002906115.3. Classification (NCBI taxonomy): domain Eukaryota; kingdom Viridiplantae; phylum Streptophyta; class Magnoliopsida; order Fagales; family Fagaceae; genus Quercus; species Quercus suber. The sequence continues at coordinate 50,960 of NW_027069592.1, read as the reverse complement.
TGGCAAGTAGGCATGTTTATGAGGCATCTGGGAGAGCATATATTCTTTCTGGACTAAGCTCACACTCATGGCAAAGAGCAACAGCAAGGGGTGACTCCACTGATGGTTCAAGTCTTGTTCAATCTTATCAAACTCCATCAATGGTTGAGATGCTTACTCGATCTCAGGCTATGTTACTAGGTAGTCCATCAGCACAAAGGCTTGTCCAACCATTATGGTCAGTCGGTTCACAACCGAAGCCAAGGTAAATTTTGCAGGATCATTTTGGGGGTCATCTTCAAATAGCTTTTTTTTTGGTTGCTTTTCTCATTTCCCTTTATTTTCAATTTTATTCTGGGGAGGGTGATAAATTGGAGAGATAAGAAGAGGGTTTTTTTTTTTTGGGCCGTGGGTTTTGCTCCTATCTAATGTGTAAATGAATAAAGATTGGGGAAAGGACGAAAGGATATATTTGGGGAGTAAAAGGGGACACTAGGTAGAGTTTACAACATTTATGTTCTTCAATTTTGTGTTGTGTTGGGGGTGGTGTACATAGAGAGGAATGGTTTTTCTCTTTGAGAGACCTGGGTATAAGTTTGTAATTGTGAAAAAATGGTTGGATGAACTCTTTCACCTAATATATAATTCACCTGCTCTCGATTCTTTCCACAGAGCTCTGTTAATTTCTCTCTCTTTGTAATGCTTGTATCTGTGCTGTATGTACAAACAATTCTTTGCAACTTGCAAGTGCACTTTTAAACAGATGCACTTAAAGAACATAACGAGTGCACAAAAAGAAATGAAGTGCATATGGACGGAAAAGTATGATGGGAAGTGTCAAGTTTCATTGAACCTAAGAAAAAGTGAGAAGTGCGAATGGGATCATCCCCAACCAGAGCCATGTTGCTTTTTGCTGATTGTTTCTTGTTTAGTTGCTGAAAGGTGGTTAAAGTATGGTTATACTTAAGAAAAAAATGAGGCTTTAATGAATTATACATAAGCAAATAAGCCTAAAAGTTACATCAAACAAATAGAATTTTTGAAGGAAACTTAATATTTCTTACCATGCGTGTAGGGACGGCAATTGGGTGGGGGGATGAGCATGGGTGTTTTGTTCTTGTCCTGTCCTCTTTTTCGAGGACGGGAGTAGGGCAAGTCAAGATGGGATAGGGTGAAAGGCATTTTGCTATGTCTAATGAGGTGGCATTGATCTTCATAAAAATCATAAGAGATGCGAGAGAAAGAGGAGGGATGACTAAGAGTACTAAAAGAGAAATGAGTATTTTGAGACGATATATATGTGTGTGTGTTTTTTATTTTTAGGGGGGGGTGGGGGGGGGGGGGGGGGGGGGTAGGTAAAATCTATTCCCATCCCTCTCCTCTCTAAGGTGGAAAATACTTATGTAGATGGACATGTCACCCGGGTGGAACATGGTTTGCCATTCTTACATGCAGCACACCATTCAATTAGAATTTTCAAATGCAAATTAAACTGAGGATCTACCGTCTCTATGGACAATCCAGGTTGAGTTTGCATTAAACTAATTGCTACCCTTGGGTTCCTTAAAAAGATATGCACTGCAACTGCTGGGGCATGGGCTTAGAGTAAGGACAGTATTGGTCTGCCTGACTCCAAGTCTCGAACTTAGGAGACATAAAAGCTTGAGCCTCTCTTTATCTAAAACAGATTTGCATAGCATGGTGTTGCCTTCTACTACATTCTACAGGTTTTTTGTTGCTAAACTAGATGAGGTTTGCTTAAAATTGGAAGGGAAAGCAGACAAAATAAAGGGCACAATCAGTAAATTGGAAGAAAATGCAGGTCTTCTCTTGAAATTGACTGCAAGTCTTCCTGATTATATTTAGGAGTTTAAGGCCTACCATTCAGTGATCTAGAAGCAAGTGCAACGGCTCTTCTACCAAACTTTTTTTGACCCAAAGATATTTCGCAATATTAACTCATTATTAAAGTGTGAGGCAGGCTTTGCTGGTGGGTCCTTGTTAGTGTAAATTCTGAATTATTTTTTTTTGTGGCAAAAGTCTTCCTAATGTGTTTTTGCTAAGAAACAATGAAAACTGTGAGATGACCTGGCGCTAACTAAATTTTTTATTGTAATCAACACTTTAAAACGTGCAAATCATGCAACTGAACACTAACAAGAGATTAAGAATATCCCTCCAACACGACACCGTTCAGAAAATGTTATAATGTACTCCTATCTCTTTCTATGATGTGGCACATCATGATCCTCTATTTAGACGCATGGTATGGATTTGGCTGTTGTTTGTGAATATTACTTATAGCCTTTGAATCCAGCAGAAGCAAAAACCAAACCAGAATAGCATCCTCAATCTCTGACTGACACCATCTCCACAAATATTTGTTTACTTCCCATAAGTGATGGAACCGCTGCCAGCTCCAGGCCCACAAGGTGAAGAAAGGCATGATGGACCACTAGGGTCATGGTAAGACATTAATTTCCATGTTTTCCTAGCACTCTTAGAACCTGAAAAACATACTAGCTAGTAGTAGTTCCTGTCTTATAGTTTTGGTTTCTTATTATGTCTTTGATCTTTGAACTTGCAGGTTATGGTTTCTCTGCTGCTGTGGTTTCTTTACTAGCTGCTGTCCGTTTTGGGTTCAACCAGGACCACCACCTCCATTGTGAGACATTTTCTTGATTACGTATTACTCTCCCTTTCCTTCTCCGGTTCTTCATTTGCAATACAAACTCTTTGTTCGTTGAGAAAAGATGCAAAGAGACAAGGACCGTGATTAAATTGATCATACTAGGTCTGAGGTATTTCGCAATTTACCCGATGCCTGCTCAGTGGGAATTTGTAGGCATCTAGGGTTTTACCCCTCAAAGATGGTCCCACTGACCATACCTTGAGGAGGTTCCGTGTCAAAAAAAAAAAAAAAAAATTTATTCAACATGGTTTGAAAGGTAAGCTGGGTGATGTGAATGACCCAGTTTGGTTTCCTTGAATACTCTTGCAAGGAGATATGGGTGATGATTAGAGGCAGGCTGTGTGGTCAAAGAGAGCTGTCCCTAAAATTTTCATAATATAGGCTATTTTAGGGGCTTTTCTGGTGATCCTGTTTGTTATTTTTGCAAGACTGGAATTGAAGAGACTGTGTATGTTTGATATCTCTATTAGGAGATGGGATGAGATCTTAGAATGGATGGGGGATTTAAAGGTGACTTTTTGTAGATTGGCTAGGAGTGCCTCGGTTTATCATGTTTGAGAGGAATGCTTGTGCTTCTGTTAAGGGTGCTAAAAGGGGGGGAAGAGTTGATTCATCAGATTAAAGATGCGGGGAATCGATTGACTGATTTTATGGTTCTTCATTCTGCTGTTAACAGTATTCTTTGCTGCATATGGAGGCTGTGTCTCAGTCCATAAGGGAGTTAGATTGGAATTGAAGAGACTGTGTATGTTTGATATCTCTATTAGGAGATGGGATGAGATCTTAGAATGGATGGGGGATTTAAAGGTGACTTTTTGTAGATTGGCTAGGAGTGCCTCGGTTTATCATGTTTGAGAGGAATGCTTGTGCTTCTGTTAAGGGTGCTAAAAGGGGGGGAAGAGTTGATTCATCAGATTAAAGATGCGGGGAATCGATTGACTGATTTTATGGTTCTTCATTCTGCTGTTAACAGTATTCTTTGCTGCATATGGAGGCTGTGTCTCAGTCCATAAGGGAGTTAGATCAGGGTTCGTTTTGTATTTGATCTATGTTCTTCTGCCCTGTTTTTGTTACCATTCTTTTTGTTTAGCGTGATATAGTTGAATTAGTGTTTTGAGTAGCTGCAGCTTGCTGCCTTCTTTTGTAACCTGCTTGCAGGTCCCTTTTTGGTTTAAATACAATTCTTAGAGCATCCGCATCAGCGGATGTAAAACTTTGCAAAATGCAAAAAGTAACAAATTTTACATATTTTGCCTAAAAAATCTTCCATATCAATCATTCTAAAATTGTGTATATTTATACATTTGTTATAGTAACCGTGCATATATACATGGTTACTAGGGGATGTGTATCCTATTATTTTATTAATTTCACATTTGGCTCCTTTTTCCCTCTCTTCTCCATCTGCAAAACCAACTTAGACTCATCATCTTCTTCTTCCTTTGTTACACACAAACACACTCACATAGAACTTGCAAGAGCACCACCACCAAAACGCAGATCCCACCATCCACCCAACACCATCCAACCATCACCACCCAACCACCACCACCATCACTCGTTAAAACAACCACCACCACTAGAACCCGTTAAAACAATGGAAACTCAAAATACAACTAAAATCAAACCTGATCTACCCAAAATCCACAAAAAATATACTCAAAATTAAACCATCAACTGAAAACCTATAACCCAAACCTGAAATCAGAATCAAAATACAAACCCAATGGTGTCAGAACACTAGAAATCAAATGAGAATGATTCAACAATGCAAGCTTCGACAGAGAGGGATTTCTTCAGATCTTTGAGATCGGTGCTTGTGGTGGAGATTGGTTCTTGTGGTGGAGAGTTGATCTGACTGTGAGACAAAGAAGAAAAAAGAAAACAAAGAAAAAGAAGAAGAAGATGGTTGTGGTGGAAAGGTAATCTGACCGTAAGAGGAAGAGGAAAAATAAGAAGATGGTTCAACTTATGAAGAGAGTGAAAAAATCATATCAAATGAAATGAGATAAGTACAAAAGAAAAAAGAGATAAAGACAATAGAAAAGGATAAAATATTAATTAATAAAAATTATAGAAATATTATTATTTAAATAGAATAAATTGTAAAATAGATGCACTGATGTGAGAGTTTTGAAAAAGTGATAATTTAAAATAGAAAAAATAAGTTCTTAATGTAAAATAGGAGAAAAAATTTGGCCAGACTGATGCGGTTGCTCCCTCCTTAATGGTTTATTTCTTGATGTTGTGTGTTTTTCTCACTTGTAATGAATTTTGTTAAAATAACAATACGCATAACAGAATTACTCAATCAATTACCACAAGCGACCAACTTATTCAGCTTACAAATGGGTAAATACAATATATATGCTTCTTTCTGGAGAATTGTAGTAGGGGTAGGAAGGAGTTCACTAGTGAGTCTAGAAAATAGATATTGTTTTGACAACCAAAATAAATCAAACGCTGGGATTATCCAACCAGCAGAAAGCAAAAACTAGACTGACTTGCTGTCGTTTGGTCTAGGAAGTTTCTTGTACTCGTAGTTGTTTATGTCCACTTTCTCTTGCAAAGCCTGCGTTACAGAAAAAAGAGAGAGGTCAGCTGCAAATGACCTTGACTATATATTGAATTATGCCAGAAAAAGCACTTTACCTTCAGCTCCTCCTCCAATGAAATTTTTTTTGGTTTATACTCTATAGGTCCCGTTCTGGACAGTGCTTTTCTTGTCTCTATAATCTCCCACTCCTTATCATCCTTCACCTTCGCAATATCCTTGCTGAACTACAAAGTTCCACCACACTTTAGAAGAAGAGGAGGAAAAAATATAAATAAGTAATGATCATGATAAGAACATGCCAGAAATGACCAACAAAACTCCAATGTTACAGAGCAAGCACAAAGGACACAAACAAACTGTCTTCAATACATTTCTTTGAGATATGTACCAGTAATGAATGTAAGGCTTGTACATCACTTGCATTACCAATATAGCTTTTGAAGGAACTTATTAAGCAGAACAAGCTTGAGCTAACAAAAATAAGAGTGTATACACAAATAACTGGGTTTTCAACATTAATTCCTTCAAAATGGTCAAGTATACGGGGGGACACCCAAATAAACTCAGAAATCATGAGCTCAATGCGAAGCGACTCATTAAGCTCAAGACTCAANGAGTGTATACACAAATAACTGGGTTTTCAACATTAATTCCTTCAAAATGGTCAAGTATACGGGGGGACACCCAAATAAACTCAGAAATCATGAGCTCAATGCGAAGCGACTCATTAAGCTCAAGACTCAATGTCAAGATCAAGCCATCAAGGTAGGAAATGACTAAAGAAAATGAATAAAACAACTATATTCTATCAGTTTGTCCACTGTTGGTTTCTGTACTGCATTACAACCTACAAAGAGATGACCAGACACTTCATTTATATCTAAAATTAGGATTAATTAGTGTCTAGACCTTAAAAAAAAGTGAGGTTTTAAGAAGTTTTACATAAACAAAAAGCACGTGACAAATGGACTCTTAGAAATAGAGGGGCCTTCACATCATTTTTACCAAAATGGTCCAATAAAAAAATCAACTTTGATTGCTTGCATCCTACTATAAATGATAGAAAAAACACATGGTGCTATAGGCACAGGTATTCAAGGGTTACAAGTTGTAGTGGACCAGAACACTCTATGGCTGAAAAGGTGGAAGATCTGATTTTAACTCTTATTTGTACAGTTCCAGCAATCGAGATTATATAATCTTACAACACTTGTACTCCAACTTAATTACTTGGACAAGCTTTAGATCCATAAATGAAATACCTAAAGCCATTAACTTAAAATTTTAGAACAACCTTAACACACAAAAAAAAAAAAAAAAAAACCCCAAAATTTATCATGAACGCTTATATGAACCAGCACCAACGTCCTCCTTCATTTTTAGCCCCTTTTTGGTCTTTTGATGTAAAACTACTCATCGAATCTGATTGAATCAACATCCTCAGAGCTCCCAATTTTTATTCCTAGAAATCCCCCCATCCTTTACTTTGTTTATCCAGTCTAAATTTTACTTTTTGAAAATAAAAAGAAAATGAACCACTTTTGATCCCTTTAGTCTTCATTTGTACTCCACAATCCACAAGAACTTGCCTATGAACAAAAAAAACTATCTGTCCACAAGGTAACACAACAGCCCTCTTACATCCACACTCCAGTAACCATGCTCAGTCTAAGCGTCCGTTTGGACTGAGGTTTTAAAAGTATACTTGTAAGAAAAAGTGAGGTTTTAAAAATCTGTACATAAAAGCAAGTTGAGCTTATAAGCTCTAGCCAAACAGACAGTAAGAAATAACAGATGTCTAATCAGAAAAATCAAAGAGAATGTTTGACAAGATCAAACAGCACTTCATGAAATAATACTTGAATTGCAACTTTAAATATGAGTTCAGAAGACTTGAAATAAATAAATTCACTAATTTATAGCAACAACAGCACTAACCTGCCTTGCAAGAGATGACCAAAACCAACTGCCCCAAACACCACGAGTGAGATCATTGGAAGCCCATATCTGATAAATGGGCTTTTTCTACCCCATCTTTTGAAGGACAATCCCGAATTCTGAATCTTAGAGGTTGTAGATGAAACATTAGTAGCTTTATGCGACTGACCTGTCGCTGTCTCAATACTTATCATTTCTGCACACCATAAGAGCCCTGCAGAGCAGCATCAAGATCACTTCTATTTGTATACATAAGATGACTTCTTGGGTTAGTGAACAAGCCATACAGCTCAGATTTCTGACCTTTTTGCTTCATAGTTTATTCATTTAATTTATTTATTTTTTATTATTTTTTTTAGATAACGAAAAATTTTATTAAGAAAAATAGCCAACCCGAGTATATTGGGGATGGACTATGGGGGCAAAAATCAAGAACCAAAATTACAATGATCAAGTAAAACAAGAAGGGATATAGAAGAAAAATGTGACAGAGCCACACTCCAAACAAGGAGAGTAAGTAAGAAAAAGGACTTAATCTCTAGCAAGGACTGTTCGCATCCCTCAAAGCATCTAGCCTTTCTTTCACTCCAAATACACCACGTCAAGCAATGCGGCACAAGTCTCCAAAATATATATATATATATATTATTTAAAGGGCAATCATATAGTGTGAAAATTTGAATATAAGTCTACCATTGACTAATCATCTTTTTTTTTTTTTGAGAAATACCATTGACTAATCATCTGGTAAATGCAATAACAACCCAAGCAGTATCCACTAATTACTATCTGTTTTTTTCTCTCTCATTTTTTAGATGAGATCATAAAGTCCATTAATCCATTAAAACCCAATAATTTACTCATCAAAGCTTTACATATTTTGAAATAAAATGATTTAATCGACGTAAATGGTTAACTTCAAGCATGTTTGCCCTATGTTTGACTGTTTAGATAATACAGGAAAAGCCAAAACTTCCACACACAAAAAAAAAAAAAAAAAAAAAAAAAAAAAGGAGAAAAAGTACACACACATATATAAAATAATTAAGCTTCATAACTTCCCAATTGTATATCACACTTTCATAAACATATCAAGGAAAATAGAATATAATGTGAAATGATGTATAATTCTTCCTCTTCTTCTGCAGCACTCATCCACTTCCACTCATCAATGCTTCTAAGATCCTCTCATCCTACCCAAGGCCTTCCTCCTCAGGCATTGAGGGCTGAATTGAAACCACTGAAAAGTTGCTACCTTTACAAGACTCACCTGAGTTAGCCTTCCCTTCTGAAACCACCACCTCATCAGATTTCTTATCCACCTCAAAATCCCCTCCTGAATTCATTTTCTTAGCAGACTCTTTATCACCACTTGATTCCCCAACACTCCCCTTCCTTCCCTCCTCCAAATCCAAACTCCTTTACAACAACCAAAACCTTTACAAGGCTCAAGTGAAAATTTAATTTGCATACTCCGGTAAGTATCAGTTTTCTCTAGGCTCTAGTTACACAAAGTCTAATTCTACATAGGTTATAGCCAGTCTATCCATATCAACCATCCGGCCCAAATATGTTTTCTCTTTCTTTCTAATTTTCGCATGTGGGACTTGGTAATTATTATAAGGAAGAGTTAGGCATCTCCCAACTACACGATGTGCTTATTTTAACAAGGAACCCCAGATAAACAAATCCCAAAATTCCGGAGAAATTTGCCCCACAAGAAATGATCATATAGTTTGTCCAACAATGACCAAACCCAAATGCCAAATTCGAAGTACCCATCAAGAACAGCGGTCCAAGTAACAACTTTCTTCTTCGGCATTTTATCAAACACTTTATGAGCGTCGGTTAATTTCCCAAAACCCCAGATAAGAAGTAATCAAATTAGCAAACATTTTTAACAACAATCACATATGTTTTTCAAACCTCTTTATATATATATACACACACACATAAATACATAAAAATTTCCAATTTCCAGTTTATTAACAAACAGATAACAAGTTAAAGCTCAGCTCTAAAATTTGAGGGTAAAGTTGGAGAATTGAATTGTAATTTCCTTGTTTTCAGCGACCAAACAAACAAACAAACAATAAAGAGAGAAAGGAAGAAGAATCTGTGTGCCCGTACCTGGCTAAGATCGTTGAAACGAAAGGAGCTTTGAATTCAGTGAGCAATCCAAAAAAACACGCAAAACTAAGAAGTTTTGATTTGGCAACAGAGAGAGAGAGAGAGAGAGAGAAACTCTAGTTTTCGTTCGGTAAAGAGAAGGATTTGGGCCGGAGGGCTTACTAAGGCCTAAATGAGCGCAAAAAATAATGGTTTTAGTTTATTTATTTTTGGCACAAAATTACAAACTCTTTTTGGTTTTTATATTCATTTGATGAAAGAATGTAATTTCAAATTTCAAATTTCAATTGAATAGACTTAGAGACGTACTATTCAATAAATTTTTGTTTTCTTTATTTTTTCAAAAATAATTAAATAGTGACTTCATAAAATGTAAAAATCCTACTATTTTAGTTTACAATCGATCTTGAAGATGAAAAGGCAAAATGACTATAAAAGTCAAAGTTGTGAGGATATGTGAGCTATAATGAAGATAAATTTTTTGTTAAATATTTGCAAAATGACTCTAGTTTTTATTTCTTTTGTCTAAAAAAGAAAGAAAAATAAAAACCAAAAAAAAAAAAAAAAGGTAAGGAGAACAATTTAGGTGGATATCATCAAAACTATAATATCTTACATATTTTTCACTTTATTCAATATTTTAGTAACACGTATTACTTATCATACTTATAAATAACTATTTGTAACCATTATTCACTTAATTGAAAGCTTTTACAATACTGAAATTTAGATCTTGTCTAGCTTACAAGAGACTTGTTCCTGCCAAATTTAAAAATAAAAAAGAAAAAAAGAAAAAAAAAAGAAAAGAAGAAGCTCATAGGAGACTAGAGATTAAGGGTTCGTTTGGATAAACTTATTTTTGCTGAAACTGAAAACTAAAATCTCTGTAGCAAAATAATTTTTAAATATGTGAATAATGTCGTGGGTCCCATTTTTAATGAAAAAGTGGCTGAAAAGTGTGTAAACAGTACGAAATAGTGCGTGAACAGTAATTGCACAGTGTGAACAGTACTTTTGTCCCCTAGTTGAAACGCATGCAGAAGGGGGGGAAGTCTAAAACGCGTCCCTCCCAACAAATAGACGCTATAATCTTTACCCAAACACATACTAAATCCTTGGCCTTCTTTATGGTCAACAGTGATTTGGAGGTGGCACATGGACAATATACCCAATAAGATGCATGCTTCCCACTATAACAAAGAGGCCAACCAAGTATCCAATCACTATTCCTTCCCCTGAGAACCAAGTTTCTCTACTCTCAATCTCCGTTGGTTTTGTTGGTGACAAGTTTTCTTGACACGACACCCAAATTTGCATTCCACACAACCCATTATTGTTGGTATAAAAGTTTTGATTGTTTATTGTGTCTATTTGCCCACCGACAGGAATCTTACCTGTGAGATTGTTGTTACTCACATCTAGAATAGTCAATTGTTGTAGCTTTGTTAGTGATTGTGGAATTGAGCCTGATATTTTGTTATGTGACAAAGTCTAAACTCTCAAAACTCTTTAAATCACCAAGACTTGCCGATATCTTCCTATAAAGATTGTTATGTGAGATGTTGAGAAGCTTTAAAGCCTTTAGAGTACCTAATGCATTTGGAATTTCACCAGAAAGTTGGTTCATTGATAGGTCCAACAAAAAATAGAGATCGAGGTTGTGGTTTGAGAGGCCTTGTTGTGACTTCTTCCAATTTATTATAAGACCATTCAACTCGATGAGTAGTTGTAAATATCAAGGAGTTGTAAAAATGTGTGGGGTGTTTTAGTCATACCAACAAGATTTCCAAATGTTGCAGGGATTTCATCAACAAGGTGGTTGCTTGAGAAATCAAGAATTTGGAGTCTACTAAGATTGGAAATACAGTTGGGGATTGAACCTCGTAGGGAGTTGTTTCGTAAAATTAATACTTGAAGCTTGAAAATTTGCCAAATAAACTCTGGAAATTCATCTATGATTTTATTGTCATGGATATCTAGGTGTATAAGATTACTCATATTAATCAGGTCTCTAGGAAAGCTGCTAGAAAAATTATTTTCACCCAATGCAAGAAATTTAGTAGATGGTGGAAAGATTGTAGGAAGTTCACCTAAGAATTCATTTGAAGAAAAATCAATGACGTTGAGCACAAGAGAGCTAAAATCTGGTAAAGTATTTCCATAAAATCTATTAAAGGACAAGTCCAACAATCTAAGGAAAACCATCTTGGAGATGGATTCAGGAACTTTCCCTGAAAATTTGTTTCTACCCAACATAAGAATCTCAAGTCCAGTGGCATTACCAATGTTGTCTGGCAGTTCTCCAGAAAAGTTGTTTCGGGCCAGGGAAAGGACTGCTAAATTTTGAGAGTCGAAGAGGGAAGATGGAAGAGAACCCATAAGACTATTATCTGACAAAATTAGGACTCCAACTTCCACATCCGCAAGCCATTGTGGGAACATTCATTCTAATTGGTTCTCGCTCAAGTCCAAAAATTTAAGAGTCTTGTGCATAGAAATCCAATATGGGATTTCTGCTTTGAGACCACAAGACTTCATAGACAACTGAAGTAGCATACACGTTGGCACTATCTTTGCATTGTTATTCCAAATTAGATTATTCCTTCCCAGAAAAAGATCCTACAAGCCATTGATACTGAACAACCAAGATGGAATTTCCCCAGTGAGCAAGTTGTTTTCCAATTCAAGTGTTTCCAACTCTGTCAAATTTTGTATGGATGATGGGATTCCACCATCAACTTCTTGTTGCTCAAGTCCAAAGTGGTTAAGTGAAATAGATCGCCAATATGAATAGGAATCTACATTGACAATACATTATGCCTCAAGTTCAATGTTTTCAATTCCTTCAAATTCAGAATTGAAGACAAGTTTTCCATGGAGGATGAGATTCTACTTGTCAGCTTCTTGTTGCTCAAGTCCAAAGTGGTTAAGTGGGATAGATTACCAATATGAGTAGGAATCTCCATTGACAGTAAATTGTACCCGAAGTCCAGTGTTCTCAATTCCTTCAAATTCACAATTGAAGATGGAATTTCACAAAAAAAAATTGTTGATGCGAAGAAGCAATTGCACCAATTTTGTCATATTCCCTATTTCTTGAGGGATATTTCCAGTAAGCAAATTGTATTGCATGCTGAATAATCGTAAGTTTTGAAAATAGCTCACTTCCCCGCTTAGAATACCATGGAATGAATTGCCACTTAAATCAAGATATTGAAGATACCTCAATTGAAAAAGTTGAGAGGGAATAGAGCCATTGAATTCATTTTGCCTCAAATCAAGACAACATAATTCATTCAGATTGGCAAAGCTGTTGCCTGACAATTCTCCTTGTATGCTATTCGCGGACATTCCAAGCTGCTTCAAGCTTCTAATGCGAAAGAGTGGAGTCAAGATGGTAGAAGGCACCACAGAGGACTCCATAGAATCATGGAAAATGACAATACCATAAAATGTTGGGCTTTGTGGAGCCCAGTTGTGTTTGATCCGGATGACAACCCAACCTGAAATGATGTTGTGTGGTTTTTAATGAGAGATTTTCAGAGAAATTTTTTTTGCCCGTTTTGTAGCCCATTGTGAATCATGTACGTAGGATATAGAAACCGTTGTTTTGGTGATTAGGGCTTCTTGATGTAGTTTTTGAGAGAGAGAAAAATTGTACTACCACACTTTGTATTTTTTTCCCTGATAATAGTGAAATCCCTGCAACTCCGTGGACGTAAGCAAAATTGCTGAATCACGTAAATGCTGTCTTGTGTGTGTGATTATTATTATTTGGAGTGTGTTTTCTCTATTTTTTTTTTCTCACAGGTTTGGGAATTTTGTGTTAATTCCCTACAGAAAGGCCTATACCAATCACAAGGCTTGATTCCAAGCGAGAACTACAATCGTTATTGATGATGCCGAAAATCATCAGTTAGTTACACAGTCCTCACGTGCTCAAGACAACACTTGCACAACGCAAAACAAGAAGACATTGGGAGAGTACCGATGTGGTACCGACCAAAAACCCTCCGATGGTTAAGTTAGAGAACTTTTTCACAACTCTAGAGTGCTAGGGCTATGGTGAATTATGCGTACCTTGTTTTCTGAGGGCTTTGGGTTCTTATAGTAGTGTAAAACCGACCTCCGTTTCTTGCGTAGGAAGGTATTTCTTTACGGGGAAGATCATCATAAATGTGTGTATATTATGAGATCCTTTTCCTATTGGAATTCTATTGATTAGGGTTAATCAGGACGCAAGTTATTTCTATTTAGGATTCCTTGGAGCTCACTCAAAACCATGTTGGTACCACATGACTTTGGTATCCATTTACCTTGTATTCATGTGACTTGAATCTGTCCGTATCAAGGGACTAGCCGTCTATTATGGGGAGGAGTCCATCCGTCCCATGTCCTATCCATCCAATGCCCCTTTGTTGCCTTATCTCGACAGCCCACTAACTTAGTACCGTCAGGTCTACTTGAACGGATTTGTCATACCAAATTTTGTCCTCTTCAAATATATTCCCATGTGCAACAATCTAAGCTAGAATTCCATGATTCTAACCCAAAAGACTGGCTTTCTAATGAAGAAAAACCAGTAGCCTCAAGGAGAGAAGCTTTAAACTGGAGAGGAGCCTGTTTTTGATCTTCAGGACAACATAGACAACTAGAGGTGAAGAAGATGACAAGTGCAAGGGCAAGTACGAGGATCAGTTTGGCCATTGTGGTGTTTCTTAATTTGTTGTTTGTTGGATTTGGTTATGAAATGTTGGGAGGAGTGGTATAAATAAACAAAGACGTTCACAACTTCAAATAAGTGCCATTGAATGAACGTGATCTATTCAGTGGTAAAGTCTAGTTTATTTTGAAAATTGGTGGGCAAGGAACGAGACTGGATAGTCACATTGGTTCGTCACTTTTCCATGGGAGGAGTATTCATACCAAGATACGAGTTTTTGAGTTGTGACTTGTGATTAGTCCAGTCAAATACTATCTCAAAGACCTTCATATATTTACATTGTACTAGCAATGTAAATTTTCATTGTAACAAAAAAAAAAAAAAGTGGCAAATATTGTACACTTTTTATAAAACACGTATCTCAGTGGGCCTGATAGTTCCATTGGTTCATCACCTTTCCACGGAAGGAGTTTTCACTTTTCACACTAAGATACGTGTTGTTGTGTTATATCAAGGATCTTTATATATTCACATTTTAAATTCAATGGAAATTTAATTGCAATTACAATGTCAAAGAAAGAATTTTTTGTCAAGAGATGCCCAAAATTCCAAAATCGTCTCATATACGGTTTCATTCATGTTTCTTGCGTCTACCACACAAAATCAAAGGAGAGAGTTTGTGAAAATTTTCCTATTACTGTTCTCAGTTTTTTTTTTTACGTATTCTTTTGGTTTGAAGAGACCTCGTTAGGGAAGACGGATTAACTTATTTTTGGCCAAACTATAATTTTGGTCCTTAAATACTTCTCACTATTTCAATCTCAACATCCTTATAAAGTTTAAGGGTGTGGGCTAAGTTCTGAAATTGCAATTGTTGTGTTTCTTTTTTACGAGGTGGATAGTTGTAAAAGTTGGGACAATTATGGTCTAATCAAATAATACATAAATATTTGATGTGGGAAAGAAATGGAAGGCACAATGACTTTTCTTTTTCCCCGAAATGAGCTTCGTCAAATGACTCAAATCTGGAGACTTCTTTTTCTTAAAACTAAAAAAAAAAAATTAGAAAAAAAAAATTTAGCTCTAACTTGACGATAGTCCCACCACCACTGAGTTGATGATTTAATTTAGTGTACGTTTGGAAAGCAATAGTCCCACCACTACTGAGTTGATGATTTAATTTAGTGTACGTTTGGGAAGCAATGAGAATTATAAATTATTTCACTATTCAATTTATTTTTGTTACTATTCATGAACTCCACTGTAATTTTTGATATTATTCATGGACTCTATTATACTATTTCAACTAATTTTTACCTTTATTTACAGTATTTTTAGTAAAAAAAATTCAATTTTAACAAAATAAGCGATATTCAAACAGACCCTTAGACTCATATTTTTGTTGATATAGGAAAAATCAAGAGAGTCGACCATTTAGGACCGCGACTTTGAAGGTCTTCCAAATTGTAAGATGACCTTCCACCACCATCAATCTAGCAATAAATGAAAATCATAACTAATGGGGTCATTTTGTTTTCCTTTATAGTGTTTAGTTTGATAATAGAAAAGTAGAGGGATAGAAAATATAATTTGTATAAATTTACTTTCATACTCTTAATAGATAAAAAAAAAAAAAAAAAAAGTAACAAATAAGAAAAGAAAATAATGATGAACAAAAAATAAAAGCACCAAACGAATGAAAAGTATCGAAAATAACAAAAAAATAAAGAAGGAATTAAAAAAAAAAAGAAAGAAAGGAAAATGACTAAAAGCTGAAGGAAAATGACAAAAAAACTATAGAAGAAAATTACCAAAAAAGAGAAAAAGAAATAGTTGACACGTAACCAGGAAAAAAATGACAAAAAGTGTATAAAACAAAATCACTTAAAACAGATGAAGTAAAAAAAAAAAACCATAAAGAAATGAGGGAAACCGGCGGGGTGGGGGGGACGACGAATGAGAAGTCAAAGTGAAGTTGATTCGGAAATTAACAGAAGGAGCATTGTACACAGTAATGAAAAGTAGAAAACAAGAAGAAAAAGACAAAAAAAGAAAAAAAAAAGAAAAAAAAAAAAA
>NW_027069592.1:0-34636 GCF_002906115.3 Quercus suber | reverse complement strand
TTTTTTTTTTTTTTTTTTTGCTCATCTTTTTCTGGCTTGTGCTATTTTTTTTTTTTTTTTAAATTTTGAATTGTCTATATACAATTTTTTCAATAAAAAATGCGTTACTTTTTATTATTATTTAATTGAAACATAATTGTAAATTTATACCAACTTCATTTTTCTTCCTCTTATTTTTCTTTTCAACCATGCAAATAAATTTTCTACCCTCCCAACCAAACACAAATGTAAGAAAACTAAATCTCTTTTATCCTTCTACTTTTCTATCCCCTTCCCATTTTCTACCTCCTCATTTTCTATCCTTCTATTTTTCCACTACTGGGTTGGAATGAAAATATGAGGGGGGGAAATAGGGGAGAAAATTATGTCTTCCCTTGTTTGGTTTAGGAGAGAAAACACAAAGGATAGAAAACAAAGGGAAAAAAAATTCACCTGAGCCCACAAATTTTTATCCTCCCTATTTGAAAGGAAAATTAAGAAGAAAGAGAAGAAAATAGGAGCTTACATGGTCTTATATCTATACACGGTCTTTATATAGTTATTTATTTATGGGAAGTTATGTTCATCTTTTTTTACGTTTTTTTCTTCTTATCCTTTCTTATTTTTTATTTTTATTGCTTTTCTTTTGTGCTTGTCCTTCCTTTCTCTCAATTGTTTTGTTTTTTTTTTTTTTTTTTTAAGAAAAAAGTTTTGGATTTTTGAACTTATTATCCTCTTTTTATTTTATTTTCTTAATGAAGTAATCATTCAAACATAATTTTTTAATAAAAATATAATATACTATTTTTTGTTTTACCTAATTTGGGCATAATAGTAAATTTATACAAATTCTATTTTTTAACCTCTCATTTTTCTTTTTAACCAAACAAAAGAGTTTTCATTCTCTCCACTTTTCTACCTTCCCAACTGTGGGGCCAGAAAATCGGGTAGCCTTGGCCCACCCCAAGCAAGGCCCAAATGGCCCACGCCGAGGATGCATGATGGGTCCGAGGATGAAAGCGCGAAGACCAGCCCCTGAGGAGCATATCCGAGGATGACCCGCCCTCGGGCGTCCAAGACCCCGGGAGAACATAAGGACCACCCCACCAAAGAAGACTCCTTGGCTGTCCGAGGAGGAAAGGGCCGAGTGCCACGCGTCGGCAACAGAAGTACGGCGGAGGGGGCAAGCCCTGGGCGAACTGTCACCTCTGCATTGAATACGCTCACCTAACTCTCCTGGCCGCATTAATGGGGATGTAACCCCTTGGCAGGGCAACATCGGTCATGGTGAGCCACTCGAGTACGGACAAGACCACTGATGGGACGGAGGGTCAGAGAGAAGGCCAATGGATGATCAGCGGAAAGAAAGGAGAAGGATATAAGAAAGAGGAACTCAGTAGAGAAAAGGGGGGGATTTTTGGGAGAAGTCATTGACGAAGAAGAACTTAGAATAGCTCCTAGGCGATGATAGTTGGAAGAGGGAGAACCTCCTCGGACGAGAGCTGAGGGGCTACCCTCAGTTGTAAATTGGGCTTACCATCCTTCAATAAAAGAGAGGTGTTTGTAGTTCGTTGCTAGCCGGTTAGGGCCTAAACCTTCGATCCACTCTCTAAAAATGTATTGTTTGGGAAACCTTACAAAAACGGACCCTACACCAACCAAATACATATGAGAGAAAAATAAATATTTTTTATCCTCCCACTTTTCTATCCCCTCTATTTTCTATTCTCTCATTTTTCTATTACTCAAATCAAAAGGACCCTTAGGTCAGGGTCAAAGCAATACCCTTCCGTCAACCCTATCTTTCTTGCAAGCATGGAAGACATTCTAGAGCCTATCATCACTTCTTTGGACTAGTGGCCCAATTGGTGGTGATTTTATGCGTTAACACTTTTTATTGGGAATTGTGAAAAAATGGGCTAATTGTAGTAGCAATCAGTTATTACTCAAACAAATATTTTATGAGTTTTTTTTTTTTTTTTGGTAAAGATTTATTGTTGGTAGTTTTGCAAACCATCTCCCGTTTACACTGTTGAACCATTGTGTTAGGTTTTGTAGATGTGTCGGCAAATCTTATTGTCAAACATCAAATTTGGATTGTATCAGTAGAATTGTAGTAGGGTTGAGTAAGGAATTTCATTGCAAAGTAGAAATCCTAGACTTGGTTTTTATTGCACCAAAACAAATTTTACACCATAACAAGTTTTAGGTAAAACTTGTTTTGTTGCAAAGCAGCCATCCGAGACTTCAAAATGAATATAAATTAAATTCAATTTAGAGCTAAAATGAGTAATATATGACCATTTGAAGTTGGAACAATTATGTTGTCTAGGAGAGTTCTCTCGGCACTTACTAAACACTCACTCAAGCTGAATTGTGGCAAACATTAAACCAAAATTTAATTATTGAAAACTTGATGATTTTCTACATACCCTTGTTGCACAGATTGAGAGGAGAGAGTCTACTATATCTTTTTTTGGTTAAAGGAGAGAGACTACTATATCAAGATTACAAGAGTGAACCTTTTTGAACCTATAAAGAAAATCACTCCTTGAGCTTAATATGAGATTCCTTGAAGCCACAAAGTTTGTTACCTTCTAGAAAAGTTCCCTGAAGCACTGGAGTTCTGCTGTTGAGGACTAGATTCGTTTGGGCTTTTGGGGAGAAAGTTCATGTAAAGGATTTCCAGAATTTTTTGTGACCATTGTAGTGGGAAGGCAAGGTGGAATTTGTAGTAGGCTACTGTAACTTTTCTTCTATAGTGAATTTTCTATGGAGTTGGATTTTTCCTTTGAACAGATTATTCATTGCTTTTCACTTTATAACCAAAACTGTGCGCCTTTTAACTTCTTTCATTAATATTGCTTTTAGATTTAAGGATCGATTATTGTGGTTGACATAATTGTTTGTGCTATCTGTTGGAATTAACCATAACTTGGATCATTAATCAGCTTCTTACTTGTTTGGGATCTAAATCCAAGATTTTCAGTTGGTATTGAGAGAATAGGTACACTTAGTGTGCGTTTGGGATGAGTTAAAATTTTTAGTTTATCTCCACTTTCAGATTATTTTTACTACTATTTATAGGTCCTACTGTAATTTTTTATACTATTCATAAGTCTTACTAACTATTTAGCTTATATTTTGACCTTTTTTTCTATACTTGTAGCAAAAAGTTTTCAGTTTCAGCTAAATAAGCTGTTCTAAACAGATACTTAAGAAGTGTGATCCTTGATCCTTGTTGTCAATACTCAATAAGTCCCAATCTCTTAGTGTTCTAACTTACCTTCATAGAAACTACTTGACCCTTATAGCCTTATTTAGAATTGTTTTCAGTGAGAGTGACCATGATGAATCGTTTCAGGATGATTCCAATTTCCAAATTAAAAACAAACTTACTATTACTCTTTGTAGCCTTGGTTTATTATGCTTGGTTTGAGAGGAATGCTCCTGATTTTGTTAGGTGTGCTAAAAGAGAGGAAGAGTCAATTCATCATTAAGGAGCCTGTGAGGCATTGATTGACTGATTTTAAGGTTCCTCATTCTGCTGTTAACAGCATTCTTTGTTGCATATGGAGGCAATGTTTCTCATACTCTCAGGGTTCGTTTGGATTGAGAGGGAGGGAGGGGGAGTAGAGTAGAATTGACTCAAAATTAGTCTATTTTCAATTAACTTTACTCTACTCCCCCCTCCCTCTGCCCTCAATCCAAACAGACTTTCAGTCCATGAAGCAATTAGATACTCAACATTCTTTATTGAAATTATATTGTTTGATTTAATTGGATAGAATATTTTCATTTATGAGCTTGTGAAAATTAGATTCACCAACCTTGTATTGTTAAAATTGCACATATTTTTTTACTACAAAATTGTACTATTAATTTATATTACCAATAAATTATAAATAATAATTTGATATTTTAAAAACTTATTTACAATTTTACACAATCTAAATCTCAAGTCTATGTATAGGTATATTTTTATACATGTATACTTATAAATATATAATATTATGTTACTTAAATCAAGCCTTAACTCACAAGCTTATTTATGAACACATTATTATGTTTAAACTCAATTTGTTTTATAGGTGAGCCTAAACATAGGTTTGAGATTGGTTAATTTGCTAAATGCACGAACATAAACAAGTTTTTTTTGTAAAGCCAAGCTAAGTTGTTTATAAATTGCTTGTTCCATATATATATATATATATGAAAATGAAACATTAAACATAAATTTTAGGTTAAAATACTATTTTGGTTCTTAAATTTTACCAAAATTTTGTTTTTTGTCCCTAAACATTTAAAAATTCTTTTTTCATCTTTAAACTTTGAAAGGAGTTTTTTTTTTTTTTTTAAATAGTTTAGAGAAAAAAATAGGGATAAAAAAAGAACTTTTAAAAAAAAAAAAACAAATTTTTGATATTTTTAAATAGTTTAGAGAAAAAAATAGGGATAAAAAAAGAACTTTTAAAAAAAAAAAAACAAATTTTTGATAAATTTAAGGATTGAAAGAAAAACATTTTCAATAGTTTAAGAACTAAAAATAAATTTTTTTCAATAGTTTAGGAGCGAAAATAATGTGTTTAAGGTTTAGGGATGAAAAAAAAATTGATAAAATTTAGAGACCAAAATAGTATTTTAGTCTAAAATTTATTTTGGAGTTGAATCATAATTATTTGGGAATTATATTGGAAAGGCAAGGACTTGGATACTTTGGGCCTAATGGGTTTAACCCATGACTCTAGGTTTGAGTCAACCCAGTATATTCGTGTCTCAATCAAACCGTTTCACAATTGAAGTCTAACATTTGAAAAACAAAACAAAAACTTTTTTGAGAATGACTTTTTCCTCTTAGGAAAGGTCTTAATATCTATTAATATTTTCCTAAACTGAATTGGGGTGGAAAGGGTTCTTAATATGTATTTATTTAATTGTTTCAAAGAAAAAATGTATCTATTTAATTAAGCAGTCGTTTATTCATCCGAGTTTGATGCACAACAAACGTGCCTATTCCTTCCAATATCTTTTCTCTTTCGTACACTCCACAATCTCATTCCACTCTATGGCTCATGCTCACCAAGAAGACGATAGCAACACTCGTTGTTTCTCATCTCATTCAAGGGGAGAGGAAGGTAAGGTGGGTTCAAAACTCATTAACTGCAATAAATAAAAATAAAAATAAAAGTTCATACTAATGAAACTGAGTTATGGTGAAATTCTAATTTTCCTTTCCCTTCTTTCTTATCAAATATAGTGCCCGTAATTGTAAATATGTGCAAGTTTATGTTAAATTTATTTGTATTTGTCACCATTGAGTTTTAGCTCAATTGGCACCACTTTCACTTGTAAAAATAATTTGCGTTTGTAGAATAACTCTTTATTTTATTGAAAATTACAAGATCCCCTAATTACGGCTATGATTCTTCTGTCTTCAGGCGACCGGCTTTTGTGCTTTGCAGAAATAAAGTACTTGCAAAGATTATTGACGGTATATTATTACTCTTGCCACTTTATCTACTTTAGCCGTATGTCGCAAATGTTGCTCTTATAGTGGCTTTTGTATATTCATGTATGAGACAGTTTTTACCAAAAAAAGAAAAAGAAAAAAGATACACACATTTGAGACATGCTTTCTTCTACATATTGAAGTTGTCAACAATCAAGCACATGCATGCAAAGCAGTTTGATATACCATAGTGACATGTTTTCTTTAAAAATTTACCCATTCTTACAGCATTAGTAAAACTCCGGATATGCTAAATTTTAGCATCTAACCATTAAAATGATGCACTACCTTACAAGTTTGCTACAGTGGCCTCTTACATTTAGAAGTTACTGTAGACAATTGTATTTAGCTTTTTAATCTCGTTTATTCTCTCTCTTCTGTGTGTCAGACTCCTTTTCTTTTTCACTCTCAGTATCATGTCTCCCTTTGACTTGCTCTTGTCTCCCACTCTCTCTTTATGCTGGTGGTTGGGCCTCCACGTCGGTCAGGAGCAGATGCCGTGGGTTGCGGTCTAGGCCGTGAGTCGAATCTGGTGGTGATGGAGCTGGGCCGTGAGTTGAATCTGGTGGGTCAGGTGATCCGTGGATC
The DNA here is from genome assembly GCF_002906115.3 of Quercus suber. Taxonomy (NCBI): domain Eukaryota; kingdom Viridiplantae; phylum Streptophyta; class Magnoliopsida; order Fagales; family Fagaceae; genus Quercus; species Quercus suber. Next base: position 28,560 of record NW_027069592.1, on the reverse strand, counting down.
GGCTGTGTGGGTCGTGGGTCACGTGGTGGCATGTGTTTGGATCGATGGGCTGTGTGGGTTGTGGGTTTGGAGTTGTGGATCAGGTGGGTTGTGGTGTGGAGATTGGTGGGTTTCTTTGGGTTATTTGATGGTGGTTCTTCTGGTTTGGGTGCTGTGTGTGTGGCTTCATTGGTGGCTCCAATGGTGGTTCTTTAAAATGGGTTTGTCAGGATATGTGGGGTTTTCGTTTGGTTTGAACAGATGTTTTGATGGTTTTGTTTAATGTGGTTTTGGTTTGATGGTCCGGTCGGTGATGCTGGGATATGTGGGGGTGGCAGTGTATTGTTATGGTTGTTTGGTGGTTTTTTTAAAATGGGTTTTGGTGGGTGGCGTGGTGGCGGCTATTGTGATTGTGGTGGCTGATGTGGGCTATTGTGGTTGTTGTATGTGTTTTTTCTGGGTTCTTGTGGTTTGTGGCCAATGTCTAGTGGTTTTTGGTGTGGTGGCATGGTTGTTGTTTCTGGGTTTGTGTGTGTGTTTTGTAGCCAGTGCATAGAGGAAGAGGGAGGAAGAGAGAGAAATGGTAATAAATAAATAAAAAAGAATTAGAAAGAATATTTAAATAAACTGAAAAACGAAATAGAGTTTGCGACGTCAGGATTGTTATAAAATGATACGATATAATTGATAAGTAGATTTAGAGATGCTAAAATGAGATAATTCTTAGAGTTCTCATACTATGCCAAAATCTTGAGTGCTCTTTTATAAATTGGTTTTCAATTTTTGCAGAATTTCAGTTCCAGTGAAAGGGGTTAATTGGTGGGGTGAGTGTTTAGAGATATGGGTTTTTATAGATTTTGTGAGTGAGTGTGTGTTTTTTTTAAACCTTTTTGCTATTGGCTTTGAATTCAAGTATATACATTTTTTTTTATGTTATGTCATATGTGTGTCATGTATTACATATTACAAAATCAAAAAGTTTGTGTTCAAGAGAAAATGAATTTGAGATAGAGAGTTTTGGTGATTTTTTTGTATACAAGTTTCAGTTTGTAGACCAAAAAATCTGATTGGTGTTAATTTGGCTCACTGTGAACACTTACCATTACTTAGGTTTTATATGCATTTATAAACTTTATGATATATATTCTTATTTGAAGGACTTGCCTAAGGGATTAAAGAAGAAGAAAAATTACATAAGAACCTCCTATCTTTTCTACCATCTTCAAATGCATTCTTTTTTTATGAGAAAAGCTGAAGATCGCACTGAATGTACATTTTACAACCTTGAGATAAGTCAATATGAAGAATTGTCATTTTGTTAGTTTTTTTTTTTTTTTACTTAGTATATTTTTTAATTGATGCTGTATGTGATATTGAGTTTGCAATTTGGTACTCTTTAGTGAAAATATACAAGTAGTCAATTTAATGGAATGATGTAGCTAAGTTTTGGATTTCAGGCATTCAGAATTTGAGACAACACTAATGAAGAGGAAGAGTGCCTTAGAGAGTTTAAGGATTCATGACTTGGAGCTAAAGTGATATATTAGCATATGCTCCGTATTTGGTATTTTTTTACTATGGTCCTATGGATCTTGGCGGTGGTATTTGTAAAATTATCTTAAATTTTTAGAAAATACTAAGTTGTAGTGGTTGAAAGCTACTATAACCTGTGCAATGTTTTTCATGTCTAATATTTATGTGTGTAGTGCTTTTTTTTTCTTTTTTTTTTTTTTTTTTTTTAATGTTGAGAATTTCATTAATTTTAATTTGCGGTTTATGTGTACTTCGAATGAAGTTTATGCGTGTATCTTTAAATTTATTGTCATAAAGATAACTAAACTGAAGATAAACATTTGGGCTTGGGTTCAAAAAAACAATATGCTTTTGAACAAATCCATAACTTTTGGCCTTGGGTTAAAAAAAAAAAAAAAAAGATGCACCAAAAAAAAAAAAATTTATATCGTTTGATATTAAACTTAGAGAATATGTGGACTTCTCAAATGGTATTCTTGGTGTTGTAAGAAATTAATACTATTTAAATTTTCTTTTATATCAACCAAGCCTTAATCCTATTTCCAGCTTTGTGAGACATTGATATTTGACTCAAAATTAGCTACTAACCAATTTTAATCAAACCTAACAATTAAATAAATTGCTAGGGTTACTGCTACAAGTGTTGGAGATTCAATAGTTGCTGCTGCAAGTGCTGGGGATTCAAGTTCAAAGTATGTAGGCCAAGAAAAAGAAGAACCTTGGACGATTTGAGAACATATAACTAGGCATTAATAATAATCTGTTTTATGCAATCCACATACATTTGGTGGTGATAATTTTGGAACTTTAGGTGATATAGATTATGTACCAGGAAATAATTCTGTAATCTTTTTTTTTTTTTGTCCTTAATATAATTTTGCAGCTTTAGGTGATAATTCTCACCTATTTATCTTGAATAAAGCTGCATTTTTACAAATTGCATATTTAGGTGATATAAATAACTATGTTGCTACATCAATAGCATGGGAAACTCTTATGATACCTATTTTGTCAAACTTGAAAATATGTCATTGCAAAATGAAATACTTATCCTGTCAAAACTTGAGTAAGAAGGAATAAAGAGAAATTGAAGTGCCTAATTTTAAAATCTTGAGTAAGAAGGAATAAGGAGATATGGAAGTGCCTAATTTTAAGGGAAATGGATAAGTATCTAAAATTCAGGAGTGTTTAAATTAGTACCTTTACATATCTAACCTTATTATTTAATCTTTTTAAATATATGAATTTGAGGGTATTTTGGTACACAAAATGATGAAACCCAAATAAAGAATCATGTTATTAGTAATGTTAGTGGGGTGTTTTTTTCCTTTTAATAATAAAGTATTTAAAAAAAAATAAAAGTGGGTTAGTGGGAGAGTATTCCTATTTTGTAGGCAATATTTTAGTGTAAGTTAAACATATATTTTACCAAATTATCTTTTATTTTTATCTCTACTTAAACCTAGAGAAATAGGGGTATTTTGAAACAAAAAAATCCGGTCCAAATAGGTGCAGCCCCTTAAATAATAGTATAGATATCAAATTTTGTGCCAATAAGATATTATCTATTATATGATTTATAAATTTATTTTTTTATGTATAATTTTAAATTACAAAAATTTGCAATTCAAAAAATTTATTGATGACATAGCTATTGATATTTAATTTTATAGAAATTTTGCAAGCATGGAGGATATAAGAAGAAGATATAATCCAATGGTGAATTTGTCAAAATTTACCTCCAATAAAAATATATTGAGTAGGTTGTAACCATAGACTACAATCAATTTTATAGCTAAACTTAACCATTTTTTTTTTCTTTTTATACTGATTTTGGCTAGAGCAAGTGAAGCTAATATCTAAAATTTAATGTTCCTTCTGAATCAAGCTCAGTCCAAGTATTCAATCCTTGGACAAGATGATGTTATTTGATTTTTTTTTTGCCCTATGTATTGTATGTTTCGTATTAGTGAAGTCTTTGTAGCCATGTGGTTAAGTATGTGTGTCTATGTATTAAAATGCTCCTGAGAAATTATTCTGCTACTCTCTCTCTCTAATTTACTGATGGATTTTAAGAGGCCTTCCAATTAACAAGGAGAAAAACGATAAGAGATGGTGTAAAATTTGGAAATGATGTTGGGAAGGGCACGAAATGCTTCAAAACATTTAACAAAAGATTAAGCATCAAAGAAAAGGCTTCGTTGCTGTTGTTTTTAGTATCAAAGAAAGGCTAAATTCTACACTCTTCAGCCCCGAAAAAATGAAGGCAAAATTCATTGGCTTCTATACGTTATGTATGAGTGACTCATTAATTTCGCATATTGTTGTTGAGTAATCTTATTTATGAGCATCTACCAAACTGAATTTGTATTACAGTAGATTCTGGATTTTAAACCTTTTAATTAGGTACAATTGAAACGTTAAACCTGAAAGACAATGTATTGTTTTTCCATTGACTCTATAGCATTGAGAGTAGTTTTTATTATTAAGATTATGCATCAATGTTCTAGAATCCTTGAATAGAAGGGCTATATCCTAAAAATGAAAAGGCTTAATGGTGACTTTGAGACCTTTTTATTGCTAGGCACAGAAAGATCATATCAGCATCAATTGTTCCTATTTGATTCTGAAATATTTCAATATTTTTATTCTTATATGCGGGTCTGTATGTTGCAGTCTGCTGATGGTTAAATTTTTATTTTCCAGGCAACATGATAGGCTGTCCAACGAGCGCAATTAACTTTATTTTTGTGCAGCTAATACCAGCCTTGTTACCATATTAAATGTGTCATTATTTTTAATGGCTTTTTATAAAGGACTCAGCTTTTGTCCAGTAGCCAATGGCCACTGGACACGTTGGATATGCGACACGTATCCAAGATTGGACACGTGTCCAGTGGCATTGGCCACTGGACAGAAACCAGACCCTTTTATAAAATCTTTATTAGTCAGGAAAAATGATGTTGAATGAAGCAATAGAGATTACAACATCCATGAAACAAAGCAAGCAGCTGATGTAGCTTGTTTTTCCTTATAGAATCTTTAGAATTTATTATTAGTTAGGAAGGATGATGTTGAATCAAATAGCCGGTTATGATTGTTTAACGGAATTAATATTAATGGAATTATAAGTTTGAGATGAAGGTGACCCTGAATGCCCATCTCCATCCCACTTTATGGTGAAGTGGTTTTCAGTTTTTCTCACCACGAAAGTGTGGAGCACCATCATGTTATAAGCAATGGCTTTTTGCCCCCCTCACTAAATAAAGAAACTCACGTACGTTTAGTTGATGTTATGAATGCCGGTTTGGTGTTAGTTTCAATTTTTCTATTAAAATGAAATATTTTGATACCAACTTATTTCGACATACAATTTCACAATTACTATTATATATATTACTTATGACTATTAAGCCAAATGATATAAATTGTTGATAATTTTAAAAAAAAAAAAATTGTTGAATTTGATATAGTGTTTTACAAAATAAAATGATAATAAAGCGATTAGATTGGTTAGTTAGAAAAAAAGATATTCAAATTTGGGGTTTTATTATAGATAAACAAAAAAAATATGTTAGATATTTATAAATAAGGAAGCTTCCAAGGAGCTCTATTCCCAACCCCCGCCACTAAGCCACATGCCGGCATTGCCTTTTCTAATATCAGATTGGAATGCAATGCTTTTTTAGTTGAATTTGGTACAACTTTTTGAAATTGGACTATCCCAAAAAAAAAAAAAAAAAAATTACCGTTTTGAAAAAGCTATCAACTTGTCATAAAGGCCAAAATTATGGTGCAAAGATGATAAAATACGTACCAATTTGCAGTGCATTTATGATTGAGGTTTATATGTCCCACTTTAAGAAACTTTTTGTTGAAAAAAGTTAGTATTAGATTTAAAAATAAATTAAACAATAATATATATATAATATTTTCACAACAAATTTTAAATAGTAAAATTATTAATGATAGTAAAAAGTGGCGTAATTAAAATGAGAATCAATAATAATTTGTTACATAAAATTTGTTGTTATAAATATATTATGAACATATTATTGCTCTAAGATTAAAAGCGTGTTTAGATACTGCTTATTTTACTGAAATTAAAAACTTATTACTGTAAGTACGGTAAATAAAAGTAAAAGTTGGTTTAAATAGTACAGTGGGGTCCATGAATAGTATCAAAAAATATAATGGGACCCATGAATAATAGCAAAAATAAACTAAATAGTAAAATAATTTTAATTTTCCATTCCAATTCAAGCGCAAACTAAAACCCACAAACCTTATCAAGAGAAATCTATTCCACCAATAAGCACACTCCTTTTTTTATTTCCTATCCTTTTATCTCTGAATTATTATTGAGTGCTTCAGGAGTATACTTTTTTTCACGAGAGGAATTCTTATTACTATGCCCCACTTCTATGTGAGAAGGAGTTAGTGGCCCAATAATTTTCCTTTGTCTCTTCCCAATTCCCATCAGCTTCTTTCTCTGACTTCTTTTACTTCCTTCTTCTCCCCTAGCCATGGCCGAATGCTTCCATGAACAACCCTCCACTGCCCTGATTCTTTTTATCTCTTTCTTGTTTCAAAAACCCACACACAATTGAAGAAAGGATGAGAGTTTCAGATGGCAGCACTTGAGCTTTGTTCACTACGTCTCCACGTCTTCTTCTTCTTCTTCTTCTTTCTTCTAATGCAGAACATTTTATTTTATGCTAATGTGTTCACACTTTATCTCAAATGGGAGATTTCCTCCTTTATTTATTTATTTATTTTTTCTCTTTATCTTTTTATAATCACGTCCTTAATTTCACTCGTCAAACACAAAATCCAAATACTTTATTAGAGCATTAGCAATGGACTACATCCAGTTCAACTAAAGTTTGATATAGCTAAAACCCAAAACGGATTATAATTTCTGTTGGTGCAAACAAATGTTACAACAAATTCTTTTGTACAGTATGACATCGCCATCTCCAACATTCCCTCACATCACACTGCAGCATTAAGCTATAATATTACTAACAAGTAACAACAATCAATCTGAATAACTCCACAATGAAACCTCACTACTGTCAGTTTCCATGTTATCTCCACCATAACAAGGAGGTGGTGGAGGCAACAACATCCCCTCTGCCATATTTCTCAACAACTCAGGCATGCCAAAAACAGCCTCCTCATCCATAAAAGACGTATCTTCCGGCTCTATCTCTGTCTCCGCAGCCACTTCCACTGTAGCTTCATTTTCTGAACTCTGCATCAAGTCATCCCCAGAAACACCGGCCAACTCTGCCGGCCGAAATGCCTCAGCCGCCTCCAATGCGGCCCTCTGAATATCCTTCGCTGCTGTCGAAGTTGGAACCGGAAGCCTCCACAACGAGTCGGCGAAATTGAGACATGCGTAACGGCCACGGAGTGCAATGGTCGCCACATCATGTGCACGCGCTGCCATTTCTGCAGTGGGAAAAGTCCCAAGCCAGATCCTTGACTTTTTATTAGGCTCACGCACTTCACTAACCCATTTATTTGGGTTCTTACTCCTCACTCCACGGTACACTGGATGCCTTGTCTCTTTAAACTTTTTTCTCCCATCTCGTTTTTTAGGATTCCTCGAAGCCAACATGACATTCCCGTCCAACGAGTTCACCGTGCCAGCATTGTCACTCTCTAACCCGTCAGACCCCGTTAGATATTGTGGGTCTGAGAAATGTCTTGAAACATCCATGTATGTCTTAAAACTCTCTGTTTCTCCGTACTTTTAGTTTTTTAAGTTTGTATTGCTGTTGAAGTAAGAACTAAGAAGAGTGAGAGTTGGACATATATATAGAAAAAACTGGGAGTGTGATAAGTAGCCCCGCTTTGGAGTGTGATAAGTGGCGTGTCCCCCACTATTACAGCAATTTGGATATTTGTAAGCAAGACCACAAAATTTTACCTAACGTTTGTCATAATTTGTCACGTTACAACTTGTAAGTAGAAAAAAAAGTTATAAGTCTATATTTGTTCGCATATTTGTTCACACTACTTTTACAGCTCGTAGCTTGACACATGATGAATTAAAACCGCAATACAATTATATAAATTTTTGTGGACCTAACAATTTTTGTTGAGTCAACTCGTTTTCCTTTCTTTTTTTAGCCAAGTGAATTAGTGGTATTGTATGGTGACATGTGGAGAACTTGTCTTGAGTGTGAAAGTGAATGGCCATAGTTTTGCCGTGGCCTACAGGGTGGTTCTCGGCTACACGATAAGTGTTTGTTGAAATTCTAAGAGAGTTTCTCGGCTAGGTTGATGCTCTATACTTTAGGCTGTAGTAGTTGGTTTTCTTAACTATCTGTGGCAAATTGTTTTGTTCCTTGCTGTAACAAGTTTACTGTCAAGGCTTGTGGGTTTATTTTGTGGGATTTGGGAAACAGTTTCTTCTTGTTATGGATGATCTTGCTCTTAAGTGGAATAAACTCTCTCTTACTCATAAAGAAGGAAAAAGTTTACCTCTTTCAAAGGATAAACAAATTCATGAGTTTTCTCTTTGGCTGAGAAGCAAATGCTCCCTGAAGTTGGAAGATCAACAGTTTGGTCAATGGATTCGCGCTGCTCAGTTCAATAATTCTAGAAAATCAGTTGTTGAAGTTGCTGGTTTTGGCGAAGACGCCTTCATACCATCAAGAGAAGCTTCATTGTTGAATAATCCTCGTAAGTTTAATCAAACTCTAACTGGTTCTGTTCATTGGCTGGTGACTGGGATTTCATTGGAGAAGGAGAAAGGTGGTGGTAGTTAATATTGGAAATAGGCAGTTAGATATGGAGTCCATGGAAGTTACTGAAATTTCAAAAGTTGGTGATGCAGTTTCGAATTTTGAGCGAAAAATTAGGGAGATAGACAAGGAGTTAATCGAGGATGGTGGAGGTTCAAATTTGAATATTTGGAAGTCTGATACGATTAATTTAGAAGAACCTCTTGAGGTCAATTGTGATGCAAATTCCGAAATTGTTGGAGATAAAGAGGTGGTTGACAAAATGGATAAGTTGCGTGCTATTCACGTTTCTAATCCCATAAATTGTGGGGCTATGGAGAATCTTGGGAAAATCTGATGGTTGTGTTAGTGTGGATAAGGGAAGGAAATACCGGGGGTCTAAAGGCAAAGCTAGTGTAAAATCTGAAGTTTTAAGTTTGGATAAGAAGGATAAGTGTCAGATTAAGGAAAATATTAAAAGTGTTTGGGTTAGACTTCCTCCAAAGGGTATCACGGGCAGTGTTGGAGATAAAGAGGAGGCTTTGGGTTTCAAGAGAAAGACTAGTGGCACTATGCTCTCTGTATCTTAGGAGAAGAAAGTAAAAATTGAGGAGGAAACTTTGAAGCTAAGTGTACTCTTAGCAACTCATTTTGGATTGGCGGAGGCTGTTGAGCAACCCTGCTAGGACCAATGAGTCTGTTAAGTTAGAACTGTTAGAGGCTTGAGAACCCTCACATAGTTAATGCTTTAAAAGAGGTGGTTTGGATAAAAGAGCCCAAAATTGTTTTCCTAATGAAAACAAAATCTGATAGAGATTGGATGGTGAAGATTTATGATAACTGTGGATTCAAATAAGGATTAATTGTTCCCAGCACAAGTAGTAGTGGAGGGTTAGCTTTATTTTGGAAAGATGATATACAAGTGAATGTTATAAAATATTCTCCATCTAATATTGATGAGGTGAATAGTGGAGATGGTTTGGGGTGGTGGCATCTTACAGGTTTCTATGGACAACCCGAGACCTCTCTTAGATATGAATCTTGGAGTTTATTAAAATATCTCAGTGGTCTTTCTCAATTGCCATGGCTTGCTATTGGTGATTTTAATGAACTTATGTGTTCATCTGAGAAGGAAGGTGGCGCCACCAGGCCTGCTCAACAAATGTAGCAGTTTGTAGATGCATTAAATTAGTGTGGTCTTCGTGATTTAGGCTTCTCTAGTCCTAAATTTACTTGGCTATATCAACAATTTGATAGAACACGAATTAGAGAAAGGCTTGATAGTGTTGTAGCAATAGTGGAGTGGGTAATAAAATTTTCTCAAGCAAAGCTTTTTCATAGAACTTCTTCTACTGCTGACTGTAATCCGCTAGTATTGAATCTGATAAGGAAGAAATTAAAACCAGTGCAAACTAAGATTTTCAGGTTTGAAGCTATGTGGTTGAAAGACTCAAGTTGTGAGGATGTTGTGAACTCGGCTTGGGAGGAAGGTTTACATATGGGGACTGAGTTTCCAGTTGAGAGTTGCTTGGAAAATTGTCATGCAAAGCTGGAGGTTTGGAACAAAAACTGTTTTGGACATGTTGGGAAGAACATTGCCCGTCTTCAAAAGCATCTACAATGGCTAGAAATGCAATTAGCTTCTCCTGAAAATATTATCTCCATGAGGGATACTCGGGTGGAGCTCATTTGTTGGCTGGACAAAGAAGACTCAATGTGGCATCAGAGATCTTGCCTAAATTGGTTTCAAGCAAGTGACAGAAATACAAGTTATTTCCACTCAAAAGCATCTAATTGATATCAAAAGATTTGTATTGAGGGGTTGTTTGATGAAGATGGTATTTGGCAAGAGGATGATAGGGCTGTGGAGGGTGTGGTGCTTAAATATTATTCTGACTTGTTCAAGTCTTCTTGCCCATCAGATTTTGTTGAATTATTGGAAGCCATTGTTCCAAAGGTCTGTATAGATATGAATGAAAGACTTCCAGGTGATTTTCAAGGAATAGAGGTTCATAAAGCTCTTAGACAAATGTATCCTCTTAAATCTCTTGATCCAAACGGTATGTCCCTCTTATTCTTCCAGCACTTTTGGCCTTCTATTGGGAGTGTGGTTACTAAAACTGTTTTGGATTTCCTTAATCTTGGTACTGTTCCACCAAAATTTAATGAAACTCATATTGTTTTAGTACCAAAAATAAAGATCCAAGGCGTATTACTGATTATCATTCTATTAGTCTTTGTAATGTGATTTATAAATTGGCCTCTAAAGTTCTTGCTAATAGATTTAAAAAAGTTTTACCAAAAATTATTTGTGATACCTAAAGTGCTTTTGTGCACAGAAGGTTAATTACTAATAATGTTTTGGTAGCTTTTGAAACTATGCATCACATCAATTCTAAGAGGGGGGGGGTGGGGGGGGGGGGGGGGGGGGGGGGGAGAATTGGAGAGATGGCTTTAAAGTTGGATATGAGTAAAGTATATGATCTAGTGGAGTGGATTTGTTTGGATTAAATTATGGAAAAATTGGATTTCAATTCTAGGTGGAGGGGTTTGATGATGCAATGTATCTCTTCTATTTCCTATTATGTACGTATTAATAGTAAACCTAGAGGTAATATTATTCCCTCACGAGGTTTATGGCAAGAGGATCCTTTGTCTCCTTATCTTTTTTTAATTTGTGCAGAGGGTCTTTCTGCTTTGATTAAAAAATCTGTATAGGAAAGTAAGATGGAAGTGATGGTTGTTTGTCGTGGTGCTCCTATTCTTTCACACTTATTTTTTGCAAATGAAAGTCTTATTTTTTGTAAGGCTAGCTTGGAGGAGTGTGATTCTTTGCAGCATGTCTTAAAAGTTTATGAACATGCTTCTGGCCAACAATTGAATAGGGCTAAAACCTCTCTGTTTTTCTCAAGCAAGACAGATTAGCAACTTCAAGAAGAAATTAAGACAAGGTTTGGAGCTTAGATTATTAGACAGCATGAAAAATACCTAGATCTTCCATCTTGAGTTGGGAGGAATAAAAGAAATACTTTTAATACTGTGAAGAAAAAATTGGCAAAAAATTTAGCTGGATGGAAGGAGAAGTTTCTTTCTAAAGCTGGGAAAGAAATTTTGATCAAGGCAGTTGCTCAAGCTATCCCAACATACGCCATGAGCTGCTTCAAATAAGATGAATGAAAGATGGTGTGGTTGAGTTGGGAGAAGTTGTGTGTGCCTAAATCATGTGGTGGGATGGGTTTCAAACTGCTTAAGCCTTTTAATCTGGCTCTTTTGGCTAAACAAGGCTGGAGACTTCAAATGGCTAATAATACTCCTGTTTAAAGAGTTTTTAAGGCACGTTATTTTAAATTATGATTTTGTTCATGCCTCTTTGGGAAATAGACCTTCATACATGTGGAGAAGTATTTATGCAGCCCAAGAAATTGTTAAAAAAAGGATTAGATGGAATGTTGGCAATGGTCAAAAAATCCGGATATGGAAGGATAAGTGGATTCCTAACTCTCCTTCATCTAAGGTTATCTCCCCTAGAGTTATTTATCCACAAATCTCTATGGTTAGTGATCTGATTGATGTTGAAGATAAGGGATGGAATTTTAGTTTACTTAAACGTATTTTCCTTCCCTTTGAGGCAGAAATTATAGGAGGTATTTCACTGAGTACTCGGCTTCCTGAAGATAAAAAAGATGGGCAGAGACTTCAAATGGTTTATTTTCAGTTAGGAGTGCCTACAAAGTTGCTATGGATTTGAGTAAGCCTATTAAATCTACTTCTAGCTCAGATGGCGATAACATGAGGTAGTTTTGGAAAAAGCTCTGGAAGATCCAAGTTCCTCATAAAATTCGACACTTTATTTGGAGGACAGTCCATGATATTCTCCCAATAAAGGCGAATCTAGTACATAGGCATGTTATATTGGAGGGTGGTTGTGAGGAATGTGGTGATAATTTGAAATCCTTGTTGTATCTTTGTTGGGAATGTCCTAAGGCTCATGAAACATGGATGTTATTTCATAATTTCAATAACTTTGCCTCTGTGCAATTTAGGTGTTTTATGGATTTCCTATGATTCATCTTGATGAAGGCAGATTGGTTGTGTGAAGATCAAGCTGTTGCAATCACAATTTTATGGGCACTTTGGACAAATAGGAATGAAGTTCAGCATGGTGGATTAAGGAAGAATGGGAAGCAATTGATTCTATGGTGTCCTCACTACCTAGAGGAGTATTGGGTAGCTATGGAAGTCCCAATGAAGCTTTCTCAAGTTCATGTTTCAAAATGGGAGTCTTCGGCTTTTCCTTTTTATAAGGTTAACGTAGATGGAACTAAAGGAAGCTGGAGTGGGGGTTGTAATTCGAGGCCATGTTGGAAATTTTATTGCAGGTCTTAGCAAGAAATTTGAGTGTCCTTTAGGAGCTATTGAAGTTAAGGCAAAGGCCTTTGAATTTGGTTTGGAATTTGGTAAGGATGTGGGCATTCAGGACTTTGTTCTAGAAGGAGATTCACTTAATATTGTTCATGCTATTAGTGGAAATTCTCATGCTGCTTCAACAATTGTTGCTCTGATTTATGGGATGCAGGTTACTTCTTTTTAGTTTTGGAATGTTTTATTTTCTCATATTCATAGGAACGACCATATACCTGCTTACTAGTTAGCTATACATGCTTTAGGCATCTTTGATTTTTTTTTTTTTTTGGATTGAAGAGTCCCTGTTTTCTTGTACAGACTCTTCTCCATGATTTATCTACTGCTTTTAATTATTAATAAAGTTTGTGTGTTTTCTATCAAAAACAACTACTTGCCCTTTTTTAATTTTATTTTGCAACCTACTATTATTTTTAGTGTCTAATTTGATTTAATAAATCTTGTCTTCCCACTCTCTCCTTTCCCATTTCTTGTCTTCTGTCTATATTATCTAGAAAAAAAGGGTTATAACTTGTGCTTGCATACTGAAATATTTAATAATAGTAATGATGAGTGGTCATCTTAGCTTTTGAGTATTATAAATAAGTCATTTGACATTAAAATTAAGAAAGTTAAAATGGACTCTTGGAGCAAATAAGACTACAATTAGAAGTTAATTTGAATTTTGATTGTGTTTTGACTTTAATATATTATTGATTTGGGTAAAGTTTGGCAACAAACTTAGTTGTAGACTCTTTCTCAAAACAAAAAAAAAAAACTTAGTTGTAGACTACGACTACAACTCTCACTAAACAAATTAACATAGTTACATATTTTAAAAATTTAACCGTTAAATTATATATTCTTTAAGTTTTTAAAACACATGTCAAATTTCAGACTAATTTGATATTATTTACTATTCGATCCATAAAATTATTTTTTATGTATAATTTCAAACTACAAAAATTAGAAATTGAAACATTTGATTGATGACATAGCTATTGATATTTAATTTTATTCAAATTTTGCAAGCATGAAGATATAATAAGAAAATATAATCCAATGGTAGATTTGTCAAAATTTACATTTAATAATAAAAAAAAAAGGTATTAAATGGAGTTATAGCATTAGTTTACAACCAAGTTTTTGTGGTCAAACTTTTTCCTATTAATTTTATCATGTAGTATGCTCTCCAACGCATAGGTGGAGTCTAATTGGGGGGGTTTATAAATAAACTATATTTTTCCTAAGAGCCCCTTTTTATTTATTTCTCTTCTTAAAAAAAAAAAGTTATTTATTTGTTTATTTATTTATTTTTGTTTTGGGCCTGTAATCCGTGTAGTATTAGGAATCGTATTCATACCTTACACACACACACACAAATCTCTGCAAGGAAACCAAAACCCAAAAAAAGTTCTCTGAGTTTTGTTTCATTCATGGATTCGGGTGTTTCATGTAGAGACAATGCTTGTGAAGCTGATAGTACGAGTGCAAAGCAATGTATCTCTTCTAAGAAGAATTATCAAATCATGGGGGATAGCTTTTTTGGGTCAGATGACATGATTGACTCTGGGGATGATGTGGATTTTATGTACAGAGAAGATTTAGAAGGCATGAGAAGGGAAAAGAAACCTAGTAGAAGACGCAAGAGTTTGTTCACGTTCACAAAGTGCTTCGAGTTTATAAAAACTAGCCGCGAACCCACGCGTTGCGCGTGATAATTATTTTTATGGTGATTTTATTAAAAAAAAATTTACAATTTAAACTAATCTAATAATGAGTAATGTATTTCGTAATTATATTTTTATTTATTATAAGAACAATCATAAATGTAATATATGATCAATCCAAAACACCAAAAAAACATAAACTAAAAAAAATTAATAAAACTTAACAATGATTAATTCAACCAATATTAGGATAAAATTTTGTTTTTGATAATCTATTAAGGTTATTTTCTTTGTAGAAATTATAATTTCTTAGCACTTTTGAGAAAATTTTATACAAGACATTACACAAACTGATTGGTCTAAATTCAGAGGCAAATTCAGGATTTTTTATTTTTGGAATGAGACTTATAAAAGTGTGGTTGAGGTGGTTAGGTAAGGTAGCAGAATTGAGATAATGCAACACAGAATTAGAGATATCATGACCAATTAAGTTCCAGTAATGATGATAGAAGAGAGGAGGCATACCATCAGGACCAGGAGCCTTTAGAGGAGCCATTTGGTTGATGGCTTGTTTTACCTCCAAGTGGGTGAATTCGGATGAGAGCATGGAATTCATTTCCTCAGTGATGACTTTCTGAATGGAATTTGTAGTTGCGGGACAGAATTGTTGGTTGTGTGACTGGAGAAGGTCCTGGTAGTAGTTCACCAGGCATTCAGCAATGTCCTCATTGGTGTTAAACACTCGGCCACTTGGATCTTTCAATTGTCGAATAAGATTTTTCCTTTTCCTCTGGGATGCATGGCTGTGAAAGAACTTTGAATTTCTGTCTCCAAATTTAGCCCACGTGACCTTTGCTCTTTGAAACCAAAGTCTATTTTCCTTATCAAGCAATTCTTCTATCTCCTTTTGCAGTACACGGACATGCTGATTATTTCTAGTTCTCATGGCTAACTTTTCAGCCTCCTTCAATTCTTTTCTCTTCCGGCTTAATGTCATTTTCACATTCCCAAAGCAGTCCCGCTCCCATTTTCGAAGTTCTTTGCCACATTTATCTATTTTGCGCATGACATGGTTATGATCATCCTCTTCTTCATTTGACAACCAAACTGCCTCAACAATGTTTGAGCACCCACGGTCTGAGAGCCACATCTCTTCGAACCTGAATGGTTTAGTAAAAGATGGGATGTCTAAACCATCCAAGGAGATCCACAATGGGGAGTGATCCGAAGAATCTGAGTGCAGATGGTGAATTTTTGTGCCTGTGAATTTCATGAACCACTCATGGTTAGCCAACCCACGGTCTAATCTTTCCCACAGTGAATGACCCTCCGCAAAATGTTTTCTCCAAGTAAATTGGTCTCCCACATATCCAAGATCAAGAAATCCACATTCATCTATAACATCCCGGAACAGTTGCATCTGAGCCTGACTCCTATTACTTCCTCCCAATTTTTCTGAACTTTTAGTGATTTCATTGAAATCCCCAGCACAAAGCCAAGGAAGATTATGTCTGGTATTGAGCAACCTCAATTTATTCCATGCCTCCATTCTTTTGTGTGTAACCGGTTCTCCATAGAAACCTGTGAATCTCCATGCTTCCTCACTACCTTTATTAATTATAGAATCAATGTGGTATTTGGAGAAGGAATCCACTCGATCATCAATGGAACTTTTCCAATAAAGAGCTAAACCACCACCACCTCTAGGGTTTTTTTCCACATAAAACATATTATCGAACTTGATGTATCTTTGAACTTCTTTTAGCCTAGCTTCATCCGCCCATGTTTCGGCTAAAAACACAATGGAGGGATCTTTTGCCCGAACCATTACTTCAAGCTCCTTTCCTGTACGTAGGTTCCCAAGCCCGCGACAGTTCCAAACTATGAGACTCATTGCTCTTGGCGGGACTGCTGAGCAGCCTCCGCCATTAGATTTTGTTGACTTTCTCCCTTTGAAACCTGTGCTCTTTTGATAGGTAACTCATGAAGATAATCTATTTCTTCTCCCCTGCTTCTCTTTTTTGCCGTGGGGCTCTGTGGTTGGTCAATCTTCATAGGATTGTCTCTTGCCAATCTTCTCCAAGTACGCAAAGTTTGACTTCCTTGGTTCGATGAAGGAGAACTTTCTGTCACGTGGTGTGGCTGATCCAGAGGCTCAAAAGTTTGCATGGAGGGAGCTACTTGCTTTTCATTGGTTGGTGGGGCTTGTGAGACACCAACTGAGGTGTGTTCCACGTGTGCATCACCTTTATCAAATTTACTAATTTCCGAATCAAGTTCCTGTATCTGCATTTCAAAGGCAACATTATCAGTATGGAAGGCAGTTAAATTGGAATTTGAAATAGGTACCTCATTTAATGGGCTGCCATATTCGCGGCCTTTCAGCGTGATCTGCTCCCCTGAATCACGTGTTTCCTTGTTCTTCGCATTTCTCAAGTCAACGCCTCCCTTTTCACCGGAAGTAGATCGGTCAGAATTTTTCCAAGTGGCTTTCTCCGTCATTTCAGAGGTTTTTGTCGTGCTTTGATGGTTGTTAGGTCGTGGAGTTCCACCTAAGCCGTCGCCCATGCCAGGCACTACAACGTAAGGAGTTTTTCCGGGGTTGTATGGCAGAGCTCTCAGCCACGGACCATATTCATGAGGCTCTGTTTTTCCAGAATCTTTTTTTGCTAGCCAAACTTCACAATCCTTTCCATCATGTGAAATTAATCCACACCAATAGCAAAAGTTGGGAAGTTTCTCGTATTTAAAGGAGACCCATATCTCTTCAGTCTCATCTAGTGCTATTCGTCGACCACGACACAGAGGCTTTGATACATCGATCTCCACTTGAATCCGTAGAAAATCACCCCCCACCTGTTCACAAGAGTTCTCGCATGGTATTACCTGGCCGAGTGTCTCTCCTATTTCAATTGCAGTCTCAGAATCAAGCATCCGCATCGGCAATCGATGGATTTGCACCCAGATTTTCAGCTTAGTAAATCTCAGATACCTCGCCGGTGTACATCCATCGAATCTCTGTAGCAGGACAACATGTTTATCAAAGGTCCAAGGTTCATTGGCAAGGACTCGTTCAGCGTTTGATTCAAGTTCAAAGACGAACAGAAGAATATGATCTCCTGCTTCACGCACCTTGAACTCTTTCTTGGCTCTCCATAACGGTTTAAAGGTGCGCCCTATTGCTTCAACATTAAGGGCTCTTCTTGTAAGAAATTTAGCAGCCAATACAAACTCCTTGCTGCGTAAATTTTTAGATTTCGACAGACTGAGTTTGGTGTCTTCCTCTTCTGTCAGTGATAGTTTCCTCCAATCATGAAGGATATCGTCCATGGTGGAGACACTATTTTGAAACGGAATAGGAAAAGAATAGACCACACGTGAAGGAAAACGGAGGGCAAGGAGGACCCTACTGCTACGGATGGTTAACAGAGGGGAGTAGTTATCATTCCGGGGAAGATAATGTGTTCTATGCTCAAGCACTCAGTGAGCGGCTAGGGCAACTCAGAGAGCGGCTAGGGCGAGAAAAAGCTTTGTTTTTAAAAGGAAAAGTTTCTTGTTCTCTGAATGAGTTTTGTTCTCTAAAAAGAAATCATCCACCCGGTGGAATATTTTAAGAAAGTTAATATTGACCATATATAGGTCTTTTTAAATGTAAGTCCATCATATATTTATCTATTGTTAACCTATGAGATTATACTTTATTATGATTGTTCAATACTATCAAACTAAGACATCAATGGATTAATTTCTTTCTCCATGCTCTTTAGGTCAAGAGACTCAAGAAACTAATAGGTTTCTTTTTTCCTTTTTATGTTGAGGGAACCAAGTTCCTTATTAGAAGACTGCTCTAGATGATTGTTTTTTAACTATAAAACCAAAAAATTCAAAACGTTTCTTTTTTATTTGGGTTGATTTTTTTTTTTAAAGAAAAAAAAAATGCTAAACTAGAACCCACAGTACATGTGTTATCATAAGGTCAAATTTATAATGTTTTTACCTTAATTGGTAGGTGTTGTTTGTTTGCATTGATTGGGTTTAGGGAATGTCTCTGGGCTGTGCTGGAAGATTTCACCAAATAACTTAGAAGGATTAGTAAATAAATAAAAAATCTTCAGAAAAGATGGTATCCTTTTTCCCTATCATGACATCAGGCAAAACATAAATGAGGAGAGAATTGGGCAGATTAGTAACAACCTAAGTCCACATATAAGTCCAACTGGCATACTTGGGAAACCCACAATAATGAATAATCAATTGGTGATTAATTGGTCTTTAGGATCCATGAGAAATTTACCAATCACTAATCTGATGGATGCATTGTGGAGAGCATCAGTACCAACATCAAAGGCACTACTATTGTGACCATTTGGATCATTGAAAGTTTCAACAAGATTACAACAAAAGAATGCAAATATTACATTTAAATATATATTTTCTATGTCAAATTATTGGTACTGTAGAGGTCCACGGAAAGAATTAGTTTCGGTGAAAATGAGATGGGATCAAACAAAGAGCCAATTCAATCCTATCAGCCGTGTCTGAACCTCCGCTTAACCTTCATTTTTGACTGGTATCCACGGTAGGTACAGCTAATCCGTGAACATATCCGTGAACAGCCAACCATCGCACTGTGAAAATTCTTTTCATAAATGAAGTGTCTAGGCTGTTCAAAAAACAAGTTGTGGACCAAAGAATTTGCCAATCAGAAAAGCTGAACCCAAGAAATGAATTTTATAGCAATATGATAGATTTTGCTTTATAAAAGCCCTTTCATTTTCCCACTTCTGGTTCAGCAGCTTCCTTCTGGTTGCCGTTGCTTTCTTTGTTGCATTGCATTTCAAGTAACTTCTGTTGTTCTTCATCAGTCTCTTGAGTTTTTACTTCTTTTACATCTTTAGGCTTTTTGCTTGTAGACTGCTGATACAAAACCCCACCAAGCATACAAATCAAAAGTCCCAATGTACCCACAAATGTTGAATGCTTGTCCCAGATAACCAAATTAATCACAACAGTCAATAGCTTGTTCACTATACCAAGAACAGTAAATCCTGTGGCAGATATTGCCCTCCGGCAAGAAAACCCAAAGAAAGAGATGGATAAACCAAACAAACATGATAACCCCACTGGCAAAACCACCTGAAAAGAGTACCAATCTGTCTCATCCGTGATTTCATGCTTGATCTTTTTCAATTCACCCATTATAAGCAGCTCCAAAGGAAACAGTAGGAGAGCCTCAAGATTGTTGTACAGTACAAGACCCCACGTGTTCAAACCGATAGTCATGACTACATGCTTTATGTAAACAAAATCTATGGTCATGCTTACCAGGTATGCTAGAGCCCAACTATAAGCCATGAATGTGAACTGGTAATCTGTTAGCACATAAAGTACACTTCCTCCAAAGATAGTGGCAAGTGACATCCATGTTCTGATTGATGGCCATGGCTGCTGCAAGAAGAGGGTCTCTCCCACTGCAACAAAGATGGGAACGGCTGAACGGAAGACAATGAAGGTGTCAACATTGGCATGTAGAAGGAGCTCACTGTTGGTGAAGAGAGAAAGGTAGAATATAATAGCTGCAGGGAGGAAGCGCCACATGGTCAAAAGGTCAAGCCTGTCATACTCAATTAACTTAAGCCAGCCACAAATGAAGACACCAGCTGCACTTGTGAAGTATTGTAGAGCAGTCAATGCTCCAGGATAAGGAAATTTCATGACAGCCCATTTATTTATGATAGATAGCAAGGATGCAGATATGCAGTACCCAGCAGCTATACCATAGACTGAGACTTGCTGGAGTAAGCTACTGTACCAGTTTGTTTGAATTTCACCTGAGGGAGTAGGAGCTTCTGGACCTTTCTGGATGTCACTAACTTTAGGATTCTCCGCATCATCATTATTATTATTATTAGACATCTGAAGAGAACCATAAATTCTTGTTAGTCAATGTAGCAGAGATAATATTCCTATCATGGGTTCTAAATTCCAGAATACTAGACTCCATTTATCATGCAAAAAAAAAAAAATGGAATACTTGCTAGCCAACCTCCTACCAGTGATTTCATATCTAAGAACTATTCAGTGGTACCTAGGAAATAGAAAGCCAGTAGTATAAGTTGTCTATAAGTAGTTCCAATGACAAAAGGCAACCAAAATTGGAGAAGGCAATAGCACTTAACCAGAAAAGTTTTAACGCTTCATAAAATATGCAACGGCTCAACAAAACATGATTAAAAAAGCCGCAATTAGACATAATCAAAGTTGTTATCATCGTTATATGGAATATTTAGATAGATGATATCTATGTTGGATAATTTCTTTTTAATAAGATGACATCTAACTCCCTCAGTGTGTGTGTTAAGCGTCAAATATTTTGTATGCATCTGGTCCCAAGCCTAGAAAAAGGAGGAGGGTTTCAATAAGTTGACAGCCAGCATAAAATTTAGTCATTTAATTATGAATAGATCCACTACAAATACAAATTGGGGCATCCCCTACAAGCAGTACATTGCATTGGATCCTAGATGCAGTGAAAAGTAGGCAAGGACTTATCCAAAAAAAGTAGGCAAAGGTTTGCTAGGGTGTATACATGTGGCCACTCTTTTCTTGATGATAAGGTGAGGAGAGGGAAGGGTATCGAGGAGTAAGATTAAATGGTTGGAGATCTGCCGGAGGAGGCAGTGCTTGAGGAAGAGAGACTCAGAGAGGGAGAGAGAGGAAATGGGGTTTTGGCTTTTTGAGAGGACGGCTGAAACTGCACCACATGTGGACACTCTTGATTACTCTGTTGAGAATCCATATTTGACCCCAAAGCTTTGGGATTAAGGCTTGGTTGTTGTTTTTATTGTTTGATTGGTGATATCCATGTCTAAACATCTAATTAGAACCACCCAAAAAATGAAGACAGAAAAAATTCTTAAGAGTTCAATGCTTGATACCTGTTGCAATTTTAAATCTTTTGACAGAGTATGACATATCTATCCCCCTACTGCAGTTGGAATGAAAAGAATCTAACAAAATTATCAAGACTGAGCATATTCCTCAAACTAACCTAAAAGAATCCTATGGCTCGGACTTTTGATGCATGACTATTAGCTGCTGGGCAAGACTAAAGCCTCACACGCAAAAGAATAACCTGACCAATACTTTTCATATTAAAGTCTCTACGTTGAGGAACAATACAACCAGACCAGTACTTCATAATAACTATTTTTGACAGGCTAATCCTGCACTAAAAGATAATTTGTACATACGAAGCAAGGAATGACAAACACACACAAACATATGCTTTGAATTTAGCCAATGATTGTTCTGAATTCACCAACCATTTACGAGCATTGTGGTAAAGGCTTTGAGTAAACTATGAAATTAAGTCTCTCTTGGAGAGGCATATGCAAGGCAGTTCTTAAGTGATCAAGTCTCTGTTTATGAGCACCACAAATCCTTCTAACCCAAAGGCAATACAAATCCTCATAAGAATCTTACTCATATAGGTAAGTATGAATAAATATATATTCACTCGATTCCAAAATCCACCATCAGATTTTATCCATGGACACATTCATAGCAAAAAGACATCTTGAAAAGAGAGTAAAGCCTAGAGGCATTTTTTAAGGAAGACATAGCTTTCCAAGGATCACATGGGATTTTCTCTTACCAAAGTAAATGGGGTGGGGGTGAGTTGTGGGTTCAAGATTAATTAGGTATGTGTAACTTACCTAAAAGAAATAAAGGTAAGGTGGAGCTTTCAAACTAAAATTCAGTCAAAACAAAATTCTCACATCACTCACAAACAACCTTTAGGCCAAATGACGCTTCCTAGTGTTTCCAACGGAGACANTTCGGTTTAAGCTTGAGACTCCATATCCATAGTCCACAAAATAGACACTCCACACAGTCCACAAAATGGTTTTGTTTTTTGGTTTTTTGTTTGGTGGTTGACTTTGAATGAAAATGTTTGACTTTTGGGACTGGGTAATCGCCGGTCTTTTTCCACCAAACTTTGGGCTGGAATTCCATGCTCCTGATTAGTCATAGGTCTTCGCCTCTTATGAAACGCGTGTTACCGTTTCTTGTTGCCTTTCGTTTCCGCACCTTGTTTTTTTTCTTTTTCTTTTTGTGTTGACCAAATATAAGGAGGCAAAAATGGTTTGTGTACTTTGGCATGAATCCTTGGACGGTGTGGAGGGTACCAAATGTACTGGTGTGGCATAGGAATGGCAACAGGTCGGATTGGGCCGGGTTTTTTCATACCCGAACCCGACCTGCGGGGCAAGATTCGTGGCCCGGACCCGGCCCGTTTAGGATATCGGATTTTTTTTTCCGAGGCCCAGACCCGCCCCGGCCGGACTCCACGGGCCCTGCGGGCCCCGTTTAGGATTGGGCCCAATTCGTGGCCCAACCAAAAAAAAAAAAAAAAAAACCCAAATTTATTTTTGCCTACTTTAAGCCTGCACCGTCTAATCCATGGCCCAATCCAACGATTCCGACTAATCTTATTAATTTAAATAAAAATAAAAAAATACAAGCACAAACACAAACATCAACAGCAACACAAATACATGGCAACACAGCAATAAAGTACTTAATCATTTGAATATCTTTCTGTTTAAAGCCACATTTCTCATAGAACGCTTTATTCTCCAAACTGCAGTCAAGAATCACCTTATAACATCCCATCAAACGAGCATGCTCTGTGAGGAAGGCAATAATTTTCTTGCCTAGTTTCAACCCTCGAGCATTGGAGTCAACCACAATATCTTCAATGTGCCCAACTTTGCCACAATTCCTCAAAAACTTTTTCTCCATGAAAATGCTCCCAGTTGCAATAATTTTCCCAGAAGATTCGTCTTCTACCACGGAAATAATGTGGTCATCTCCAAGGGCACTGAGCTCCCAAAATCGATCTTTAAAATCTTTGTCAGATACAGAGTCACAAACAGTTAGTTGCCTCAGTAGCTGTATGAAACCTTTGTTTTTGTCTGAGATCTGTAATTTTCGAACCTGAAACTTCTGTTCTTCGCTAGACGAGTTACTGGCACGCATCTTTTTTCGAAAGTACTTCAGTTCTTTGCCTAACTTATTAGGAACAAAAGGAAAATAACAAGGACAGGGCAGATCAATGAATGATGACCCAAAAAAAAAAAATGAATGTCGTATGAAACAAAAAAATCAACAAGAAACAATAGATTAATACAATAGAATGTGGAATATAAAGAAGACAAGGCAAAAAAAAGAGAACCTGGAGTTCACCGTTGCTGTGAAGATGCGAGGGAGGGAGGCTGAAATGATGAGGGAGGCTGAAGAAAATGAAATGAGGAATTAGGGATTAGGGTTAGATAGGTTTATATATATAGAGAGAGGGTATTTTTGTAATTTAGGGAACCGGGTTTTTAAACGGGCCAGGTCTCGGGTCGGGTCCGGGTTTTTTGATAAAACCCGGATCCGACCCAGACCCGCTTCGGGTTTTTTTTTTAAACCCATACCCGACCATATTCCTAATCGAACCGGGTAAAACCCGACCCATTAGGATCGGACTGGGCTGGGTACCCGCGGGTCGGGCAAAAATTGCCATCCCTATCTATCATAGCATCCATGTGACATGAGGTGTCAAAATCGGTGTTTATTTATTTATTTTTTCTCTTCTGTGCTGTTACTATTAATGGAAACCTTTTTGTTTGGTATACAATGAATCATGAAGCCTACTGAAGGAAAGTGTAAATAAGGTCTGGCAGAGTATAGGAGTTCAGCATACTATATTAAAAAAAGAATGAGTCAACTTCAAAATTTATAAATATTAAATTTTAACAATATCCCACTATTTCAAAATAAAAATCTGCTATTACTAATAATATCCTACTAGCTCATGAGATTTTTGACATTCTTAGGAAAAAGAAAGATAGGAAAAAAGGCTTTGGAATTTTGAAAATAGATATGTATAAGGCTTATGATAGGGTTAATTGGAATTTTCTTAAAACTATCTTACTCTCTATGAACTTTAGCAACACCTAGGTAAATTGGGTTATGTAGACCTCTGTTCAATATTCTTTACTGGTCACTGATAGCCCTACTCAACCCTTTAACCCATCTAGAGACTTAAGACAGGGAGACCCTATATCACATTACCTATTCTTGTTTTGTGCCAACATTCTCTCTCTAGCTCTTACAAAAGAAGAGAACCAGAAGAATATTAAAGGAATCTGGGTAGGAAGGAATGGTGTCTCATTTACCCACCTCTTCTTTGCTGATGATTCCTTATTTTTCTTCCAAAATGATAAGGCATCCCTCTCTAACATCAGAAACACAATTCTATGGTACTATTTAATCTCAAGTCAAAGCATTAACTTCAACAAGTCTAACATGTTTTGCTCTCCAAATATACCTCGGGTAATTCAGGAATCTCTAGCCCTTTCTCTTCAAGTGAACCTTGTTCAAAATCCTAGTAAATATCTAGGGATCAATTTCAAACTTAGAGGGAGGAGGTAGCTAACTTCCCAGACATTATTGATAGGGTACAAAAAAAGCTTCAAAGATGGAAGGTCAAACTACTTTCCCAAGCTGGCAAAACCACTTTGATCTCATAAGTTCTACAAGCCATGCCCTTGTACACTTTTTCCTATTTTAGAATCCCTGAGACAGTTTGTAATAAATTGGATGTTGTCACTAGGGCCTTTTGGTGGGGGCGTGATCTTGAAACTAGGAAGGTGCATTTGGTTAACTAGGATAAAATCTGTCAACCAAAAAGCAGGGGTGGGCTTGGGCTGAAAAAACTCTGTCTCATCAGTCAAGCTATGATATCTAAGCAATTCTGGAGAATACAACATTCTCCCAACTCCTTATTAGCTATAACTTTCAAAACCAAATACTTCCCTAGGTCTTCCTTACAAGAATATAAGCCAAAACCCCATCACTCATGGACTTGGAAAAACATTGTTGTGCCACACTTGCCTTCCCTACATCAGGGTCATTGGCTAATTGAAAGTGGACCTCAAATTCC
This sequence comes from Quercus suber, assembly GCF_002906115.3. NCBI lineage: Eukaryota > Viridiplantae > Streptophyta > Magnoliopsida > Fagales > Fagaceae > Quercus > Quercus suber. The sequence continues at coordinate 3,244 of NW_027069592.1, read as the reverse complement.
TCTCACACACCTAGATTGGTTTCAATGTTCAAAGGACCTTTCCTTATTAGAGAACAATCTCCTTGATGGCACTATTGCAGACCTCATTGACCAAAGATCAAAATCCTGGAGAAATGATTTGGTTAAGAAGTTGTACCAATTTCCTGCTTGTGAGGAAATCTTGCAACTATCTTTACCCAGGACTTCTGACATTGAAGACAGACCCTTGTGGAAACACTCAACTTCTAGAGAATATAAAGTGAACAAAGCATACCATATGCTCCATCAAAATCACTACCCTTCTTTTGTGCAAGATCAGAGGCCCTATGGTGTTTCTCACATTACGTGGAAGTTGATTTAGAAAGTAAGAGGTTATTTGGTTCACTAGTTTTCATGACTCAATTCTCTGTTTCCATAACTCAATTCTCAAAAATGGTGGGACCCATAGCAAAATACTTGTTCGGCTGCACAATTTCTTTGTTTCCATAACTCTGTTTTCATCTCTCAATTCTCTACTTTTTGAGTTATGAGTTGTGGAAACTGAAAACAACTTTTGGCTGTTTCAGTTTCCATAACTCATAACTCAATGGCATTTTTGTAAATAACACTACATGAGGGACCCACTGTCAAACTTTTAGACGCAACTTTTGACCATCTCTTTTTTTCTTCTTTCTTTACTGGGTTCAGTGCATGCCTTTCTTCTTCTTCTTCTTTTTCTTTTTCCTTTCACACTAGCTTTTTCTTCTTCTTCCTTCAATGGGTTCGGTAATATGTCTGGGTTTCTTTTTTTTTTTTTTTCTTTCTTTACTGGGTTCATTGCGTGCCTTTCTTCTTCTATTTTTCTTTTTCCTTTCACACTAGCTTCTTGTTCTTCTTCCTTCACTGAGTTCGGTAATTTGATCTGGGTTTCTTTTTTTTCTTTTTTTCTTTTTTCTTCTTCTTCTTCTTCTTTCACTGGGTTCGGTGATCTAATCTGGGTTTCTTTTTTTTTTTCTTTTTCTTTTTTTCTTCTTCTTCTTTCACTGGATTTGATGATCTGATCTGGGTTTCTTTTTTCTTTTCTTTTTTTGGAGCTTTTTTTATTCTTTTTCACTGGGTTCGGTAATACTGAAAAAATAAAAAAAAATAAATAAATAAAAAGCTGCACCGGATGACAGTTATGGGGCCCACAAATAGTGTAAAAAATATTGAGTGATGGGAGTTGGGTGATGGTGTCCACACAAGTGTGTTATTTAAAGTGATGAGTGATGAAAATTGAGTGACGAAAATTGAGTGATGAAAAAATAGCAACCAAACAGCCTCTAAAACTCCCATTGAAGATTCTTACTTTTATTTGGAAACTCCTACATGATAGCCTTCCTGTCTTTGAGGTTCTAAACAACGGGGGTATTACAATTTCTAGCAAATGTCTCATGTGCAATGAAAAGAGGAATCCATAGACCACCTATTCATGCATTGTCCATTTGCAAGAGCTATTTGGCATGGATCCAATTTGGAAATTAGAACATCTGAGTTACATTACAGTTCAGTCAAACAATGGGTGGAAGCTTGTATCCTACAAAATGAACCCGGGGAGAATAACAGAATGTGCTTCTTGCAGTCCATCTTCACCATTCTTTGGTCTATATGGAACCAAGAAACATGGTTCTTCGCCAAGGAAAATTGCCTAACCCTATGGAGGTTGTTCTAACATCACAGTCTCTCATTTGCAAGTACCAAGAAGCATTCCAAGCTAATCAGGAACAGAAGCCTATATCCAGACAGCAACCTCAACAGTTACTCACCAACCAGGGTTGGAAAATTATTCTTAAAGTGGCAGCGCATAAAAACAGAAGATCCAAGGGAAGTGGCTATGCTTTTGAGGCAAAAACACTGGAAGGAAATGTTCTATTCATAGGATGAGCTAGCAGTGGAAGGAAACCCCATTACCTTGCAATCCCGGATGCTGTGGGTGAAGCAATTTTCAAGGCTATGGAGATGGGCTACAATAGAATATTAATTCTCAGCAATAGGGAGGGACTTGTGCAAGTGTGCAATCGAGCAAGAAACCCATCTTGGCTAGAACAGACCCTCATCTGAGACTTAAATCAATTTCAGCAACAGGGACTGGCTACACACCACCTTTTTTAGCCAAAGGAAGTTATCTCACATGTAATAGATTTAGCTTTTATTGCTTCCCTGTACACCACTGCAGGCTAAATCCAAACTTTGTACAAGCCAGGTGGTTTCCTTTGTACTATCTCCTTTTGATCAATGCATGTTTATCTGGTATCAAAAATAAATAAATAAATAAAGGAGAAATGGCCCCTCTGAAGTCTTCACATCATTTCGTCTCTACCCTTATGTTACCTTCTGTTCAATCACTTTTATAGCCATACCTCTTTAGACCACATCACTCATGGTCATAGACAACATCCTAAAATGGTATCATTAAATCCTCAACCCCGAAACACAATTGAAGTCACATAATCAAGATCTAAATAATAAACCATAGAGCTCACATGGTGAGGATATAGGAAAACTAATTGAAGTCACATAATTGTTAAGATCTAAATAATAACCCATAGAGCTCACACGGTGAGGATATAGGAAAACTAATTGAAGTCACATAATTGTTAAGATCTAAATAATAACCCATAGAACTCACATGGTGAGGATATAGGAAAACTAGTGGAATGAGATGAATAAACGATTGGACCCTTGGATTTGTCATTTTTTTTTTTTTTGGCACTAGGGTTCAAAACTATTTCAAGTCTGACTAGTTTATCACATTATGTATTAACAAGTATGGTTTTGAGAACCTATAACCGATTCTACAAATAAAACACTGGCCTTTAGGAGATATCCATTGTAAGGTGCTTAGAGCCTTTATGTTTACTGCACAAGATGGAGAAACATATAAAATGGAAAACAATTTACTGCACAAGATGGAGAAAAATATAAAATGGAAAACAATTTAAATTTCAAAGAAAACTTAAATGGAAGATTTCTGCAATATATATACATTCTGGTATATACAGGACTATGCTCTGCGAGTCATGCAAAACGGGTCCATGCTTTATTTGACTACCAAACCCACATCTACATCTGACGACACTTTTGAGTGTTTAAAAGACGGAAAAAAATTTAACAGCAGCATTATATTCTTTATAATCTTACAAATAAGAGCCTACAACATCGAAATACTGTAAGCGTACGTATGGTGATTATAAAGAAGTAAAGAACCAACATTTCTTATCAGCCAAAACGTTCATGATAAAACAAA